>NC_091130.1:143380451-143725451 GCF_040183065.1 Periplaneta americana | reverse complement strand
CTATAATTTCAACATATCTAAATATCCGTGCGGTGCAACTGAAAATTATTGAATTGTGCATAAATGAATGTACAAGAATTTCGCAATATTTAATCGAAATAAAGGCAGGTATTACACATACTAACAACGTAATTTTCACACAAAAATATTATTACACCTTAACTCGCAAGTAAAGTATGTCTGAAGTGCCCCATTTTAGAGAAATATATGTTACTGTTTATGCATTCCAATTAATTTATATGGTTGAAACGCCGCCCTTCGTGATCGGGTTAAGCGAGTTACATGGTCTGCCTTACGGCCTGTATTAGATCACGATGGCTGTGGCACAATCTATTGTTCCTAGTACTCACAGAGCTCCAATCGGCTAGCAACTATCGCGAGAAATGCAAAAAATCATCCTAAGCTTCGTGGCTGTATACAGTAGACTGTGGTTTTAATGCACAATATCCAGTGGCTAACACTGTGCTATGTTAAAATATCTGGATTAGGCCGAATGTCATTGGCGTAAAGCTACAAAGTCGAAAGATCGCGGGTTCGATTTCCGATGGGATCATGGTCGTGTGAAAATGCAAAAGAAATACAATTCGACCTCACTTTGTCCGAAATGTCTTCGCTTAAACATGCATCTGTCACTTCTTATGGCGTCGAAGGAGTTTAAGTGAAGGAAATTTGGAGAAATTAGTTGTAGCACATTGTTTCAAAATAAAATAAAAATGTAACAATGTAGAAGTTAATTTTGGTAGTGCATATTTCTACTACATTTTAATAGTGCATGGAAATCCGGGCTTTATTCATAATATATTTTATGCTCGACCATGCAGAAATGTAGTAATTATACACCTGGTAACAGCCCTTTAACGGACATCATTAAAGTACACCTATTCATTAAAGTTGAGGTGTTCCACCGATCAGAAAATACCATTGTAGCAATATGAAAGCGCAAGTATCGATTATTCTTGGATATGCAATCGAAAGACAACTAACGCGAGATTAGATTAATAATCAGCGCGAGATTAGATTAATAATTAGAGTTAATTGTAAATAATATTAAAAGAAATTCAATTTGTCATCTCGTTTTTCAATGTCTAATTCAATTTCAAGGTTATATCAAGATTAATGTTTATTTTACTCTCTAGATTATATCAAGGTCAATGTCGACATTTGTTTCTCGGAAAAAAAATCAATACTTCCGCGTCTGCGCACATCTCACAATTTACGAGGTATTGCACAAGGTCAGTTCCGCTCCTCAGTCAGATAAGAATAACATGAATACTTACGAATAATTTCAAGTTAGAAATATGGTCGAGCATAAAAAGTCGTATGAAACTTGACTATAATGGTAATTAAGAAGCTCGTATGAAAAGTATAAACGTACTCGCGTCTTAATTACTGCTATTATAGGCTCGTTGCATAATGTACTAATCTACTCTAAGTTTTGTTCATATGCACAGTACATTTCTCAAAGTATCACTACTGATACTGAAAGTTGGGACGGATAAATAGTGTTTTGGGATGTTTCCAAAAGTGCAATATGCATCCTCATTATTGTAACTGTTGTTATAGACTCTAGTTATAGTATCGAAATTACTTTGAACGCATTGTGGATATATGAAACAGGGACAATACGTCTTAACTCATCAACTTAATAAGACATTAACACCTTTGCTTATGAGTAGAGACCGAAATTTTAGCCACTACTCTTTGAAGTTAAGTGAGTACGGAGTTGGTGCAAAGAGTCAAATGACTTGAAGAAGAGTAGTGGAGCGTGGTGCTGTACGATTAAAACAGACTACTCCCGCACCAAGGACGGGGCTGTGTTGTGTATTACAAAAGAATAAACATAGTCTTTGACGTAAACTTTTAACTTAAACTGTTACTGTTTCACAGGCACTACACTTAATGAAATGTTTGAATCTATATTACAACAACCTGAAATGGCGGTCTTAACTCAATTTGTAAAAAAAAAAGTATAACTTAGGCACATATTGACCTGGACTATTCAATTATTTTCAATGACTTATATGAAAATTGACCATAACTGTGTTATTTGTATTGACACAATTCAGTTTTCATTTATAGTTAAAGTATTGTACAGAACAATAACATTTCATAGGCAAAACAAAAGAACTCATGGAAGAAGAGAAACTGGCACACATTTCCATAGAGTTGCCAGTGTGAGCCATCCTCCACGGCCGAGCTCCTGCTTGGCACATCCCTGATTTATGCACGTGGCAACAGCTGGGATTGGGAGAGGTGAGAGAGAGGACGACTCCTCTTCCTCCCGATAACAGTAGCAGATACAGAAATTGCAGGGGTGGGAGCAGAGAGATACAGCCCTGCTGGGATTAACAGCGCAGGCACTGACAGGAACCGAACCCGGCGAAACCCGCACAAATTCCAAGTAAACAAGAGAAGACGAAGGTATAGGCCTACAAAACATTTGGCACACGCAAAGAAAAAAGTACAGCAATAATAAATATCTATGTTAATGACTACAAAAAGTCATTGATTACATTATATCTAATAGAAGACGACGAGGTCCTTATATCAGAATACTTGTTAACAGTGATTCAAAAACTGTTGTTGAAATGGCCATAAAATCATTAAAATATACCCTCCTGCATATATTATGACTTATACTCGTATACTTACTTACTTACTTACAAATGGCTTTTAAGGAACCCGAAGGTTCATTGCCGCCCTCACATAAGCCCGCCATCGGTCCCTATCCTGAGCAAGATTAATCCAATCCCTGTCATCATATCCCACCTCCCTCAAATCCATTTTAATATTATCCTCCCATCTACGTCTCGGCCTCCCCAAAGGTCTTTTTCCCTCCGGTCTCCCAACTAACACTCTATATGCATTTCTTGGTTCGCCCATACGTGCTACATGCCCTGACCATCTCAAACGTCTGGATTTAATGTTCCTAATTATGTCGGGTGAAGAATACAATGCGTGTAGTTCTGCGTAATGTAACTTTCTCCATTCTCCTGTAACTTCATCCCGCTTAGCCCCAAATATTTTCCTAAGAACCTTATTCTCAAACACTCTTAATCTCTGTTCCTCTCTCAAAGTGAGAGTCCTAGTTTCACAACCATACAGAACAACCGGTAATATAACTGTTTTATAAATTCTAGCTTTCAGATTTTTTGACAGAAGACTAGATGACAAAAGCTTCTCAACCGAATAATAACACGCATTTCCCATATTTATTCTCCGTTTAATTTCCTCCCGAGTGTCATTTATATTTGTTACTGTTGCTCCAAGATATTTTAATTTTTCCACCTCTTCGAAGGATAAATCTTCAATTTTTATATTTCCATTTCGTACAATATTCCCGTCACGAGACATAATCATATACTTTGTCTTTTCGGGATTTACTTCCAAACCTATCTCTTTACTTGCTTCAAGTAAAATTCCCGTGCTTTCCCTAATCGTTTGTGGATTTTCTCCTAATATATTCACGTCATCCGCATAGACAAGAAGCTGATGTAATCCATTCAATTCCAAACTCTCTGTGTTATCCTGAACTTTCCTAATGGCATACTCTAGAGCGAAGTTAAAAAGTAAAGGTGATAGTGCATCTCCCTGCTTTAGCCCGCAGTGAATTGGAAAAGCATCAGATAGAAACTGACCTATACGGACTCTGCTGTATGTTTCACTGAGACACATTTTAATTAATCGAACTAGTTTCTTGGGAATACCAAATTCAATAAGAATATCATATAATACTTCCCTCTTAACCGAGTCATATGCCTTTTTGAATTCTATGAATAACTGATGTACTGTACCCTTATACTCCCATTTTTTTCTCCATTATCTGTCGAATACAAAAAATCTTATCAATAGTCGATCTATTACGCCGAAAACCGCACTGATGATCCCCAATAATTTCATCTACGTACGGAGCTAATCTTCTCAAAAGAATATTGGACAAAATTTTGTACGACGTCAACAAAATTGATATTCCTCGAAAGTTATCACACTTGGTTTTGCCCCCCTTCTTAAAAATAGGTACAATTATGGACTCCTTCCATTGTTCTGGTACAATTTACTTTTCCCAAATAGCAAGTACAAGTTTATAAATTTCGCTATATAATGCACTTCCATCCTCTTGTATTAATTCTGCTGGAATTTGATCGATACCTGGAGACTTGTACTTTTTTCAGATCTTCTATCGCAATTTCGACTTCTGAAAGCGTGGGTTCGGGTATAAATGGCTCAGCAGTTTGTATTTCAATTTCGTCCCGATCATTTCTATTTGGCCTATGTACATTTAGTAGTTGCGCAAAATAGTTTTTCCATCTGTTTAGGACTGATGGAGAGTCTGCAAGCAAGTCACCATTCTCATCCTTGATCACGTTTACCCTTGGCTGATATCCGTTCTTAAATTCCTTTATACCCTATATAAATCTCTAATGTTTTTATATACAAATTGAAAATAATATTGGGAATCAGTTCAATAGCTTTCCCAATAGCTCAATAGTTCAATAACTTAAATGTTTCATATAAATTTTTTCCTCTCGAAAGGGAAGCAAAAACAAGCAAAATTGTATTAATTTCTTTTGTTTGAAATATCTCAAAGTAGATAACCCCTGAAACTAGTGAAATTATTTACGGTTCACCCTATATATATATATATATATATATATATATATATATATATATATATATATATATATATATATATATAAACGAGCAAACTATGGTAGTTTAAAACAGTAATGAAAGCAGTAATGACATTTCTTTCAGTCCAGTAATAAACCTTTCGCAGTTTTGTTTCGACAGCGCCAAGTTTCTAGTTGGCGGAATGCTACAGATGAATGCGACCCTGTGTCGTGGATTGTGCAGCGGCAGGAGCAGATTAAAATGTGCAAATATTTGTCGTGCGCCGCTGCTTAGCACAGGAGCGAGTGCACGCTTCCAAATTAAACTCCAAGTATTTGTAATATTCCATGAAGAAGAAAGATGGGCCGCGGTGTGACACCCGCGGGTTATCTTCCGGGGCGAGGTGACTTACTTCACAGTCCTTTTTCATCCTCCGGTTAATTAACAAAGGCTTGAAAACTTCTCTTGGAATTCGAACCACGTACACGTCATATAAGATCACATGCTGCACCCAGGCGTAATTCTCCAACTCCGCATTGTTTCATTTTATTGCTACTCTACTAAGTAGCTTATGAGATCAACAGCTTGTCTGTTTTACGTACCACGTAAGTACTTAACATTCACACTGATATTTCGAGATATCTCGAAGCAAAGTCGAATGCTTTTTATAAAGAGTATGAACGTACGGGTATGCAAGTTCATATCAATAATAAGATGTACAGTTCTTCAGTTACAAGCCGGAGCCATACGTCGGCAACACTGTAATTAACTGTCAACCGGAGGCCTACCACACAGGACACGTGTTTGTGCTAATGCCGATTTTCAATGTAAATTAATGTTACAATATAAGTGTGTGTCGATGGAATTATGTTCGCGGTCGTAACAAACGTTCATTGTTGATGTATTATAAACTATGTGCGTGTTGGCAATAAAATCAAGACAATAAATGAAAAAAAAATGGTTGCAGTCTTTGGAAATTTTTACGGTTAGCGATGACAAAGTAAATATTAAATATTGTATAAACTACACTTTTATAGTCTTACTTGTGGTTTGTGGTGTATCAGATTTCTAGCCAAATTGTTGGGTCTCGCCTGCTATATCAATAAATTTACGCCGTTGATTTTCAAGTTCATTGTAAACAGCTGTTTTGTGATCCCATAAAATAAGTTGCAGTTTTGAAGATTCGGAATGCCTGCTATACGTCAGAACTACCTATAATTTGTAGATGCACATACTCACTTTGTTGGTTTTCAAGGTTCGTTTATTAATATTATTCCTTTTGTAATAAATTAGTTATAAACATGTTTCTTTTCACTTCGTATTTACAGGATTTAAAGTTCACCAAGTTTACGCTAATTGGCACATACTTAATAGATAATGATGTGTTTTGTTACGTATTATGTTGAAGGCATTTTTTTTCATTTTTTCATAGATCATTATACTTGGCCTTGGCCTATTTAAAATTATATTTTTTTAAATGTATAACAAATAATTTAGGACAACAGTATTGTTATGATGACTGGCGAGGTTCAGACTAAAACTGGCTTCCTGGGTATCTGAAATATTTATTGAAAAGCACGACAGATCACATGGAATTAAAATGTAGGCCTGTATGATATTCTAGACCTTTCACGTCAGAGGTGAAACAACATAAAGCGACAAAACATTGTTATTTTATTTATTTTTGGTAGAAGTAACATTTCTTTAAGTATTTATTTATTTATTTTCCCTAGTACTATCAATTGAAAACACGTATGCTTTTAATTTTTTTGAAGTTATAAGTGGCTGTGTGCAAGTACTTACGCGGTATTCTGAAATAAAAAAAAAATACCATTTCGGATTCCGTAATAAATTACGTACATCAATACGCTGAATCTTGATAATATGCACTTAGTTTCGTATCAATTAAATTCGAAAATGTACATGTGACAACGAAATCAAAGCACTAAAGCGTCAAACGTCATGCCTTTATTTCACCTCCGCCAGCCTCCGCTCAGCGTTGCCAAACCTACCCATGCTCCGGCTTGTAACTGAAAAAGGCTCTGGCACATCCATAGCAATAATAAGATGTATCCGTACTTATACGCATGTTGTCCATAAACTCGCTTAAAGAACGAATTGATTGAAATAACATTAATAGCAGTGAATGGGATACTTGAGAACGAAAAAATACTAATTTATGTATCAAGGTCGAAATGAAGACGTTTACAGCGAGGGCTACGGTGCAAGTGGCCCGAGGTATAACATGAAATTTCCCCAGAGGTTCATACATTATTTTGTGGCACACTAATCCGTAATTGAATAAATGAATATTTTTTATAAGGATTTTAAGTTAGAAATTCGCTTTCTGTTTGTATGTCTTGTTTAGCGTGTTTCGTTTTGGTATCTAGGGACTGTGTATACTAGAAAAAAAAGAATACGTAGAATAAAAATTATTCGTTGAGGAAGGCCATGCATTATGCTATTATTTCTTTGTTGTTAAGTTACCAGTCTCTGAATTTAATAAACAATGCTTTGTTATGTTGGAAATGATGTACATAAATAAGATATAACTAGCCGTACCCGTGCGCTCCGCTGCACCCGTTAGAAAAATGAATATAAAGTATTTACATAATGAAAATAGGACGTTTGATCCAGCGAACATTCGTGTTTGATAGAAGGATAAATCGTTTAATATGTTACTTAATTTAAATTGTATTTAAAATATTAAAATGCGATCATTTTGATCCAGACACCACTCACTTGGTGCAATGACAATTCCTTTAACATGTTATTAATTGTTATTACGGTACCAATTATTTTTGGAAAAGCGAATATTAACAGAAAAATTTTGGCTACAGATTTATTATTATGTTTATATTATATTATATTATATTATATTATATTATATTATATTATATTATATTATATTATATTATATTATATTATATTATATTATATTATGTAAAAAGTGTGTTCATAATGGATGTACTCGAATTAGAAAGTTTTTAATTTGTTGTGGGAGCTCTTGAATCTCAGGAGGAACAGCTTTTACAACAGCGCAACATAATCTACTTGGCTCATTACCCAATTTTTTGCATTGCATTTATTGCATATATATATTTTATGTTTTTTAACACGATTCAATTGAGCATAGTTAAAATTTGAATTATAAAATAATGGATTGCTAAGCTAACGTACTATTACTGGATACTAAAACAATACACTCTCGTTGTTCGTTAATTCTCTGAGATAAAAATGAATATGTTCATAAACATTATTTTAAGAAATACAGGAAATGAATATACAGAATAACCTATCAAGTTTTCTGTGCATAAGAAGCTATTTTAATCTTACCTGTCCTCAATTCACTCACAAGTTACTGTAATAACATTATAGCATTATATCCATCCAGAGAAACTACACTTTCCAATGATGAAATAATAATTAATTATACAAATCGGTTAATTTAGCTTCCGATATTACTTCATACAAACACAGAAACATTGTCTGTATGTTTCATAGCTTTCGATTGTTGTGTCCAAGGCCCCTTACAGACGAAGTCATTTGTTTTTTATTTCAATACACCGCCTTAGATGGCAGTTATTTTAATTTTAAAACTCATTTATCTCATTAAATATCAGTCCTATCAAAATTTATCAAAGAATAAACCTTATCAGAAATCATTTTTAAAGAAACTTTCGTTATGTAACATTTTTCACAAAAATCAATAATAAGCGAGATATTTTGAATTATGTAATTCAGGCCCCCTTATAACCCCACTTTTAAATAACGTATTTTGAATGCCATATAGCCTAAAATCTAAGTTACAACGAACTTAATTTATATTCCAATTTTCATCGAAATCCGTTCAGCCATTATCGCGTGAAAAGGTAACAAACATACAAACAGACAGACAGACATACAAACAAAAATTAAAAAAAAAAGCGATTTTCGGTTTCAGGATGGTTAATTATACATGTTAACACCAATTATTTTTAGAAAATCGAAAATTACCAGAAAAATTTTGGCTACAGATTTATTATTAGTATAGATATATAACTAAAAATATGAATTCTCTGCGTTTGTGTGAACCAAAATGTAAAACCAGTGCAGCTTTTTATCATAGCATGAGTCAAGGTCCCAGATTATTAAACAAATTTCATTCCAATATTATTTTAATCACGAATCCTCTCCAAATTAATAAAAAAAATAAAAAAACTGTATTGGATTTATAGTTTGGGTTTAAACATAATAAACACTACTGGATGTGCAGTTCAAAGTGTGTCATGGCTCGCTGTATGCCGTCATGTGGCTAGTCGATGAGCCTAGAGAATTCAATCTTCCTACACTTCCGCAGATATGTATTACTTATCTGCCAGAGAAGTTACCTAGCAAGTACGGCGTTCATTCAGAAGAGTACATACCGATATGTACGGTAACGCCGGTAGTGGCAGGAATGTGAACTCTTTCGAAACATGTACTGAGGTGAGTTTTTTCTTACTGTCGAGATATGGGGAGAGGGTTAAGACGATTACTTACGTATTTGTTGACATTAACTTCGACGGTCAACATGGACACGGAGCATTTGATTTGTGTTGTGGAAAGTTGCCGTACGCAACCGATAATAACAAATACCCTGCGTACGACTTGGCCGCGCAAAACACAGTTCGAAAGAGGTTATGGTAGCACACAGACCGTACAGACCGCCATCTGTTGCTATGACGTTCAAGTTATACCATACACGTTCTCAAGTTGAGATTGAATGCCTTGATTAATAGGCAACTTCTCTGACACAAAAGCTGAAACTCGCTTCAAATCGCTGACTCATCAACAGTGACGTCATGACACACTTTGAAATGAACACCCAGTATTTAATCTGTATTCACTCTCAATTTTAATTTTATTTTTGTCTGTATTGGAATCCCCTCCTGAGCACGAGTGTTACTCATTCAGGAGTGGGCTAGTTTATCTTTCATTGTATTTATTAACTTGTATTCATTTCAAACTTACTAGCAATAAAATAAATAAATGTCGGGAACTGTTGAAATCGAAATTCCTTCTGGAATTATTATTAAAGTCAAATTTGATTCAGCGCGATTTTATCTATGACTCCATAAAGAGACGCAATCAAAATTACACTTTTTTAAACGGTTTATGGCAGGAAATGAAAAGTGGATTGTGCACGACAATGTCCGAAAGAGAGAATAATGGCGCAAGAAAGAGGAGCCACAATTATCAGTTCCTAAACTAGGGCTTCGTCCAAGAAAGGTTATGCTATGCATTTGGTGGGATTGGAAAGGAATTCTGCATTAGGATTTTTCTTCCTACTGGTGAGACCATCAATTGAGAGAAATACTGTTCTAAATTGAGTCATCCGAAGAAAGCCATTGAAGAGAAAAGACCGGAAATAGCAAACAGTGGTGGAGTCGTCTTTCAGCTCAACGCCAGACTACATACTTATATGGTGACCAGTCAAAAGTTGCGGAACTTCAACTGGGATGTGTTACCCCATCCGTCCTATTCTCCAGACATTACCCTTTCCAACTTTTATCTATTCAGATCCCTGCAGAATTTCTTTAATGGCAAACGCCTCACTTCCTTAGAGGACAGCAGACTTAGAATGGAACAGTTCCCCAAACAAAAAACCGCCAGATTTTTTAAGAATGGAATTTATAAACTTTCAGAGAAATGGCAATAAAATAATGGTTCATACTGCACAAAATAAAGTCTATTTACAAAACCTCACTGCCCTCTTTGCTTTGAATGACCTTGTGTTTAATGTTTTGTAAATAAATGCCATATAGTACCCGCGATTGTTCGGCATCTTCTCTGCCCTAGCTGTGCGGCGGGTGTGCAGTGTTCTCAGGCGTTGCTAGTGGTTGAAACGTACGTACCTAGCGAAGAAGCGAATGAATTCGTGAAACAATCCTCGAACTGTAGAACTTTTATGAGGAAATAAGGCATAACTTACACAGAACTAATAACATTTCTGAGGCATTTCAGAACCGTTTCCAAACTGTGGTAGGTAAGCACCATCCTAACTTACATACAGCAAATGTTAAAACCAATTTTTCATTTCCGATAAGCTATAACCGTGATATACAAATTTATTTTTAAAAAGGCCGTCTATGTTTGTACTGTCCCGCACCGTGGCGTCGTGCTCTAAGGCATCCTGCCTAGGACTCGCGTTACGGAATGCACGCTGATTCGAGTCCTCATGGGGGAAGAAATGTTCTCATGAAATTTCGGCTAGTGTACGGGATCGGTGCCCACCCAGCATCGTGATGCACTTGGGTAATTACGATAGGTAGCGAACTCCGGCTGTGGGGATCATCGTGCTAACCACAAGATACCTCCATTCTGGTTGGATGATCGTCCACCTCTGCTTCGGCATGTGAACGTGAGGCCAGCAGCCGGCTGGTCGGTCTGGGCCCTTCAAGGGCTGTGGCGCCACGGATTATTATCATTATTATTATTATTATTATTATTATTATTATTATTTGCTATAAGCTTTTGTAAATTGTTTTGGGTCATATATTTTTGCTCTAAAATACCTAGCCATCAATCAGGTTTAAACAGACAAACCTCAGACACAACAGCTAGCAATACAAACACTAGAGCAACGACGACG
This sequence comes from Periplaneta americana, assembly GCF_040183065.1. Classification (NCBI taxonomy): domain Eukaryota; kingdom Metazoa; phylum Arthropoda; class Insecta; order Blattodea; family Blattidae; genus Periplaneta; species Periplaneta americana. The sequence continues at coordinate 143,714,227 of NC_091130.1, read as the reverse complement.
TCATTTGGTTCAGAAAACTGACACAAATATGTTCATATAATCATATCCTTTATTTTATAATTTCGTACTGAATACATGCAAATTTTATTCAAATAATTGTATGTCTGTTACAACAATATTTCCTTGGTCATTCAGCATTTTCTTTCCAGTGTTTATGAAAATAATGATTCAATATAACTTAAAACTTTCACTGCATTCAATTTGAAGCGAGAATTTTGAGTTTTTACATTTTATCACTGCTGCAAATAAAGGCATACATCTCCTATCTATACTGGATTTACGTTTAAAACCGAATCTAATATAAACAAAATCACGTGACGCATGCCTCACAACTTACAACAGTCAGGCGTAGTGTTAAATATAGTTCGCAATCAAAATTGAACTTTTAAACTCTTCTCATAATTATATGTTGTTTCTTAATGATATTTGGCACTTTCCTGTGTTTTATTTTACATTTTCTATTGCTACATTTAGAACTAATACATAATAACTAAGCCATGAAAAGTCACCATATGATTGTGACATGTATATACTGGGTGTTCATTTCAAAGTATGTCATAACGTCACTGTTGTTGGGTCACCGATTTGAAGCGAGTTTCAGCTTATATGTTTTAGAGAAGTTTCCTATCATTTAAGGCGTTCTTCAATCTGAACTTGAGAACGTGTACGGTATAACTTGAACGTCGTAGCAACAGATGGCGGTCTGTACGGTCTGTGTGCTACCATAACCTCTTTCGAACTGTGTTTTGCGCAGGCAAGTCGTACGCAGGGTATTTGTTATCATCGGTTGCGTACGGTAACATTCCACAACACGAATCAAATGCTCCGTGTCCATGTTGACCGTTGAAGTTAATGTCAACAAACACGTAAGTAATCGTCTTAACCCTCTCCCCATATCCCGACAGTACGAATTTCCAAACTGTTCACATTCCTGCCACTACCGGCGTTACCGTACGTATCGGTACGTACTCTTCAGAATGAACGCCGTACTTGCTAGGCAACTTCTCTGCCTCATAGGTTATACACCTCTGCGGAAGTGTAGGAAGATTGAATTCTCTAGGCTATCGGCTAGCCACATGGCGGCATACAGCGAGCCATGACACACTTTGAACTGAACACCCAATATAGAGCCAGTAACGGGCGGTGGCGTAGTAATACATTTGTTTGTGTATTACTACGCCATCTGTTGACTCTTTTCATTGTTCACTTATTATTAAGTGTAAACAACACAAAATGTAATATAAAACACAAGAAAGTATCCAATACCATTAAGAAACAACATGTAAGTTTATAAGAGGAGTTAAGAACTTCAATTTTGATTGCGACCTATATTTTACACATGGCCTCCACTATCAAGAAAGACAGAAAGGATGGGAACATATCAATGGTGTTTTGTAAAAACGGTGTTACCAACAATTTTGTAGTTTTATATTAATAGTTATAAAACGTTCCTTCGTCTACTTATTTTCTTTATGTATGAAAAATTAAGACCTATAAAATTATTGTAGATATTGAGATAAAGAAAGTAGGTAACATATCTTATACAACGGATTTTTAAACAGTTTTTTAGGTCTTCTGGTTTTGTTGATAGCGCCCTTTTTACAAAATATCATCAATATATGTGCTGTCCTAGAGGACAGCTCTCGGTAACAGACCCTGAAGATAGTCACATAAATCCGAAACAATGGATGTTTTATATAGTGCAAAAACCCAAAAATCTCTAACTGCAGTGTTCCAATATACTCATCAATATGAAAAAAAAAACAGTGCTCACAATGGTATGTGGGCAGTTTAAACCCTTATATTCAAAAGAATGTATAAGGTACTTTCAAATGAAATGTAGACAGGAGTTCTGACACTGCCAATGAACCCCATATCAATGTTAGTTCTAAGTGTGGTACACGAAAGTTTGGGTTATTACAAAGTGTGAGCTCAATGGGTACCATGACATCTGATCGACAAACAGAAAACCATACATATGGGCTTGGCACTGCAGCATCTGATATGCCTCTACCTAAAGGGACTCTTCCTGGCCATAATCATTGCTGGTGATGATACATGGTGCATGTGTTTTGATCCAGCAATGAAGAAAATGACTATGAAATGGTGACATCTGTCATCACCCAGATAAAAAAGCTCATCCCACTGCCACATCTGGGAAGATCTGAGCTAGCTGGAACCAGGTGGCGTCATCAGTGCTGTGTGACATTGCAAGTCTTTGGTTGTCCTTCGCACAAGCAATCAAGAACAGTTCTCTCAAAGTATAGTTCTTTTGCATGACAATGTCACGAATGCCAGTTACAATACTGCAACATTTTCGACAATAAATACTTGATCATCTCCTCCATACAGTCCCGATCTGTCACTCAGTGATTTTTCACGTCTTTGGACCAATGAAGAAGCCTCTGAATGATGGACATCAGTAGAACAGTGCTTTTCACAGCAAATGCCATTTTTTCTTGTCGAAGTTATCAGGAAACTGGTACACGACTGGGATTGCTGCCTCAATGCTGGAAGGCTATTTCTATGTCTATTTCTTCCTCAATCCTTCCACTGCAACTGACGTAATTTTCATTGGTGTTGCGTCATCCTCTTCATAGTTCTATCAACCTGTGAATTAGTCATGAAATGACTTTTGTGTATGAAATTTCGTTGACTTCTTAGTTTTCCATACATTCTTATGGCAAAATATCTAGTGTTAAGTGTTAATATAATTATAATCACATGTATGACAATAAAAATTGTTGTTCATTAGAAGATTGAGTCTACATTCCCTCTGAAAGTACCTCATAATATTTCTGTAAAACAAGAAAAAAAATATTTTGAAAGGAGTCAATATAGCAGAACAAGAAAAAAATACTTTGAAAGGAGTCAATATAACATGTACATTTATATACTTAATATGAGTTATGCCACAAAATTCAGAGTGAAAGTACAAAATAGAGATGGAAACACACAGACATAATTATAGGAGTGGAGTTTCAGAAGAAGTTAGATTGTGCAGCCCTTATACAAAGAAACAAGGATGGAGCCAGCGTGAACTGTAATGGCAAATAGAGTAGGCATAGTTATCTCATGCCTCTATGTTAATTGCAAAATCAGTGCACTTATTAGAACCACTTCCTCAGCTGCTGAAGTCATTAAAATCATAATGATGTTTCAAAAGGCAAAATTTACCTTCTTCTGAAGCTTCGCACCTACAATCTGTTCACGTGTTTTTCGCTCCTTTCTGCTCTCCAAATTTCATGGCGCAACTCAACTTGCATTAAATGTACTCTCACAGCAATAAATTCGTGTTTAAACTTTACAAAAACTTAACGATGTAATAATAACTGAGATTAAACACTTTACACGTTGTAGTAGAAAACTGAAGACAAAATTCTGATGTAATAGCTTTTAGTAAAAGTTATAATTGACATAATATTCTATTTCTATTTCTAAAAAAAGACTTCCAGTCGATTTCTATTATCATTCATAATGGAACTGAATAGTGATAATTACTGCTATCATAACAAAACAACTGACTTCTGAGGTCTCTTGGTGAAGCATGTGGGAGGTACAAGGCCAGAATGTGGTGGTGTTTTCACGAATTTCTGCTAATTGAATCAGAGAGTTAAAATGTTTATAGCTACGAACGAGATTCTTTCTGTATACCCGTTTTACGATCGCGATTTGTCGCGAATTATGCTAGTTGTTCCCGCTTTTTTGTGAATTTGGCCATTTTTGCATTAAACGTGATTTTATTTATGAATATCGCTGTATCACATATTCATCAGTCACGAAATTCAATTATTTTATTTTCGACAATGAAACGTTCAAATAAATATCAAAATGAGTTTCTCTTTCATGTTTTATCATGTGGAAAGAATGACTGCTTAGTTGTGGAAAACGAAAATCTGTGTGTCAGTCATGCACAATGCTTATTTTTATTTTTTTTTAATTGGGTTATTTTACGACGCTGTATCAACATCTAGGTTATTTAGCGTCTGAATGAAATGAAGGTGATAATGCCGGTGAAATGAGTCCGGGGTTCAGCACCGAAAGTTACCCAGCATTTGCTCGTATTGGGTTGAGGGGAAAACCCTGGAAAAAAACATCAACCAGGTAACTTGCCCCGACCGGGATTCGAACCCGGGTCACCTGGTTTCGCGGCCAGACGCGCTGACCGTTACTCCACAGGTGTGGACCCTGTCATAGTGTGAAAATAAACATAGGCCTTATGTTTTTGATATTCACATGACAATTTTCTCTGGTTTTATTTAATACCAGTTTACTCGTCAGGTTCGGTATTTCCCCCCCCAGCAGATGTTTTCTTTCTGGGTTAAATTTGAATGGTACCGTCCCATGTTTTATTACCAATTTTTTAAGTGATTTCCATGTTTAATATTTATTAAACTTTTTATCTTCGTGATTTTCAAGTTTCATACTAGTCCTGAGCATAAGAGGGGAAGTGAAAGGGATGGAGAAAATCCCTGCCCATGTCCTTTTCGCTTACACCGCTTTATAAACAAAAGCACAGTAAGGCTCTGTGCCATCAGTGGTGGATTTTAAGTGACCAGCGAGAACCGAAAGTTCGTAAAAGCTATGCTCGTCTGATACAACCCATCACTGACCTCCCTGTCTGCTCGTACCGCACCAAAACATAACTGTCTCAGCCAAGGAAGGTGGAGTGGAGGGTTAAGGGGTGATCTGCAGTGACTCAATTGAGTTATTAGCGCCCAGGTCTGTTTTATAACAATTTCTTCATAATTTACACATTTAAATAACGACTTTTTTCACGAATTACAATAGTTTTATTTACCGACTTTGATATATTATTTTATTCGCTGTTTTCTGGTGTCTCTATTCATTACTGATCAATATGAAAACTGAGCTAAGGATCTATGTGGCAACACTGTTTTCATTCATCTTGCGTCACCAGTAAGGTGAGTGACGAATCCAGTTCCCATGATGCAGTATCAGGTAGAAGTGAATTATGAAACAGAAGTTATAGAGTTCTCAGAAGTCGTTTCTTTCTTTGCAATAGCAGTAGTGCTAAAGGCAATTAAAACAGTACTTCATGTACATAGACCATATACATCAAATAAACATAAAATTATAATTTTCACTAACTCCAAAGCAACAATACTTAGTATTATTAATTATAACAACAGTTAATACATAATTCATTAAATAAGACATTTTATTACAGCAGTAAAAACATACTATAAATAATTGCGCACACAGGAATATAGGGGAATGGGTAGGCCTATTGTAAAGAAGAGAGGTACAGTAAACCGAACGTCCACTGAAACAGAAGTACAGAAGCAAGTTAATATGTGAAATAAAATAATATTTTAGAAGCCGATCAAAGGTAATTGAGAAGAACTTCTCAAAAGATAAAGAATATAGAAAGTTTACAGATGAAGCACGATAAAATAAAACATACTGGTTGTTTTATTCACGAAAGAAACCGAAGAGTTTCCAGGTGAGTACTTATGCAAGATAAATTGCTCACACACAAGAAAGTGTATATGGAGAATAGAAGATAAAAAATCTGAACTAAATAATAACTGTAAAAATACAAATACCTAAAAGTAACAGGAGTCAGAGCAAAATGATATAAATAATTTATGTCTAATCCCATTCAACAATCAACCAACTATATGTGATTATACAGTACATACATTTTATCTTTCCACATTAGTGGAAGTAGAGTGGAGTGGCAGCACACAGTGCAGCTGTCCACATATTGTCCGCTGAAAAATCGGTTACGAGTCTAGGACATGCAAGAAAAACTGTATAATAAAACAGTTTTTTACAATATTTTATGCTCGACCATGCCGAAATGTAGTAATTATACACCTGGTAGTAGCCCTTTAATGCACCTCATTAAAGTACACCTATTCATTACAATTCAGTTGTTCAGCCAATGAAAAATCACCTTTGTACCGTTATAAACCTGCCAGTATCGATTATTCTTGGATATGCAATCGAAAGACAATTAGCGAAAAGTCACGGAGGCTGGAAATCCAATACTGTCGCAGAAGGTTATCTTCTGTTACTATAATAATTAGCGTTAATTGTAAATAATATTCAAATAAATTAAATTTGTCATCTCGTTTTTCAATTCTAAATCAATTTCCAGGTTATATCAAGACTAATGTTCTCTAGATTATATCAAGGTCAATGATATTCGTGCCTCGGAAAAAATCAATACTTTCGCGTCTGCGCACATCTCACAATTCAGGTCAGTTCCGTTCGTCACTACATAATCATAACATAAAAACTTATGAATAATTTCTAGTTAGAAATATGGTCGAGCATTAAAAGTCGTATGAAACTTGCCTATAATGGTAATTAAGATGCTTGTATGAAAATTATGAAACTCGCTTGCACTCGTTTCATAAACAAACATACTCGCGTCTTAATTACTGCCATTATAGGCTCGTTGCATAATGTACTAAGTACTAAAAAGTGCTTACAATTACAAAGACGATGTTAAAAGTGTTCTCCATTTGCTACAAGGCAGGAACTGTAGCATCTGAACACATTTAGATTCACATATTGTGGCTTTGTTTCCGAAATGTTGGTATTTCTTTCCGTTTTTGGTAATTTTATAGCATTATGTGCTGATGTACAGCTGAGTCCCTCTTGTTGTCTAACTTCGTGAGAGATTTCCGACGCAAATTGCTCTAATCGGACATGGAATCACCCAACTTTTCGTCTGTTAAATCATGACACTTATGTCTTCTTTTCTTTTCCAATACTGATACCACAGTTTTAAATTTATTCATTACTAGCCATACCTGTGCACTCCGCTGCACCCGTTAGAAATAAATATCAAGTAATTACATAATTAAAATAGGACGTTTGATCCAGGGAACATTCGTGTTTGATAGAAGGATAAATCGTTTAATATGTTACTTAATTTAAATTGTATTTAAATAATTAAAATGCCATCATTTTTGTCCAGAGATCACTCATTTGGTGCAATGACAATTCCTTTAACATGTTTCTTAATTGTTATTACATGCAACCAAAGCTTAATGAAGATTGACATCATTTAAATTTAATGTGTACATAAATATTATTTTAAGAAATACAGGAAACGAATATTCAGAATGGCCTACCAAGTTTTCTGAGCATAAGAAGCTATTTTAATCTTACCTGTCCTCGATTCACTCAGAAGTTACTGTAATAACATTATCGCATTATGTCCATCTAGAAAAACTACACTTTCCAATGGTGAATTAATAAATAATTATACAAATCGGTTAATTTAGCTTCCGATATTACTTCATACAAACATAGAAACATTCTCTGTAGGCTACGTTTCGTAGCTTTCGATTGTTGTTGTCCAAGGCCCCTTATACTGGGTGTTCATTTCAAAGTGTGTCATGACGTCACTGTTGAGGAGTCAGCGATTTGAAGCGAGTTTCAGCTTTTATGTCTGAGAAGTTGCCTATTAATCAAGGCGTTCAATCTGAACTTGAGAACGTGTACGGTATAACTTGAACGTCGTAGCAACAGATGGCGGTCTGTACAGTCTGTGTGCTACCATAAGCTCTTTCGAACTTTCTTGTGAGGCCAATTCGAACGCAGGGTATTTGTTATCATCGGTTGCGTACGGCAACATTCCACAACACAAATCAAATGCTCCGTGTCCATGTTGACCGTCGAAATTAATGTCAACAAATACGTAAGTAATCGTCTTAACCCTCTCCCCATATCTCGACAGTAAGAAAAAAACTCACCTCAGTACAGGTTTCGAAACAGTTCATACTCCTGCCACTACCGGCGTCACCGTACGTATCGGTAAGTACTCTTCAGAATGAACACCGTACTTGCTAGGCAACTTCTCTGTCAGATAGATACTACACATCTGCGCAAGTGTAGGAAGATTGAATTCTCTAGGCTCATCGACTAGCCATATGACGGCATACAGCGAGCCATGACACACTTTGAACTGAACACCCAGTAGACGAAGTCATTTGTTTATTTCATTACACCGCCTTAGATGGCAGTTATTTTAATTTTAAAACTCATTTATCTCATTAAATATCAGTCCTATCAAACTTTTTCAAAGAATAAAACTTATCAGAAATTATTTTTAAAGAAACTTTTGTTATGTAACATTTTTCACAGAAGTCAATAATAAGAGAGATATTTCGATTTATTTAATTGAGGCCTCCTTATAACTCCCCCTTTTAAATAATGTATTTTGAATACCATATAGCCTAAAATCTAAGTTACAACGAACTTAATTTATATTCCAATTTTCATCGAAATCCATTCAGCCATTATCGCGTGAAAAGGTAACAAACATCCAGACAGACAGACAGACATACAAACAAAAATTTCAAAAAAGCGATTTTCGGTTTCAGGATGGTTAATTATACATGTTAACACCAATTATTTTTGGAAAATCGAAAATTACCAGAAAAATTTTGGCTACAGATTTATTATTAGTATAGATTTTATCAACTGTAGTCCTTTCAGGTGCACCAATCCCAGGTAAATATTCTTGAAATTCCCTATGACACTGAGCAGATGATTGGTTTTTTTTTTTATTATTTATTTTTTTTTTTAGTTAAGAAAAATGTAAATTCTTTGTTCTGTATTAAATCTCTGAACAATGACTCAAACAACATACACAAACGGAGAATTGAAACTTTAGCTCAATTCAATATTGCACATAATAACAGACAACTGTCTTATCAACAACTATGCATGTCTTTAAATATCAGTGCATGCAGCTACTTACTGTACACGAGCGTGGAAAGATAAAGTGTATGTATTTTCTTACTCCACTTTTTAAATTGAAGGAATCCTGCATGATTGAGATATCACTAGAATCCCATGAAAGTGATTTTATTTTTAAGGAAGATTCGTTTTAAAATTTAAAATTTCAGTGTTATTACCAATTTGGTATCGTTATTTTAAAATTGTATACACCACAAATGTTTTATAATTTATTCTGGCTTAAGATATTAAACACGATAAGAATGGTATATGTAGCATAAAGTTTTAGCTTTTACATTTTTATATAGATTTTAATACTGGCTGCATTCATTTGTCGACAAAATGGCGAAACAAAAATGGGCCATTGAAAAAAAAGAAGACGGAGATTATAAAATAGGTTAATACTAGGCCTACTTAAAAATATTTTTATTGTTAAAATTTCACGGAGAAAACAATGAGTATTATTGGGATTAATTAAAAAACTTTAATTATTTTCTTCCTTTTTTTTTTCATTATTATTAGCATTATTTCACAATTCAAAACAGCGTTTTTTGGGGTTATGGGAAGAAGCATAAAGAAATGAAGACGGATGACTTGAAGCAAGTTCATTTGTCGACAAAATGGTGAAACAAAAATGGGCCATTGAAAAAAAAAAGAAGAAGACGGAGATTATATAATAGGTTAATACTAGGCCTACTTAAAAATATTTTTATTGTTAAAATTTCACAGAGAAAACAATGAGTATTACTGGGATTAATTAAAAAACTTGAATTATTATTATTTTTTTTGCATTATTATTAGCATTATTTCGCGATTCAAAAGTGCGTTTTTTGGGGTTATGGGAAGAAGCATAAAGAAATGAAGACGGATGACTTGAAGCAAGTTCATTTGTCGACAAAATGGCGAAACAAAAATGGGCCATTGAAAAAAAAGAAGATGATAGAGATTATAAAATAGGTTAATACTAGGCCTACTTAAAAATATTTTTATTGTTAAAATTTAACGAAGAAAACAATGAGTATTACTGGAATTAATTAAAAAACTTGAATTATTATTATTTTTTTGCATTATTATTAGCATTATTTCGCGATTCAAAAGTGCGTTTTTTGGGGTTATGGGAAGAAGCATAAAGAAATCAAGATGGATGACTTGAAGCAAGACAAACTTTTCTGCACAAATGTGCGCATTTTTCTCTTTATTATAAAAAATTATGCAAAAAATTAGTAAAATGAAAACAATTTGCATTATTACGTCTCGCGAATTTCACTGCCCTCTAGATATCACTCATCAACAGAAACAGAATATAAAAAAAGGCCTGTTTTATCAACCTTCAGCACTCCAATACCAACAGACTCGTTATGCCTACGTTTTTTACAGCAAAGGGAAGGAGTTAATTGAACAGTCCTTGACAATGACAGGTTTCAAAAGCTGACTCACTATCTCCTTAGGCAGTATCCGTAACTCTGAATTTATGATATCAAACAATCGATATCTTCTGAGACATAAAAAAATCACACATCATTCATAAATACTAGAAACGTACGATATGTGATCAAAATCGTCTCACTCATTAAAAAAAAATAATAATTAAGAAATACTGAAACGGAAAGAGGAAAACAGCACGAATAAATACTGCAACCTTACAAATCCACTCATCCTTGTGATATCACATTACAGACATTCAATACAATACTTCTCACTGAAGAGCTCCAAGCTGCTGTTACCTCACTGCGTCGTACACCAGAACTTTGTTCCTTCCACGTTCTTCGAAGCACACTTCGACAGTAGCAAACACAGACAAAAGACGTCGATCCAGTGCCTTCAGGTGCAATGAGGTAAGCACTGGAGAGATGTGACTATGCTGGAGCAGTGCTTCTAATGCAATGCTCAACGCATTACCTGAGAATAACTGTAATCTGTCCCACGTTGACTTTCTCAACCTATAATCAAAATTAAATGTATTCACTGTGCTTTTAAATTCCATTGATAGAGTGTAGTTGCAAAAAATTCATTTAGAGATTTTCGACAAAACACAGATTTTCAACAACAGTGTAAAAAAAGTGGTTTTTAGCATACCATCTGTCTGTCTATCTTGTACAGACCCAGACACAAAATTTTGGCCATCTGAATTTTCCAGGGCTGGGCAAAATACTGACATTCAAGTATTTGAAATACAGATACAAAATACTTCAAAGAATAGTATTTGAACTTCATCTTACGATGTTGGATGACGTATATACGTCCATTGATGTGACATATTAATGAATTTTTAAATACTTATATAGTCACAATCATACCATGGTATGAAAGAAAAATTGTTTACAATGTTTCTTTCCAGCCATAAGCAGTGCTGACTAGATCAGACGCTATGGACAGTACTCTATAACAGAGTCGCCAGTATGAGAGGAGAATTTCAAGCCTTTGGCGTGAAACGAACTCGATAGCTCAGTTGGTAGAGCGCCTGACCGGAGAACTGGAAGTCGCAGGTTCGAATCCCGCTTGAGGTTGTGAAATTTTTCTTTCATACCATGGCATGATTGTGACTATATAAGTATTTAAAAATTCATTAATAGTATTTGAAATACAAATATAAACTACTTTTAAAAAATTAACCAAAATACATTTGTATTTCAAATACTCGAAAAAATACATTTGTATTTCAAATACTCGATACAATATACAGGCCTAAAGAAATAAGAATATTACTAAAAATCTAAAATATCATATTAACATTAAAAGTATTTTTACCTCGAAGTTTTATATAAACACTGTAACTGAACATTCTTCCTTTTCCCAGTCAGCAATGAAATTATGCTACATATGAATAATTACTAGAATAAATATGGGAAATGCGTGTTATTATTCGGTTGAGAAACTTTTATCATCCAGTGTGTTGTCAAAAAATCTGAAAGTTAGAATTTATAAAACAGTTATATTACCGGTTGTTCTGTATGGTTGTGAAACTTGGACTCTCGCTTTGAGAGACGAACAGATTAAGGGTGTTTGAGAATAAGGTTCTTAGGAAAATATTTGGGGCTAAGAGGGATGAAGTTACAGGAGAATGGAGAAAGTTACACAACACAGAACTGCACGCATTGTATTCTTCACTTGACATAATTAGGAACATTAAATCCAGACGTTTGAGATGGGCAGGACATGTAGCACGTATGGGCGACTCCAGAAATGCATATAGAGTGTTAGTTGGGAGGCCGGAGGGAAAAAGACCTTTAGGGAGGCCGAGACGTAGGTGGGAAGATATTAAAATGGATTTGAGGGAGGTGGGATATGATGATAGAGAATGGATTAATCTTGCTCAGGATAGGGACCAATGGCGGGCTTATGTGAGGGCGGCAATGAACCTGCGGGTTCCTTAAAAGCCAGTAAGTAAGTGAGTATGAATAATTGCTGCTCCCTTAAAAAAACAGTTTCTTAAGAAGTTTATCAGATAAGGATCCCCTTGCTTGTGAATGGATAAATCCTGCAAAACAGAACAATCTTTCTGCAGGCGCAGAGGAACAGAAACTTGTATTGTACTTTATAAAAGCTTGTTTCACTGTCGGGTAATTCTCTAGAGTGCACAGGGTTGTCCCTTTGCCATTGAAGAATTGTATGAGCTCATACTCCACAGTAGACAAGTTCTTTTCTTTTTGTTTTTCAAAGTCTGTTGCACTTGAGTTGAAAACATAAAAATTCTTTTAATCATCTTCATCATCTGAACTGACCAAAGGTGTAGTAGAAAACTGCTCAGCTGATTTCACACACATATTCTGTGTCCCTTTCTTAACATTTGGTGAGGCAATGCCAGGTAGTCATCTCATCTTAAATGATGGGTGGAAGCAACCTGCCAAAATAGCTTAATTTGCTTCTGGGGTCAGATCAAACATCGCTTTAAATCTTGATGAAAGCGAACTTATTAGGATTGGAGTTACTTGGAATAGATGACGTAGATTACTAGGTAACAGAATATGTAATCTGTTTTTCAGGGAAATTAATATGGACAAAAGTTGGCCTTAATAGCAAGTCTTCTCATTTTGCATTAAATCAAGGGCTACGGCAATGGGTTTCATGACAAGAAGAAGAAGGAGGAGGAGGAGGAGGAAGAAGAAGAAGGAAGAAGAAGAAGGAGAAGGAGGAGGATAAGGAGGAGGAAGAAGAAGAAGGAGGAGGAGAAGGAGAAGAAGGAGGAGGAGAAGGAGGAGGAAGAAGAAGAAGGAGGAGGAGGAGGACGAGGAAGGAGGAGGAGAAGAAGAAAAAGGATGAAGAAGGAGGAGGAGGAGAAGGAGAAGGAGGAGGAGGAGGAGAAGGAAGAGGAAGAAGAAGGAGGAGGACGAGGAAGAAGGAGGAGGAGAAGGAGGAAGAAGGAGGAGGAGAAGAAGAAAAAGGACGAAGAAGGAGGAGAAGAAGAAGGAGGAGGAAGATGAAGAACGAGGAGGAGGAGGAGAAGGAGGAGGAAGAAGAAGGAAGAAGAAGGAGGAGGAGGAGGAGGAGGAGAAGAAGAAGAAGGAGGAGGAGAAGGAGAAGAAGGAGGAGGAAGAAGGAGGAGGAGGAAGAAGGAGGAGGAGGAAGGAGGAGGAGGAGAAGGAGGAGGAGAAGGAGAAGGAGGAGGAGGAGGAGGAGAAGGAGAAGGAGGAGGAAGAAGGAGGAAGAAGGAAGAGGAGGAGGAGGAAGGAGGAGGAGGAGAAGGAGGAGGAAGAAGGACGAAGAAGGAGGATGAGGAGAAGGAGAAGGAGAAGGAGGAGGAGGAGGAGGAGGAGGAGGAGAAGGAGGAGGAAGGACGAAGAAGGAGGATGAGGAGAAGGAGAAGGAGGAGGAGAAGGAGGAGGAGGAGAAGGAGGAGGACGAAGAAGGAGGAGGAGGAGAAGGAGAAGGAGGAGGAGGAGGAGGAGGACGAGAAGGAGAAGGAGGAGAAGGAGAAGAAGAAGAAGAAGAAGAAGAAGAAGGAGAAGAAGGAGGAGGAAGAAGAAGAAGGAGGAGGAGGAGGAAGGAGGGGAGGAGGAAGAAGGACGAAGGAGGAGGAGGAGAAGGAGAAGGAGGAGGAGAAGAAGAAGGAGGAGGAGGAAGAAGGAGGAGGAGGAGAATAAGAAGAAAAAGGAGGAGGAGGAAGAAGAAGAAGAAGAAGAAGGAGGAGGAGGAGGAGGAGGAAGGAGGAGAAGGAGGAGGGAGAAGAAGGAAGGAGGAGGAGGAGGAGAAGGAGGAGGAGGAAGAAGAAGAAGGTATTTTGAGTATTTGAAATACAAAATACATCAATTTTATGTATTTAAATACAAAATACTTTCGAAAATCCTTACAATTACAAAATACAAATGTATTTCAAATACTGCGCATGCTCAGTCTTACTCAGTTGGCCCAAATTTTGTTCCTGGGTCTGTTTCGATCCCTTCAATTTTCATATGTTCATAATTTTATATAAACCTTGCATTTGCGTAATTTCAAATTTCCCGCAATTTACACCACTGTGAGCGAACACAAAATGGCGTCTCAAATGCTAGCACGTTAAATGGCGAGTTTGTTATCTAGCAGATACGCTTGGATCATGAATTTCGGTGTCAGTGTTGTACTTTTACAGCCAATGATTAGTGCCCTGTCCATCCTCAAACCTTGCAACTAAGGAATATTCAGCACAATAATGAAAATTGGTATGTGTAAAATACTATCCTTCTCCTATATGAAAAAATGTTTTTTACGATTTAAAAAAATTATATATATATATATATATATATATATATATATATATATATATATATATATATATTATTTTTTCAAAATTCAAAATGTTAACAGTTCACTGTGCAGTGATGAAGCATTTCCCTCATAACTCATAAACTTGTTAACTTTTTCATGTTCTCTCTCTTTTATTTTATTGCTGAAACTCATGTTTACAAATCATGCTCTTTCAACTACATTCCTTAATCAATAATATTTTTTTTATTTTGTGTTAGAAGAAAATACTAATATTTGACCATTTTTATATTGAATTTATTTTTTATCAGACAATCTATCAAAGATAGAGAAATGATCTTGCATCATATTGTAGATATGGCATGCATAAATACACACAAAAAAATTTCATCACAGAATGTTGGATAGTTTTTTTATTTATGTGGGAAACGCTTCATCACTTCACAGTGAACTGAATTTAAAAAAAAAAATGTAAACGATTTTTTTAAATAGTAAAAATATTTTTTCATATAGCAGAAGGACAGTGTTTTACACATACTAATTTTCATTATTGTACAAGATACAGTAGGTAATGGAGGAAAAAAATGTTGAATATTTCCAAAATTTTACAGCTGTAAGCTGTACGTAACCCCTTAAATTGACAAAGGTTAACACAAACTGCATAATCCTGAAATATTTTACATTCCTCCTGGTATGCTTCCAATTGAAATCTTCATTTGTCATACTCAAGTACGTAATTGAAAAGACCTTCATGTATTGTTGAACTTACATGCAACACTGGTACAGAGGAGCTAAAATATCCAAGTGATCTCGGTGTGGATTTCCAAAACTGTAAGTTAGAAATTCATCCATTAATATAAAGCAACTTCTTTTTTTTACTGCGTAATAGGAACTTGTACCATTCACAATACATATCTCACCCCTTTCCATTGTCCAGCAACAACACCATGGAGTTCGTCACATTCTCAAACACATCATAGTGATGGCGGTCACCATTATCAATAAGAAAGTCAAAAATAGCTGCGTCTATGAGGTCCAACAGTCTGGGCCCACTGCTGGGGTGGTACAGCTTCACGGATTTTATTTTTTTACAATAATCCTTATCCAATTCCCATCTGGAAGAAAGAAATTAATAATGGAGAATCACAGAATTACCATATTTACTCAAATATAAACCGGGAAACAGCTGGATAATACCCACGGCAGAGCAATGTCGATAGTCGATGTTACTCGCTGGCCACTAGTCACCGGGCCGTACCGAGCCGTGTCAAACAGAAGACAATCGAAATGGTGGTAGTAAAATTCGCGACTATATTCTTAAATAAATCACTCCATTAGTCAAATGCAAGATTTATGCAGTACAACGACGATGTTTTGAATGCACTAAAAGAAAATGCTTATGTAGTAAGATCTTAAAGTAGGTTATGACAACGAAATAAAGAGGAAAAAGGTGTGGTTGACGGAATATCATTTAAATTACGGAAAGTAAATTTCTGGTCAATGTTCACCAAAGCATTAAGTAGATAATTATGACCGCGGTGTAGTTTTATTTGTGGCCTAGAGAAAAATACCTAGCCTTTTACGAAAAAAAAAACTTTTAGGGGCCATGAAATTATTCACCGCTTTAATTATATTACCATCTATCAATATTACGAAACAAAAACTGTCATAAAGGCCATGACCGACTAGAAACATCGATACCGAAGAGATAAATCCATTTGGCCTTGATAAATCAAAAGAAAATGCGAGAGAATATTATAGATATTTTTCTCCTAAAATATTAAATGCGAGAGAGATTTTAGTTCGAGATAAAATCGACACACAATTTTGATTCATACTGTTAGTAACTGGAGATCACTTGTAAGATATCTTAATCTTCTATGTAGAAATGTCGTCCAAGCAAATTGGTGGTCCAGGGAAAAATCATTGCAATAGATGAGAGTAACAGTGGTGCTATCTCTCAGTAATGTTCAGAACGAAGGAGGTAGAGAGAAAAAGAAACAGATTTCTCCTTCTAACAACACCACAGACCAAAATCATGTTCTTATGTTGGCAACTTTGTGTATGTAGTTAAATTTGGTAGTAAACGTAACGGCATGGTTCAAAGCTACCGTGGTAATTCTCCAGTATAGCGTAAACTGGAAATTACCCTAACTTTCTTATTTCAAATGAAACACTCTTTATATTAGTACATATTTTTGTTTCTCTCTAAAGTCTGAATCCAAAGATGAATAACGTGTACAGATTTGAAGTATTAGTCTCTTGTTTAATTCAACAACCTGCAATACTCGTTGCTATGGAATAACATTAAAACAAAACTTATACAGATTTTGAATATTAATTTATTGATACTTGAGTTCTTTACAAACAACAAAACATTTCAACACAATAATCCTGATACTCAAAACCTCATGTATGTTGCTCCAAATGTCCCACCAGCAGAATCTTGACATAACTCCAGAAACCGCAGCATTTTCTCTTTTTGATGCAATAGGATTTCCTCCGTATATGTCAAAATACATATCGACTTGTTCAGAAGGAGCATAATAATAACATTCTATTTTCACCACTGATTATAATAGTTAAATAATTGAATAACAATTTGTCAACAACGTCAAACATGTAAACAAACTTTCTTTTGTTTCCAACCACAATCTTCCATAGCAATGAGTACGGTATTGCAGTTTGTTGAATTAAACAAAAGACTATCACTTCAAATCTGAACATGTTGTACATTTTTGGATTCAGAATTTAGAGAGGAGCAAAAATATGTACTCCATTTGAAATAAGAAACTTAGGGTAATTTCCAGTTAAATCGGATAAGGTATTTAAATAACATTTGCAAATGTTATGTATTTTATATCACTTAAACACTTTCCCAAGTGCCACGTAAATGGTAGCATAACCACAGTTTAGTATATACGAGAACAGTTGCGAAGCTCAATACTTACTAAATATGCAAACATAGACAGTTGAAATATGCATCCGTAGATAGTTGCTAGCCACCAGGATCGCTACTATCGCCTCATCACAGACTCTTTCCCTAGCAGACGATAAAATGTATTGTACTTTTGATATAGTGTTCTTTTGAAAATTAACACCTCCTTCCACTACTGAAATACGAAATACATAAGGTTTACTGTATATATTATTTTCGTAAAGTATATTATATTTTATAAACTCACTTTCCTGGACCTTCGGAAGGATAATTCTGACCTCTCGCAAGGAATTATGTCTGAAGTGTCTCCTAACCAATGTTTTAAATTTTATTAATGCAATTACACTACATTTTAGAGAAATATATGTTACTTTTTATGCATTCCAATTAATTTATATATATGGTGATCGGATTAAGCGAGTCTCACATGGTCTGCCTTACGGCCTGTATTAGATCACGATGGCAGTGACACAGTCTATTGTTCCTAGTACACACAGCGCTCCAAGCGGCCAGCAACTATCGCGAGAAATGCTAAAAATCACCCTAAGCTTCGCGACTGTATATACTAGACTGTGGCATAACTGTAACATATATTTGCGATCTACAAGAATCCAGTTACACCCGGTATATTGTTTCGACTATATGAGGTACAACAGCGTACTGTTGGCATTGCAGAGCTCCATGGATTTTATTTTTTTACAGAAGTCTATATCCAGTTTCCATCTGGAAAAAACAAACTGAAAGTTAAGAATCACAGAATTAAATTACCATCAGAATTTTCCTCAATCTGGACCACAAGAATACAAGTATAGAATAATTATTATTTATTATTATTATTATTATTATTATTATTATTATTTATTTATTTATTTATTCTGGTGTAGTTAAGGCCATCAGGCCTTCTCTTCCACAACACCAGGAATACAAATACAATAATAGAAATAAGCAGAAAAAAAACACTATAAACAAAATAAAACCACACGAAAATATACACAGGTTGCAGTCACACAAACTTTAAATGAGTGATTAAGTATCATAACTAATTGTATCCTAACTAATTAACTAACATAAACAAGAAACTTGCAATTTTAATCTAGATTAAAAAAGAAAAAGAAAAAAAAAACACAAATCAATACTTCTAGCAATACCTAAAAAACATTAACTAAGACAAAATTTTCCAATTTAATTTTGAACCGTGATAAAGTCCGGCAGTCCCTGACGTCATTAGGTAACGAATTCCAGAGGCGAGGTATTTCTACAGTGTAGGAGGATGAGTATAAAGACGTTCTATGATGAGGGATAGAAAGAAGTGCTTGATGTCGGTTTCGAAGAGTTGTAAGAAATTGAAAGCGCGATAACAGATAATTCGGAGTAGAAGTATGCATGATTCTAAACAGAAGAGACAGTGAATGTATTGTTCTTCGTTCCTTCAGGCGCACCCATGAAAGTAACTATCATAAATAAGAGGAAACAATCCAAACAAAGCCATTTATCCACACAGTACAAGAACTGAACAAAGAATGACACTCGTTGGACGAGACATTTTACATCATTTCCTTTGCCACAGAATATCTGTAGGGCAGAAGGAACTTGCTTTCTTACAACATCATAATAACATCAAGTGAAAGAGCTAACATAAATAACTGCTAATACATAACACATGACCAGGAAAGCCAACCAGAGGAAGAACAACATAGTTTCTATCTGAGTTCTCCTTTATGGTCAATTTTTTAACAATGAAATTGCATGAAAAATATATAAAATTAAATTATATTGGTAGGGACACTGTAAAACAGTGAATAAAATACATCAAAGTCTTTAAATAAAACTACTGTAATTTGTGACAAAAAGTCTTTATTTCAATATGTAAATCATGAAAAAACATTGTATTTAAACATGTAAATCGTGAAGAAAAAGTTTGAATTTAACATGGAAAGGTCCACACCTGTGGAGTAACTGTCAGCGCGTCTGGCCACGAAACAGGTGGCCCGGGTTCGATTCCCGGTCGGGGCAAGTTAACTGGTTGAGGTTTTTTTCAGGGGTTTTCCCTCAACCCAATATGAGCAAATGCTGGGTAATTTTGGGTGCTGGACCCCGGACTCATTTCACCGGCATTATCACCTTCATCTCATTCAGACGCTAAATAACCTGAGATGTTGATAAAGCATCGTAAAACAACCTACTAAAAACATGGAAATCACTTTAAAAAATGGTATATGTCAGGAGAATAGACCTGGCATTGAGCTGTGTGATAGGGAAAAAATGAGGTATCAGAAAGAGATTTTGTTTCAGGATGGTTAATATTGTACGAACCTACCAACACGGAAGATCATCTAAGACTAAAACTTATCTTCTCTCTCCAAACCCATTGGTGATATAGCCACAGCACATAAAGTCACAGTCAGTCTCAAGGTGTAAGATTCGTCTGACACTCCGATCAAATATTTTCAATACCAGAGCATGTTTAATGGCTGAACGTCATGGAGATGTGGTAGAGTCCACGTCACCATTTTTGGTGTGTGAAATAAGTAATGGGAATGTTAAGTGCGAGTGTTTTACATTTGTCGCAGTCAGTCTGACAACTGTGTTGGCAAATGGCTGATGTGACGTGTATAGAAAGTGGTACCATTCTCAGTTACACTAGCAACGTGCACACAATCTGGGCACTATATATCTAGGACATACGCCAAAAACGCTGGCGCCAGCAATAACAGCATGTCTCACTGCTGCGATATTCTCGGAAGCTCAAACATTGTGACATCTACCAGACGATTTCTGTTTGAAAGTTGAAGCATTTGTCTGACATTTTTTACCCATATCAGTAGGGTTTTCTTAACAGAAATTCTTTCATGTCGACCTACAAAATGGGTACGAAATTGCCACAGCATTGCAATCACAGTCACCATTTTTTAAAAAAGCTCAACAACAAAATCCACGATGTTCACCTGTCCACACCATGATGGTAACTGAAATGGCATGGCTTGTGGTGCTCAAAGGTATATGCCACTCAAGCGCAACTATCAAGAAACCTGTATAGAATAGAATAGAATAGAATAGAATAGAATAGAATAGAATAGAATAGAATAGAATAGAATAGAATGTTTTATTTTTCCTGGCAGAGTTAAGGCCATAAGGCCTTCTCTTCCACTCAACCAGCTTCAATCAATACAATACATATTTAAATTACGAATATTTACACTACACTTAAAAGATTCTCCAGCAATATTCTTCAGTTAAATTTTTAACGACTAGTATATGTTTATTTAAATTTAGATAAACCTGTAAGATAAAGTAGTAACTTAATTTATAAGCTAATTTAATTCAATCAATTATAATTAAGTTGAGGTAGCTAGTAAAATGATGAGAACTGATCTAATATAAGTTTACTAGAATTATGTTACAGGAAGAAAAAATATAAATCTAAAATAGGCTATATTTATATAATGAGAATATTAATGTAATGAGATTTTGCCATTAGAAGTTTTGTATTCTATTTAGAGGAATTAATGGTAATAATAAGAATGGACAGATGTTAGTTTCATTATAAGTAACAAATATTAATCAGTAGTTAATCTGTTAAGTAAGTATTTATGTAATTTTGACGTAAATGAAGTTATTGTCCAACAACCCCTTATATCACTCGGAAGCGAGTTCCAATTTCTAGCAACTGAAACTGTATAGGATGAAGAATATAAAGATGTCTTGTGGTAGGGTATAATGAGTAAATTGTTATAATGAGATCTGGTACTTAGCTGATGATATGCGGATAATTTTGAAAACGAGAAGCCAAATAGGTTGGCCAATTCAAATCAAGATCATTCTGCCAGGCCCTGTACTTGAAAATTTTAAGTTTACATCTGGAATTTTATTTACGAAACAACCTCTCTAAAATAATAACCCAATCAATTAGTATCTGAATAGAAATATTCGACAAATTATATGGAAAATGTAATTTTATTTTAATGTATAACCTCAGTTTGTATTTTCACTCACAAAGCGACATCAAAAAAGGCAGCTTATAACAAGTAAACTAGTATTCATGCTGCAATAAAATAAAAGAATGCCAACCTTGCGGCAGCTTCTGGCTTGTAAGTTCTTTGCCAGGGGCTGCGATGTTTCTTGAGCTTGTACTCTGATGGCAACCACAGAATGAGAGCTCCTTCCATTAAATCCTTCTGTGCACAGACTGGCTGGTTAGGACCACAGAAATAACATACTCCATAAAAACAGGTGTTGTTCCCTACAAGAAAACAATGAAGAGAGATAAACCATTGTAAATATCGTATTAATATACTACAGTAACAAACTGTAACTTTTTAAATTACTGTAATATAATATGCATATCTTTGACTTCTGATAAATATTAAAAATAATGAAGATATAGCAAATATTTCCAGCTTATTACCATTTTAGGACATTCTCTGTAGTTGATGAGTCATTACAATCTGAGATTTGCATTTCAAATCCAGTCTAAGGCTCCACTCGCAGATTTATCGATAAAAGCAAAACCTCTAGTGAGATTACTGTAGAATATTACACTTTTACTAAGTCATCTGTCGGATACAGGGGGGAGAGCCATTAATCCTTCCCATTGAAGGCTTTAAGGAACCAACCTGGACAAATTCCCAATGTCCCATCCCTACCTTCTCGTGGTGCAGCTGTTAGTAAGCATAATTTTAAGATATATTATTTCAATGTACCGAAGTACATATGATATTTCCATGCAGATATTCTGCGTCATCATACAATGAAAGAGTAATGGAACTGAGAAAAATTCTCTCCGTCGGATCCCGGCCAACTAGTCACTCATAACGAGTGCACCTCAGCACATGTGTGGACTTCGGTCCTATGTTTATAGACATCTATGACGTAGTGCAGAGGGCGGCCACTAGAGGGAACCCAAGAGTTGGAACTCAATCAGAGACAATTCTGTCCGACGCCGGAGTTGTATCCGGTGTGGCTTAGTGGATAAAGCATCAGCACGTAGAGCTGAAAACCCAGGTTCAAATCCCGGTGTCGGAGAGAATTTTTCTCCGTTCCATTACTCTTTCATCGTATGATGATGCAGAATATCTGCATGGAAATATCACATGTACTTTGGTACATTGAAATAATATATGATATGCGTAAATCACGAAGTGATTTAAGACGGCGCTTATTCTGTCGGATCCCGGCCAACTAGTCACTCATAACGAGTGCACCTCAGCACATGTGTGTACTTCGATCCTATGTTCATAGACATCTATGACGTAGTGCAGAGGGCGGCCACTAGAGGGAACCCAAGAGTTGAAACTCAATCAGAGACAATTCTGTCCGACGCCGGAGTTGTATCCGGTGTGGCTTAGTGGATAAAGCATCAGCACGTAGAGCTGAAAACCCGGGTTCAAATCCCGGCGCCGGAGAGAATTTTTCTCCGTTCCATTACTCTTTCATCGTATAATTTTACGAGCTGAACTAAAGGTAGGGGCTACTCATCAATTAGCACTGGTCAGCTTGATGAGTTAATGACCGAATGTGGTATAATTTTCCTCTATTCAATACCTAATTCCCTCTTTACCCTTTCCTATCCAGTCCTCTGACTGAACTCTTACTTTCTTCGACCCCGACAGCATTAGAGCATTCGAGGCCTAGGGGTTCATTTCACTTTCCTTCCTACCCTTTCTACTTTTCTGTTGCAGTAGTAGTAGGGTTTAAGAAGGACGTGTCAGCTACTATGGCTATTTGCGCCCTTATCTAAAATTTCTGTTGCTAGTACTGACCTGCTATGGTACTAAAATCGTCCTCCAGTGGCTTAAGGAGGGAAAGCTGGTGATCAACAAGATCTCCCAGCTAGGTCCAGTGGACCCGTCGACCAACAGCAGGTGTGGTCCTCCAGACATTCTGGAGGTTGTGTGTGAATGAAGTAGCCACCAAGACGTTAAAATATGGTGTTCACTTAAATCGGCTACAACTTGCCATTTTGATAATATCTTTGAAAAATATTGGATTGCATGAGGTCAAATGACTTTATTGTCAAACACCTGGCATTAGAAAACAACAACAACTATTTTTGACCAATGAAACAGTATGCAACGATGTGTTTCAACCAATCTTGGCTGTTTATAATACAATTTTTATCATCTCCCTAGAATTTGTTTTTTATAACCTATCTAGCATTTATTTCTTTATTTGTCAACAATGTACTTTCAATAATTGTACCTTTTAAAATGATTCATGTTTATTTCATCATCCTTAATGTAATATGCAGGATGTAATATTAGAGATTTCACCATTTTTCAGGATGCTCTTTTGAATGGTGTATAAATTGTTTGGAAGTTTTCTTAACATTGAGTGATATTGTTACCTTGTAAGATTTCCTACAAATAATCTTATATTCTTGAAAAACATCTGTTATAAATTTGAGTGTTGTATTACAAGCTCAAAGATGCTTTAATTGTGAAGTTATAGATTTCTCTTGTGAAAATGTTACTAAATTGACTTAACTTGTTCTCTCAATACAGTTTTCAAATAGCTATTTTAGATGTTATTAAATGTCATTTCAGTTATACATTTTTCTCACTTACGCGGCTTTTTCCTTCATACTCTATAAAAAACATAAGAACGAAGTTTTACCACAGTCTAGTATATACAGTCACGAAGCTTGAGTTTATGAGGGTGCTAGGAACAATAGACTGTGCATTGTCTGTGTTGAGGCAATAGTAGCGATCCTAGTAGTTAGCAACTATCTATGGATGCATATTTACTACATATTGAGCTTCGTGACTGTATATACTGGACTGTGGTTTTACTGTATTAAGTATCAAAAGTGTACAAGCATAAAAAAGGTGATGTACCTTTCACACCAAATTCTTTTAACCAAGAGTGGATGGATACATTTGGTTCTCAATTAACCGTACTAAGAGGAGAGCGACGAAAATGTTACTTTTTTTTCTTTCCCTCCCTCTCTGACACTGAATATGGTACAGCATGGGACTTGGGTCTATGTTTCATCAAGATGATGATGGTGATGGTGGTGATGATGCTGAAGATGATGATGATGATGATTAGAGCCCGGATGTTTAGGCATTTATTTTGGTTAAAATAGGCAGGCATATAAGCACTAAAAATACAAAAAATACTAAAAATAGGCAGTAAATAGGCATTTATTATTCATGGAAACGGACCAAAAAATAGACAAATGCATAATAAACTATCCCATACAGTACTCACTTTTCTTGGTTACATGTCACAACAAGATGCTTTTTTAAGTTGTCAACTGTCATAGTGAGCCGCCTGTCAGAGAGAACGTTTTTCATGGTGGAAAAAGATCTTTCTACTTCTACTGAAGTGATTGGAGCAAACTTAAAACAACTTATTTCAGAAGGACTGTCTCTACTTTCTTTCAAAGATCGGGAAAAACCGACTGTGTATTGTCTCAAAAACAGGGGTGTGAGAAGGGATTAGACACTTCAAAGTATGCGTGACTTGTGCGTGCAAGGGACAACAGTAACGGGACCTGGAGACTTGCTTTTAATACTTCCCTCATCCCATTTCTTTCGCTGGTAAACCCCGAAGTGACCTGAGCACTGAGGGTTATACTATTCAAATATCTTTAAGTGACATAAAAGATGGAATCGGTAGAGGAGAAAAGTTTATGTATTGCTGGAGAATAAGATTCTCAGCAAATATTTGTGTGAAGTGAATATATATTATTTTTTACAACCGTTCTTTTTGGTTTTTTTGATAAAATTTATGTGCGGTTTATTTTAAATGCATTAAAAATATAGAAAATGTACAATAACAACATAAGAAGCTAAGAAGGTATTTAACCTTAAAATAGGCAACGGAAGCTAAAATAGGCAAAAAAGGCAAAATAAAAATTAGACCTATCGTCCCCAAATGTGTGCAAACGTGTTTATCTCTAATAGCTCTTTCATACATACACTGAGTTTAGAAAAGGCATTTTGCCTAACATCCGGGCTCTAATGATGATGATGATTATGATGGTGTGATGAAAATGGTGATGATGATGATGATGATATTGATGATGAAAAGAAGGAGGAGGAAGGCGACAATGATGACAATGACAATGCTCACAACAATAAGAATTACCACCATCATCATCAATAACAACATAGACATTCAGGGGCTCTGTAACTCCACACAAAAACACAACGCACCTTCTTGGTAGAACGTGTCAAGGAGGTCACTTGTGGCAACAGGCATAACTTCTCGTCGGAGGTTCACTTTGCGACCCACAGTGAGTGGGCTTCTTCTCAACCCCAGAAGAACTGACAAATGAAATGCAGCCACCTCAGCATTGTGCCTGTCTTTACCAGCGTATACAGGGCCTCCGATTGCTTTGCTGCGAGAATACCTACAACAGACAATACATCGTGCTGAACCCAGGTAATAATATGTTGTATTGTACTGTAGTGTATTTATTTACATTCCATGGTATTTATACATCGCTTCACAGCTAGAATACGGAACATGTAAAAAAAAATATTAATAGTACTACAAAGTCTTAATTTATAGTCACAGTCTAGTTGAAATATATACAGAAGAGTTTTACAATATAGTCTACTAGTACAACACAAATTTTAGTATGAATATTTAAAACAAGAAATATTCATTCAGACTGCATATCAAAAAAGGCCTTAGAAGAAGGGTTTAAGTAGAAAATAAGTAATTGCCGCAAAAATGCACAAATAAAAATTTATATTTGTGCAAATTGTAGAAAGCTTGTGCAACATTCTAAATAATTTTACTGTACCGAAAGATAAAATTACTAAGGTTTACAGAAGCAAAAAAAAAAAAAAATATATATATATATATATATATATATATATGTAATTTGCTTCTTGTAGTTTATTACTTTCAACCCATCTTACAACTCACAGTCTAGGTAGGCTATATGTAAGCAAGTCGCTGCATCTATACTTGTTTTTTTTTAAAGATGGGACACGACACTTAAGCGGCCGAGCTTGGAACTACAGTGCTGTGTTGTCAATATAGACTACCACGCTGCCAAGTGATGGAAGCTAGCAATTGACATTAAGATGGCTCACGTTAAAACATTCACTGACAATTATTTATTTATTTATTATTTATTTATTTATTCTGGTGTAGTTAAGGCCACCAGGCCTTCTCTTCCACAACAACAGTGGACCTGAAGGTAAGAAAACAATACAAAAATCGACAGAGAATCAAAGACGAAACGTACCAATGCTAACATTGTGTGCACAATAAATGTTGTCAAGAGAGCTATTAAGCACTCGCCACGTGAGAACGGTAAGTTTGGCAACTCAACCGTTGTTACCATAGCAACAGGCCTACCACGCTATGTGACATTCAGTTGTTTTTCCGATTGCAACGCTCCTGTCATGTCCCATCTTTCAAAAAAACAAGTATATGTTTAAAATCAATTGGTACTGAATTTACACCCCATTGAAATACTGTACCTCTATTTTCACGAATATTCCAAACATTGAGAGCACTTGGGAAATCAAATTCTTTATGAGTAGGACCTTCAATATTTTCACTTTTTACAAGACTACTAAATCCTTGGTCACATTTACAGTACGGTATGCAATGAAATTATTGCAGCATACTGCATAACTAAATCAATTGGAGTAAATGTTCACTTCACTTGTTAACATGCATGAATTGTACCAACTTCTTGAAATCTCTTCACGAAGAGAAGGTCTCATGGCGTAACTTTGCCAGTAAAAATAAGACTATTAAATAAATAGTAAATAAATAAGTGGTCAGTTGGTTAATTATTAAATAAATATATGTTGTTGTTGTTTTCTAATGCCAGGCGTTTGACAATAAAGTCATTTGACCTCTTGCACTCCAATATTTTTCAAAGATATTGTCATGGTCAGCCAATGAAGAACAGATTTTCAGGTGTTCCGAATCCATTTCTTGGTTTTAGATGCATAATGGGCAGTTAGGGGACTGATATATTCCAATTCTATGCAGGTGTTTGGCCAAACAATCATGGCCTGTTGCCAATCTAAATGCAGCTACAGGCGATTTTCGTGGTAAATCGGTAAATAAATAAATAATACACAAGATCTATTGCTCAATACCTTCTTGAAGATTACCTGTTCCATTAACATTTAATTTAAATCTACAGATTTTCCATAACTAATAATTAGTTGATACACGTCTCTGATTTCATTTTCTCCATAACCATCTTCGTATCTGAAGTTTTCTCAAGTCCAGTGGTGGTTGCATTTTACACATTTACATTGAAAGTTTATTGCATATTTAGAAGTCGAACAGCAAAATGCGACAAATGTGACTGTGGCTTAAACTCTGCTTAGAAGTCAATTGCATAGGGAATCGACGTGTTGGAAGACTCAGGAAAAGATGGGAAGATGGTATTAAGGAAGATGATGCAGTGTCGCATGCAGCACAAGATAGAATCAGTTGGAGGCAAAAGATATGGGAGGGCAAGGCTCGAAATTGAGCTGTAGCACCTAAGGATGGATGGATGGATGGATGGATGGATTACAGGAAGGTATTTCACAACTAATGAAAAAAGTACGAAATTAACCTCAAAATAAGATCAAATTAATGCCTAAGAGGCATTATTAACAAACATGATACATATGGCAACCCTGATCACTAGGGCTAGGATTTTGATGACCTATAAATCATGAAAAAATGTCCTAAAAACAATGCATTTATGACCTAAAAATCTTTCAAAAATGCCCTTAAAAATGCCCTAAAAATTGATCTTACATTCTAAAATTGGCTTAGTAGGAAAAGGAGTTTTGTGCTATTTAATATTTAGATTAGCAATTAAATTACATTCTGGTACCAACATTTAAGTTTATTTAATTTTACATAATTTTTTCTAAGTGGTACACTTTAATTAATTATTTTACCTGATGTAGTTTCCATGTAGCCCATCACAAGGCCACCCTTATACGGAATTAGCAAGTGTAGAGGAGTCTATATTGAAGGGATGGTTGGACTGATCCATTACATGGGGTGTACTACGTTAAAAGGGCAATATTTGTGTAGGAAAACGATTAAAATATGATATAAAATAATGGGTATTAGCCACCGACGTAGCTCGGTCGGTTAAAGTGCTTGCCTGCCTATCCGAAGTTGCACTCGGGCGCGGGTTCGATTCTCGATTGGGCTGATTATCTGGTTGGGTTTTTTCTGAGGTTTTTCCCAACGGTAAGGCAAAGGCCAGGTAATCTATGGCGAATCCTCGGCCTCATCTTGCCTAATATCATCTTGCTATCACCAATCTCGACGCTAAATAACCTAGTAGTTGATACAGCATCGTTAAACAACCAAGTAAAAATAATGGGTATTAATGAACAAAATATGTAGACAAAATATCAAAGGAAATAGACATTATTTTATATTAATAATGGGGATTTGTGGCCAAAATTAAATGAAAATGCCTAAAAAATGTCCGAATAACACAAATGATGCTCTTATGAGTTGAAACAGGCAAAAAATGCAAAAAAAAAAAATGTCCTAACAAATATGTTTTAAAACACTCAGTTTATCACATAACATATAAATACTAAAGCGGCTATGTTTCTGGCTTACTGAAAAAAGATGCAATTTCATCACAAGCATTAGCTCTGTGCTAGCGTGCTTGCTCACGGACTTTAAAGTCCATGACTTAAAATAACTCTATGTTAAGAGAGTAGGCATAATGGACTCATGGGGTAACTTAGCCTCTAATTATTATTTTCTACTACCAAGAGTAAATTTCACATAAAAACTAACCATTGTGGCTTAAACACAGCTCTCTGGTTCCCAAGCAACGTAAGCATGAGTTTCAGTTGCGTGCCATGGTGCTGGGCATTTTCAGCTTTGATGATCTTGGTGGAACAAAGTGTACGTAGAACACTGCCCAGATGAGGAGCACGTTCTGGAACTATTTCCCTTGCCCCCACCCACTGAGGAAAAACGAGACATAAAAATCATTAAAACACAACAGAATCAACATACAGTAGAACCCATTTTAAACGAATCTCTGAGGGATTACTTTTTTTTAAAATAGGGATTTTCCTTAAAAGGAGGTTCACATAAAATGGGTAGGAAAGACTAAAATAAACATTCATTCATTCATTTATTGAGTCATTTATTTATTTATCCATTTATTTATTTATTTATTCACTCATTTATTTATTTATTTATTCACTCGTTTGTTCATTCATTCATTCACTCACTCACTCACTCACTCACTTATTTATTTATTTATTTATTTATTTATTTATTTATTTATTTATTTATTTATTTATTTATTTATTTATTTATTTATTTATTTGCTGTTATTTATACTCATTTCAACAAATCTGGTCATATAGAGAGTTAATCTTTTGGTTGAAATCCGAAGGCCTATGTACTATTGTTGAGACTGGTTCTATTGTTGTGAACTAGATAGTGTCTGTAGATGTATTACTGATTTGTTATGAATATGATTTGGTGCTGAATGAAGCCGATTTGTTGAAACTCTAATAATTTTTATCTCTCTTTTTTTAATGTCCAGGTTTCAAAGTATTATTTTATGTAATCTTAATTGCACAATCTTAGACATGAGATTTCCTAAATATCTTCTAATTGTTCCATTTATTTTCTGTTTTTGTTATATCTGGTATTATATTTCCTAAATAATGAAATTACTGACTCATTCTATCATATTTCCACCAATAACTATTTTAGTACCGGTAACCTCTGGGTGAGGTTCTGGCTGATATGTATATCTATTATCAGGCGGTACATCTCACTTGACGATATGTGTCAGAGGAAGGATAATTGTTAGTGAGTCTGATTAGTGTAATATGTAGCTAGTCGACGATGTATGCAATGGAGGGGAAAAGGAACTGTTCACCCACCTCTCCTGGCCTAGTTGCCTCATAAGTGGTGCTTTGTTGGTATCACTTGTGAGGTTCAGACCTGTCTTTGGACAGTTGACTAAACAACGACTATTTTAGAATGTATTATTTATTTTCCTTTCATTGCCATTGTTTTTGTTTTTTTCCAACTTGGAGGAGACTTTGAACAGATTGTGGGCTGCTTTCTGTAAATCATCTTTGGTTTTATTTAATAGAACTTTATCAGCATATAGTAGAGTGGATACTGCA
The DNA here is from genome assembly GCF_040183065.1 of Periplaneta americana. Classification (NCBI taxonomy): domain Eukaryota; kingdom Metazoa; phylum Arthropoda; class Insecta; order Blattodea; family Blattidae; genus Periplaneta; species Periplaneta americana. The sequence continues at coordinate 143,683,777 of NC_091130.1, read as the reverse complement.
ATATTTCGCGATAATTTAATTCCTGGATTGCTTATTCCTTCCCATTCTTCTAATACCTTGTTTATATAGAACAGTAAAGGTAGAAGGTAACATCCCTGTCTTATTCCTCGAATTGTTCTAATTCTTTCTCAAAACTTATTGTAATCAAGATGTATAACTTATTGTTGTTTAACAACGATTATTAGAGGAGAAGAATTCGCTCTGGCATCAGCGATCGAACCTGGGTCCTTCTACGTACCAAGTGCTCTAACCACTGAGCTACGCCGAAGTTCAATCCACCAGCACCGGATCGAATCCCTCTTGTCTAGTGTTTTTCCCTTTGTGGCCTGACTCCAAGTTCTACGTTCTACATATATGTTGATATATATTAAGTCAACTGCCAACTGGTTAGAGCACTTGGTACGTAGAACCAGGTTCGATCCTGGTGCCGGAGCGAATTTTTCTCCTCTAATAATCATTGTTACCATAACACATATATTCTGTAGGACCAAAAATTAATCTTTACTTACTTACTGGCTTTTAAGGAACCCGGAGGTTCATTGCCGCCCTCACATAAGCCCGCCATTGGTCCCTATCCTGAGCAAGATTAATCCATTCTCTATCATCATATCCCACCTCCCTCAAATCCATTTTAATATTATCTTCCCATCTACGTCTCGGCCTCCCCAAAGGTCTTTTTCCCTCCAGATTCTCAACTAACACTCTATATGCATTTCTAGATTCACTCATATGTGCTACATGCCCTGCCCATCTCAAATGTTTGGATTTAATGTTCCTAATTATGTCAGGTGAAGAATACAATGCGTGCAGTTCTGTGTTGTGTAACTCTCCATTCTCCTGTAACTTCATCCCTTTTAGCTCCAAATATTTTCCTAAGCATCTTATTCTCGAACACCCTTTACCTATGTTCCTCTCTCAAAGCGAGAGTCCAAGTTTCACAACCATAAAGAACAACCGGTAATATAACTGTTTTATAAAGTTTAACTTTCAGGTTTTTTGACAGCAGACTGGATGATAAAAGCTTCTCAACTGAATAATAACAGGAATTCCCATATTTATTCTGTGTTTAATTTTCTCCCGAGTGTCATTTATATTTGTTACTGTTGCTCCAAGATATTTGAACTTTTCCACCTCTTCAAAAGATAAATTTCCAATTTTTATATTTCCATTTTGTACAATATTCTCGTCACGAGACATAATCATATACTTTGTCTTTTCGGGATTTACTTCCAAACCTATCTCTTTACTCGCTTCCAGTAAAATTCCCGTATTTTCCCTAATTGTTTGTGGATTTTCTCCTAACATATTCACGTCATCCGCATAGACAAGCAGCTGATGTAACCTGTTCAACTCCAAACCCTCTCTGTTATCCTGGACTTTCCTAATGGCATACTCTAGAGCAAAGTTAAAAATTAAAGGTGATAGTGCATTAATCTTCACGTAAACTTATTGTTGTTTAGTTTAATAACTACTTCTACAGTCGAGCCGTTCTTATTTCCGGCAGCAAATCACACGACAGCTTCTGGTCAGCTGACACGCTGCTTCACTGGCAGTGGTTATCGTCAAGGTTATGCAGACGACATACGCTTCCCGCTCACGGTGGATGTTACTGCGTTGTCAAGTCTACCCTTGTACTCTTAACGAGGTTTTAGCACATGTCTAGTCTTAAACATCGAACGAAAAATTATTTCCTACGATAAATAATTAGTAATATATGAATACATAATATTATATATTACTGTTATTGTTGATCCTAGCATCCCAGGACACAGAAGACTTACCATGTTGTGCTATAATTGGTTTTTCCGACCATTTGAAGTAACGATTTTCGTAAATACAGAAACAGCATTAGAAATTACTAAAATGGGAGAAAGCTGTAAAATATAATAAATAAACATTTTTTATGTGAATGAATAACTAAAACCACACAACCTGTAATTAAGTAAAATATGTTAGTATTAAAAATTTTGTCATGATAAGTCATTGCTACATAAAAAAATACACGAAGAACCTTGCCTAACGGTATTGTTCAATTTAGAGGTGCTACGCCTAGATTGCTACAATCATTGTTAGTACCTGCCGCCGTCATAGTTCTCAGTTTATTTTCTTCTTTGCCGGATTGTCCGTACTTCTCTGTCGTTATTTGAGAAACCGTGAACTTGTTCACATCAGACGCATCAGCTGTTCATTGCACCACTTGCATCAAAGGCAATAAACTACTCTTATTTTACGTTCATTTTCGAAATAATCTCTAACACTAAGAATCATTTCTCTGCTTTGCGAATTGCTGGTCTGCCGACTCCTCCGCGGCATTGTGATGCTGAAAACTCAGCGATAACATAGCACTAACAACAATACCGACTGATTGTTCGACAACCACCTATTAGAACTGCGTCCGTTCACTATTGGCTTGACAGAGATTTAGCAACACCGCTATTGCCTACCTTCTTCGTGCCAAAAGTCGAGAAGGCGTGGCCACGCCGGAAATAAGAACGGCTCGACTGTATGTCATTATATAAAACTTTAACTGCACAGATTAAAACATTTGGTAATCTATAAAATTGTTAAATATACCAAAGTGTAGACCAGTAAATTGTATCATATACTTGTTTATAGTCTATAAATAAAAGGTAGGTGGGAAAATTGAATTATTTTCTTTTTTCCTAGAATCTATTTTAAAACAAATACGGAGTCAGTACAACCTTTCCCTTTGCAAAATCCATAAATAAGTACTAATACAATATTATTTTTATTAGTTATGCATAAGAAGATGTGATATGCAAGATAAATTATGTAACATACTTTATGAGCAGTTCTCCACAGCTCTGTCGACATCTCTACTGAAGGTCTCAAGTCTTCAAGGAGCTGGCCAAGAACTTTCTTGTACGACAGTGACATCTTGTGGTAATTAGAAGACAGTTCCAGAACTTTCTGTTTGATTTTCTGAATTGCAGCAACTGTAGCATTTCTGTACACAGGCTTCTGTTTCGGTTTTGCATATCTTTTCTTCTCTGTTGGAGTAATGATATTTCTGTCTTCATGATTTACCTGACGTGAAAACAAATAAGAAATATAAGAGTAAGAAAGTAGAGGAATTCACGTTACATCTACTCTTTTTATTTTAAGGTATAAAATAAACATTCTTGTAAAAGCTGTCTCATGGATTAGTTGAACTTGCTTCTCCCCCTCGTGTGTTTTTTATAGTCTTTTCCTTTTAAATGCGTCCTTCACATTCTAAATTTTCCAAATCTATAAGGTAGATAGCCCACAAGCTTTAAGTCCATGTAACAGCTCCTCCAAGATCATTCAAGGATGCTAGACTCTCATGTACGAGTATCTTCTATATTTTTCTGTCTCCACTTATTCCACTCTTGTCAGTGCCATTCAAAACGTTCTTTGGTTTCAATCATTTTTGGGAACAACTGTACAGTATATTATATATGCAATAAATGGAGTACTTAGGAAGTATAAATGGGATTATGCTACCTCCAGAGTTTAATTTCCGCATGTGCGAGAAATTAATTATCTCACTTTTGCCTGAATTATTCTTATTTGGGGATAGGAATCTGCCATGAATCTAAAATATACAGTGGCTCTCATAATTGATCGTACACTATCATTTAAGTGTACAATTTTATGAGATCAAACCAAATCATTCTCTCCATTTATAATTTATATCAACAAAATGAAATTGCCATAAGAACTGAACGCGGAACTACTAGCTGGACTTCCATAAACCAAGGTGTTAGACAAGGGTGCGGTCTTTCTCCTCTGTTGTTTATTATATATATGAACCATATTTTATACATTTGGAGGCAAAGTCATCATGCTGGAATTCAAATTAATCGAAACACAGTTCTCGATACACTAATGTTTGCCGACGATCAGGTTATTATCGCTAAAACAGAGGATGCTTTACAAAGAGCCATTTATAATTTGCAAATAATCGCCTCTGATTTCAATATGGAAATCTCAAAAGAGAAAACAAAAGTCATGGCATTTTCGGGAGAGAACCTAATTCCAAGTAAGATCATGATAAATAATACTTTAATTGAACGTGTTAATTCATTTAACTATTTAGGTTATAACCTCTCTTATATCACTGATGAAGATATATCAAACAAAATATCTGAATTTATAAAAATCACTGGCGTCATTAACGCCGTCTTCAAATCCTCCCATGTTCAGAAACATACAAGGCTAAAGGTATATAAAACACTAGCTCGACCGGTCCTCACTTACGGTAGCGAGGCATGGACAATCAGAAAAGCTGATGGGCAAAGGCTGACGACAGCTGAAATGAGGTTCATGAGACGAACAGCGGGATGCTCTTTGCTGGAACACCGTAAAAATTTGGACATATTGCAGGAACTCAAAATGGATCCTATAGTTAATTTTGTTCAACAATATCGACTTCAGTGGAAAAAACATGTCGACAGGATGGATCGCACTAGATGGCCTAAACAGATTCTTACTTATGTACCAAGAGGAAAGAGGAAATTGGGAAGACCACGAAAGCGCTGGCATGAGACCGTAACAGATCCTGTAGGGTCTAATACGTGAGGGATATGATGATGATGATGATGATGATGATGATTTTATGAGATAAATCATTCAGAGACGATTTTACTTCAATAACGTTAATTATTCCAAGAAGAGTATGTGTTTACACATTACAATTACGATTTTTTCCTTCCACCTCTGTTTGAAGATACTGTAAGCACTGCATAATAATTTTATTAGCTTAAATACACGATCAACTACATCACAAAATTGAATGTACATCTGTTAACATGCCTCGAACTCAGCTCTATTACTATCCGGACGAGAGGTTCAGCAGTTGCATCTTGACCGTCAGTAGGTGTGCTACACAGAGTGGACTGTTTATTTCCGTGCGCTAGTTGATATGGGCAAGAGGAAAGAAACTTCCTTGGAGGAGCGCAAATCAATTATTAGTTTGGCTTTAAAAGGGAAATCACGTAGAGAAATAGGTTCAATTTTTGGAAGAACACATTCTACAATTCAAGGGATAGTAAACAGATACATATATAACGGAAAAATACAAAATGAGAGAGGCAGAGTTAGAAAAAAAATACTTAACGAACGAGTTGAACGCCAGATAGTTTCCACAGTTCGACTTGCTCCGAAACTGACCTCTGACGTTACTGCAACACTTAGCCAACCTGTACCTACTGAAACGATTCGTCGCACTTTAAGAAGAGCGCGTTATCACAGCAGAGTAGCAAGGAAAAAGCCATGGATCACGGAAGTAAATCGACGTAAGAGATTGGATTTTTCAAAAAGGTATGTAAATTGTAGTGAAGAGTTCTGGAAATCAGTCTTCTTTAGTGATGAAAGTAAATTCAACATTTTTGGTTCAGATGGACGAAAATTCGTGTGGTGCAGAGTTAATACACAGTTTAAAAACGAAAATCTCTGCCCAACTGTAAAACATGGTGATGGTTCTTCTATGGTTTGGGGCTGTATATTTTGAAGCAAAATCTCCAACAAAGTGCGGAGAAAATGGGCTTGGGGTCGTACTATCAATTCCAGCATGATAACAACCCAAAACATACGGCCCTCAATGTTAAGTTGTGGCTGCTATATAATACTTGAATACACCACCTCAATCCCCAGATCCCAATCCGATTGAGAATTTGTGGTGGGAATTGGAAAAAAAAGGCACAAAAACACCATGTGACAAGTAAAAGTCAGCTTAAGGCTGCATTAATTTAAGAATAGTCAAATATTTCTAGTTCCATAACAAATAAATTAGTTGAGTCCATGCCAAAACGACTGAGAGAAGTTATTAAAGCCAAGGGACTATCCACAAAGTATTGAGTTTATTATTCTTGTAAATAATGTTATGTTTTTTGCCTGTGTACCATCAATTATGTGATGTTGAATTAAGATGTATTTTGTTAAATTTTATTTTATTTCTTAACATTGTAGACAAATTACGTAAAAATTATGTTTCGTTGGAGAAATGATAGTAGACGTTATAATTATATTTCTTTTGTATGTAAATTATAATGCTAAATACAATATATAATTTGATTTATATAAAAAATGTAAGTGTACGATCAATTATGAGAGCCACTGTAGGTCTCTCCTAACTTTACTTCGCTTCTGGAGAAAGCTATATTAAGATTTTAATATAGCTTTCAAATTCAATTGCTCTTGACCAGATTCGAATCCAAGAACCTCGAATACAATGACAAGAATGATCACCAAGGGCGAATGCAATAATGCAAATGTGTAATGCAGTATACCATACTTTCATTCACTTCATACTAACCACAACTTCGTTACTTGTCTGAACACTGGGTGACCTGTCTTCTACTATGACATACACAAAGTAGACGTTGGCAGTAAGGACTAGTACAAAGAGAGCTGTGAGAGACAAGATTGTACGACGAATAATCTGAAACAGAACAATCCATTATAATAAACTATCCTTCATCGGACGAAAATAAATACTCATTCACTCAGCCTCACGCAAATATCAAGGCTCTAACAAATAACTATTTCAAAATTAACCTAAAACATTATATGATATAGGTTATGGTGCATTATTAGGAATTTATGGTGTGCTTTGTTTCCTATCACTAACTAATCAGCATGTTTTCTTACTTTACATGAGGCACAGTACTGTATAAGTCTTGACACATAAAACAATCCTTATAAATACAATTTTCAAGCATATGGTGACAATGCATTGTGATATGGTGCTCGGTTTTTTTCTGTTCAGAATTAAATTTACAGCCAACAAAATTGGCCCTTCATGCAATGTCAGTTTCATTCAGAATAGCATGTAATAAAATTAACAAGTCTCCTGTCAGAGATCGGTCCTGATTCTCAATCTACATTACTTTACCATTATTATACAAAATATCTCACAGACTGTCGCCGTTGAGCATAAAACTCAAAACAGTCATTTTAATATTGTTGATGTTATTGAACACAACCACAGAAAAGCATGAACTCTAGTTGTACTTGGTAGAATAACTATAGACACGTCTATTAACGCGGACATTTTTTCGAGCTTTGATGCTTTGACATTTATTTTCTTGTTGTATTTCCAGTTTTCCACTAGAGCCATCTATAGTTCAGAGCCGTGGCTCTGTTTACTACAGGTGGCTCTTACTTGCACTGTTTCACATCGAATGATAGAGTTGGCCATGATGATTATGGTGGCAAATTTGAACGTTATAGTGATAAAATGACTGCCTCCGTGGTCTTTTGGTCAGCATGCTGGCTTGCAGATCCGGAGGTCCCGGGTTCGATTCCCGGGCTTGGCTCCTGGTGAATTTTTCTTGAGGAAGAAAAATTACCTGGGTGTCTAGAGTCTGGAAATTTGTATGAATGTGAGTGTGCCGGGTTAATATTAATTAACCAATCATCAAAATATAAAATACATCAGGACTGTCGCTGGGCAGTAACCTGAACACAATTTTCAGGGTCACATTGGTGACAAGTAACTCACCACAACCATAAAAGCATCTAATAGATGCTATAGAGTTACCAACAACGGAAAAAAAAAAATAGTGACAAAATCTGTTTATGTTGTATAAATATAAATTAATTTAGTGTTCTAGTGTTGTTTTTCTGACATACCCGCCAACTACACGGGGGCAAGAAGGTGTGTGCTCCTTAAGAAGTCATTGCTAAGAGCATTACCCCAACAAACTCACGGCTGAGGGATTTCCCCAAGCATTGTAAAATAAAACATAGACCTAAATATGTAAAACTACTCTATGTGAAAAGAATGCAGACAAAGTTTCTTCTCTAACATTCACCATTTTAGAGGTAATCGTTATGTTTCTATGAAGCAGTTGGCAACATCACGACTGCTGCAATAACTATAGGCAAGCGCGGCCTACACTCCTTACCTTCCCCTCTCCCTCTGCTGTAGTACTCAGTCGGTAACATGCGACACGCACTTCGTTGCAAGATTTATTTCAACGTTTTTCGCTATTATTCAATTTAAATTCATAGTTAAACGGTTTAATTTGCAAAAAAATATTCAAGACATTAACTGTTCAAATTATTTTTACCTATCTATATAGCAATCAGCCATTTCTCTCAGGCTATTACCGCAATAGAGCACTGCAAACACTGGGCAAAGATTATTTTTTTCCTGCTTAACAGTGCTTCATTGAAGGTGAAGTGTAATAAAAGTTTTGTCCATTTTGAATCTTGCGTACATTACTTTTAACACTTGAATATAAGTAATTGATGAACTAGCGGACTTACTCGTGCTAATTATGTAAGTCTGTGCGGCTTACAACTGTTTCGGTGCTTCATCACACCATCCTCAGAGCCTACTAGATCTCGGCGTCATCTCGAACTTCTCTGCCTGTTGTGTGGGTGCGTTTGATTGTTGAAAAGTGTTGAAAAGTGGAGTCAAATAGTGTGTGTGTACTGAAATTGATCTGTGTGTTGAGATCACCCCAATCAAATTCTCAACACACAGATCAATTTCAGTACACACACACACTATTTGACTCCACTTTTCAACAATCAAACGCACCCACACAACAGGCAGAGAAGTTCGAGATGACGCCGAGATCTAGTAGGCTCTGAGGATGGTGTGATGAAGCACCGAAACAGCTGTAAGCCGCACAGAATTACATAATTAACACGACTAAGTCCGCTAGTTAATCAATTACTTAAAAGAGTTTTGTTATATTTAGCATGTAGAATCATCTCTTAAATTTTGGTGCAGAGGTTACCATCCACTCTGTATACAGCAAGTGCTTCGCTTGCTCTAGAATATCTTCATTGTAGAAATTGCTTGATGGAAACACTTGCCATGCTCGTCACTCACTGTATTGCAATTGTCTGGGAAGAAGTTTAAATGCGAGTGCAGTATATATATTTTGAGTGACATATTGCACTCCATTATTTCGTAGAATGATACTAGGTGTTTCAAAATTTTTGTATTACTTTCAACTCTCAGATTTCTTAGTAATAGTGCCACTATATTTCAGATGGCATCCCATGCTTGTGCGATGACCTCATTCACAGGCAATGGCACTCGCAAGCTTGAGGTAAGGCCAGGGAAGAGGGGATATCAATTCACTATGACTCAGTAGCAGGAGGTGTGGCTAGCCTCAGCATAGCGATATAATACATGCTGCATTGTTGAGCATTAGTTTAATCAAAAGTGCATGTGTGTGTTACATTCTTATTTTGTGTAAAATGGCTCATACTGAGAGAACACTGAGGTCATTATTTGTAGAATTAAAAGAGAAACCATTTTGAAGTTGGAAGTACGAAACAAAATGAGCTTACAAAGATAGGAGATCGACACTACATTTACATATTAAAATAACGGATGGAGGAAGACAAAAGACAAAATTTCTATTTTCATCATCATCATCATCATCATCATCATCATCATCATCGTCCTTGCAGGTATTAGGCCTAGTGACCTGTTACGGTCTCCATCCATCTTTTCAGGGGGCGTCCCAAAGAGCATCTTCCATGTGGTATATAGCGGAGAATTTGTCTTGGGAGTCTGGAATGGTCCATTCTATTGACATGGTTAAGCCATTTTTGTCTATAGTGGTTGAGATGTTCGTAAATAGGTGTAATTTTCAATTCTTTTGTAATTAGTTCATTCGTTTTGTGGTCAAGCAAGCTGTAGCCGGCAGTCCTCCTTATAAATCTCATTTCCGCAGTTGTTAGGCGTTGAACATCTGAGTTTCGGACAGTCCAAGCCTCACTACCATACATGAGAACAGGTCTTGCTAGAACTTTGTATGGTTTTAACCTGGTATGTTTTTGGGTTTTTGTGGTTGTGAAAACCTGGTTGATGGTTCTTAAGGCTCCATTAAAATGTTGAATATTTTCAGATATATCAGTAACAGGTAAATATATCAAATTATAACCTAATATTTAAATGAGTTTACCTGTTCTAACGTATGGGTTCCAATGCAAAATTTTACTCCTAACTGGCTGTTTACCTTGGAATACCATAATTTTTGTTTTGTTTGGGGAAATTTTCATATTGAAATTTTGTGCTATTATATTCAGGTGATGTATTGAGTATTGCAGCTCGTCTTCATTTGTAGTAAAAAGAACCTGATCGTCTGCATGTAATAATGTACCTAGAGTACAATATCGGAAGAGCGGAATGTTTCCATGAATTGTTAGTCGCCAATGTCTGATGATGGAGTTGATGTATATACTATTTTCATAGTATAATAAATATCCTTGGCTAACAATGTGCTCTGAGACAATTACCGGTAAATTATATTGTTATACTTGTATTGTTTGGGGGGTAAAAATGAGTGGTCATCTTCTTGTAGAGTCTGTGTAACAAAACATTTCGATAGAAAAGCCGAGAAACATCTGCTGTATAAAGAAGATATAAGGTAAGCAGATTTTTCCAACCTACCCAGTAATTACACCTTAGCTTTGCCACTGCACACTATCTGCAAGTTATAAAACCAACACCTCATCAGTCATATTCTTGCTGCATAAATGTTTAAATTGACTATTACACTTTTACTACGTCATACTACTTTTGACCAATAAAACAGTACGAAAGGATGCATTTCAACCAATCATGGCTGTTTATCGCTACAATTTTATCACTTCTCTAGCATTTGTTTGTTTTTATCACTTCCCTAACATTTGTTTCGTTTGACAACATTTCAAACTGCAAATTCTTTACGGTACTACTATAAAACACAGAGAGCTCACTGATAAAACATGCTTTGTGATCGTCATTTGTTTCCCACATAGTCGACTGAAAATGGCGGCTCTGTTCAGCTCACTGATAAAACATGGTTTGTGATCATCTTTTGTTTCCCACACAGTCGACTGAAAATGGCGGCTCCATTCAAATGTTTTGGTGAAATAGAATTTTAGTAAGTCAATTAATATTTTATTGTATTAGAGTACTTTATTTCTTCTAATCCTCATATACTTTCTTCTAATCGTGTAATAGTCAATTAAATCCCACTCGATTTTGATTTTCTCTAAAATCAAAACCTCTAATTACTGTTGATAAACTAATCTTTTCTTATAAATATTTATGGTACATTTATAGCAGAGAAACTTTATAAAATTGCTTTTCATGTCTGCACTGAAGGTTAATGATTTCCATTTGAGGATTCTTTGAAGTCTCTATTACAAGGAAAGTTCAAGTCTTCACGTTCAGGGTTCTCACTCAAGAACGGAAATCTTGAAATCTGGTCTGAAGCTAAGATATTGCAGCTACCATGATGATGAGCATATTTTACAAAACGTAATTTCAACATTATTTTGAAACAAGTCAAATTCTGATCTTGAAAATTGGCATTTGTTGTTGTTTAGTAAACTGTCTGAAGACAGGTTAAAACCTCGTGACACCAATAAGGCATCACTTATGAAGTAACTAAGCCAGGAGATAATGGAGTAGGTTGGCCAGTACCTTTCCTCCTTCACTGCGTACATCACTGACTAGTAACACAGTTCACTAATCAGACTTGAGGTGTATACAAACAATTGTTCTTCCTCTGACACATACTGAAAGTAAGAATCTAAAAAGCTTTGACGTGATTAAACAAAATATGCACCAGTTGATTTTTGATTGAAGCTCCAACATTAAATCGTTGAAACAAGAAGAAATGTCTGTTAGGAAGGAAAAGTTGACCATCCACTTTGAATCACCGAATTCTGGTATTGACTTGTTGTTTAACATTTTTCAACTCAAAAATCCTCATGCAAGGCTCAACAAATGCACATCAGAGAAGTAGATAATATTGCCATAATCAGCATTCCATTCTGTCCATAACGAATTATGGATTTGTCAATGTTGTTGTTGTTGTTTTCTAATGCCAGGCATTTGACAATAAAGTCATTTGACCTCTTGCACTCCAATATTTTTCAAAGATATTATCATGGTCAGCCACTGAAGCACAGATTTTGAGGTGTTCCGAATCCATTTCTTGGTTTGAGTTGCACAATGGGCAGTTAGGGGACTGATATATTCCAATTCTATGCAGGTGTTTGGCCAAACAATCATGGCCTGTTGCCAATCTAAATGCAGCTACAGACGATTTTCGTGGTAAATCGGGAATTAACTGTGGATTATGATGCAGAGAGTTCCATTTTTTCCCTTGGGATTGTGTTATCAAATTTTGTTTGTTGAAGTCTAAGTATGTAGATTTAATCAATCTTTTCACAGAGTAATACGTAGATTTAGTAACAGGTCTGTAAGTAGCAGTGCTGCCCTTCTTTGCTAATGCATCCACATTCTCGTTTCCCAGGATTCCACAATGGGATGGTATCCATTGGAATACAATTCTTTTATTGAGTGATATTAATTGAGAGAGCATTTTAGTTATGTCTGCTATTTGAGATGAAGGTGTGTGTTTAGAGACTATTGATAGAATAGCTGCTTTGGAGTCTGACAATATAACTGCATTCTTAAATTTATTGATATTATAGCTCTACTGATAAATTGTTTGTGTTTGTAATTTGAAGTAGTTTGCATGATATGTATTATCAATTTCTGTATATCACAACTGGTTGAATTGTTTATACCTTAAATTTAATTAAATTGTTTTGTATTATAATATAGCTCAACTTATGAATGATCGTTTGCGTTTATAAATTTAATAATCTGATTGGCTATGTATTGTATACTTTTAGTAGAGCCATCGATGTAGCTCAGTCGGCAGACTCGCTGGGCTGCTGTTCCGGAGCTGCGTTCGTGCTTGGGTTGGATCCCCCTTTGGACTTTGGTTTCTTCCGAGGTTTTCCACAGCCGTGGGACTGAAGCCGGATGGTCTATGGCGAGTCCTTGGCATCAACACCTTTGATTGATTACCCCCTTTGATTTGATTACCTGGTTGGGTTTTTCCGAGGTTTCCCCCACCGAAAAGGCAAATGCCGGGTAATATTTTGGCGAATCCTCGGACCTCATTTCATCTCACTACATCTCGCCAAAATGTAAAAAAAAAAAAATTGTACAACATTGTAAAAATTTTAGAAAATTACTAAATTGTAAAACTATAAAACTTTGTAAAAATTGTAATTGTAATATTGTAAAATGTTGACATGTTCCACATCTTAAAGCTTCATTGCTCATGTAAGATCTATGGAATAAAATAAATGAATGAATGAATGAATGAATGGATGTGGCATAGAAGATTCCTCAGACTTTCACTTATTGCAACAATTTCACCATCAAAACTTGTTGTTCCATATCCAAGAGATCTATAAAGTGAGAAGAGACTGCACGTAACACCTGCACCGGCACCTTGTTCTCTGGAGATCAAGGATCCGTCGGTGTATAAATGAAGCCAGTTTTGTGGAGGGTACCTAATATTAATTGTCTGGATTTGTCAATGTATGAAATACTTTCCTTGGATGAAATTCGTAACATCTAAGGTAATTTTCACATCACTAAAAGTGAGAGATTTAACAAACAAATTTTCTTGATGAATGATGCAATGGTAGCTGGTAAATCTGCTATTACCGGTATCTGTTTCTAGGTATGATGCTCATTTCACTGTTATATGTTGCAATTACGTCAACAGATATCACCAATCAACATAGCTATCAGACACTAAGAAAGATCGAACTAAAAACAACAATATCATATGCAGCCTCTTTATTTATTTTCAGAACAGTCTCATAGACAGTTGCTAGATGAAAGATATTAAACCATTACTAGTAAAGGTCTTCCTCTGTACAACTGGTGTATTAATACAAAAGATAAAAAAGATCATACTGCTGAAATGAAACTGCAGAACTATCAAATGATAATTTTTGTAATCAATAAAGTACTATCATGAAATTCATCAAATTAAAGACTAATTTAAGTTTCATTACTTGTACAATAAAATGGTAAATTTATGACTGGGAAGGAACAGTGATGGAAAGCATGTGAGACTTACTTTTGTTTATTGGAATCTTCACATTATTTGTGATGAGAAGTTTCGTGACCAAAGTAACAGTAAAGGTACGGTCACACGTCGCTACTTTTGCAGTGATGCAGTACAAAAAACTGCACAACTCTCGTACTGCGACATGTGAACAACGGTGCAACCCGAAAAGTAGCGGCTGCCGAACCTGCTGCTCGCTACTTTTCCAGGCTGCGAGCAGATTAAAAGTAGCGACGTGTGAACAGGGTTCTCAGGGTTGCAGCCGCAGCATTTTTGATATCAGTTTTGTTGAAACTTTTGCTGTGGTTACGACCAGTGTTGCCACCCAAATGTGTCAATGATACTTTTATTGTTTGAATGTATTTTAATGTTACATGTGATGAAAATAAATTATTTGTAACAATTATTAAATGCACAACACAGTCTGAGCATATTTGCTGACGATATAATTCACTTTTTTAATTTTCTGTAGCGTAGTTTCAAACAGGAGGGTTGCCAACATTGATTACATGAATATGTTGTTGGTTATCATTTAAGTATATAGGCGTTTTTAAAAGCTTTATAGTAAAAATAATGCCAATATCTGGATACTAGTTAGGACAGAAAAGCAAATAATTGATAAGTAAGCTTTCGTGTGAGTTTATTAATAATGTGAACATAACCACAAAATGTATATTGAGAAGTCAACACGGAGATGGAAACCTGCAGCATGAATGCGGCTACAAAAGTAGCGCCTTGCGTGTGAACAGACTCGCAACCTCCAGTTGCAACTTTTGCTGCACTCGGGTTGCGCAGCACGAAAAGTAGCATGCAGCGCGCTACTTTTGGCTTACGTGTGAACACGACACGCAACTTTTGCAGCCGCAGTACAAAAGTTGCACAGCAAAAGTAGCGATGTGTGACCGTACCTTAACACATTTGCTCAGCCATAAATTTACCAGAAACAGAAAAGAAAAAAAAATACATAAATCATTGCCACACAAATAATAACAAATGTGTAAACGCAAATTCAGTGTATCTGCACTTAAAAATAAATAACAACACAATGAACAAATATTTTGTTTATTTTCATATCAAAATGGGATTACTTTCAGGAAATGCAATGACATATCCTCTTTTGTCTACTGAGCAGTAAGTGAAAACACAGCACATAAAAAGAAATTGTTCCTATCTAAAATACTTATAAACATGGTGTTTAAAATATACACTTTGTTTTGCTATTATACAATGTTCAAATTGCTGATAGGCCCTTATGCCAAACATGTCACTCTGACTCAATTCATTCAAATGCACTCAAGATATTTTTATTGAAGAGAAAGGGACAATACTTGACGATTTAGAAGTCAAAGTTAAGTTTTTTAATAGTTAAATTTGAAGTGCGGTACAGTGTTACACTTGCTTCAATGCGTCAAAAAGTCTGGTGCATTCTGACAGTACCTCGATACCACGAAAATAAAATCATAATCACAATCAAATTTGTCAGATATGTATTTAAAGACAAATTACGATGATTTTTTTTAGCATTTTGATTAAACGTACATGATATATATACACTACTTTCGAGGTTGTTCTTATGGTAATAAATTCAGTTACCTGCACAAAAGTGACCAGGCATACACACTGAATGAGTCTTCTTTGAACATCTGATCGAAAAAATTAAAAAGACATGGGAAATTAATCCTGAGAATTTGAAACCATTATAAACACTTCATTAACCACAAGATTCCCATTAAAAGATCGCTTTATAATTTTTCCGATCAAATATATTACCTAATTTACCAATACCCTGTAAGGATACTAAAATGGTTTTGTTGTTTAATATAACATCAGACATGTAACATAATGTAAAACTGTAAACAATTGTGCTTTAGAATGAATACATGAAAACAACAGTTCATAGTCCCTGGGTGCAATATATATATGTATATAATATATAAGGATGCCTGAGAATCTACCCATACTAATTGCTGATCAAACGCAACAATCACACGGTTAACATTAAGTTTTAAGAAAACCTACATCACATTCTGATCCATCCCAACATCCTTCAACTATGGATTTGAATCTCATATTGTAAAATTATGACGTTCTCATAATAATAATGACAATGACAGTGAAAGACATATGAAGATTAGAAATTCCTCACTGATCTCTTCACAAAAGGTAGCAAAACTGGAGTCTTTTAAGTTCGTTGTTGTTGTTGTTTTCTAATGCCAGGCGTTTGACAATAAAGTCATTTGACCTCTTGCACTCCAATATTTTTCAAAGATATTATCATGGTCAGCCACTGAAGCACAGATTTTGAGGTGTTCCGAATCCATTTCTTGGTTTGAGTTGCACAATGGGCAGTTAAGGGACTGATATATTCCAATTTTACGCAGGTGTTTGGCCAAACAATCATGGCCTGTTGCCAATCTAAATGCAGCTACAGACGATTTTCGTGGTAAATCGGGAATTAACTGTGGATTATGATGCAGAGAGTTCCATTTTTTCCCCTGCGATTGTGTTATCAAATTTTGTTTGTTGAAGTCTAAGTATGTAGATTTAATAAATCTCTTCACAGAGTAATACGTAGATTTAGTAACAGGTCTGTAAGTAGCAGTGCTGCCCTTCTTTGCTAAAGCATCCGCATTCTCGTTTCCCAGGATTCCACAATGGGATGGTATCCATTGGAATACAATTCTTTTATTGAGTGATATTAATTGAGAGAGCATTTTAGTTATTTCTGCTGGTGTAAAAATGTAGGAGTTAGAAATTTCATAGATCCATAGCCTTAATATGACCCATCCAGTTTTATTTATCATCAGTCACGAAAATCTTCCAAGTGTTTGTGAAACTTTTCCCACCGTTAAGAGGGGAGATAAGTGAAATTTTGGTAGTTTTCAATAAAAAATCGCATTTTCGTATTTTCTTATTTATATGTCTCAGTGCTCTGCTGTGCTTGGAGGCATGAAAATTACGCCATATTTAAATGGCTGTATTCTCACATTTTTTCTTTCTTTCAACATATTTCATCATGTTCAAAGTGTAAAGGCTCTTACAATTTTGATGCTAGCGAACATGAAATCTTTCATGTATTCTGGTTAACGAAACACAGTAGCATTTTTTATAATCTACTTTAGAAATTAAAAATAAAACATATTTAGTACACACTAAAAATTTAAATTTTGAAGCTGCATTTTTTAATATTCTCTCTCCATTTATAGATGTAAATTTAAAATTCTAAGTACTTAGTTATTTTCTAACCAGAGATAAAAAAAAAGAAAGAAAAAAAAAGTCCAACTTATTCTCAGAGCATTTTTTTCATTACTCTAATTATGTATTGCAACTCAACAAAACTAAATGCAGCAAGGGAAAATCACTGTACTAGGAAGAATATATATTTCAACATAAAATAACACAAAGATCAAACTGATAATTTTTAACAGCAGAGAAATAATAATGAATGCTGACTCAATTTCTCAGAGTTTTAAATATACAATATATTAGAAGTTAAACTTGCTACCTTGATGTACCAAGCAATCAGAGAAGATGGTTAATGGGTGAATATTCTGAAATGGGCAAATATGAATAACAAAACTGGAAAAAATATATTATATTAAATTATGTACTTTTTTCTCACATTGGTTACATTTGCTCCTATTATTGAAGATTCTGGTGTAAGTTGAGCTTAAAAAAAATTTTTATGTGAGCTTTCTAATTTAAAAAAAGAAAGCCAAGGGATTTTTGTTATCTTTCCCTTACAGCCCATTGTTTAAGGTATCTTCTGAACTTCTGTACTTCAGATTTCACTTGTCTTCGAACATTTCTTTTTTCACGATCAGTCATATCTGCTATTTTCTTTCTTTTTTTTTATATTCTTTGCCATAGTCCCTTTTTTTCTGCAACTCCTCTTCAGTCATATTTGCCCTCTGCCTACGTATCTTCTCCCCTTCATATTTCCTACTTCCATCATCAGACTTTTTTTTCTTTCCTATAAACAATCACATGAAATAATATTCGAAGTTACTTTATACACCAGTATTTAATAATTGTATGTTAAATGAAACCTCATCCCACAATAAAGGGACCGACATTAAGGACTGTTGTTACAAATTAGTATAATTTCCGCAATAGTTCTGACAAAATAAATCGTTAAAAATATCATGGAGGTTAGATTTTTTAGTCGACAAACATTGTAATGTTTTGCATATACTACGAAAGTTTTGTATATACAAACTATATTTAATGCCACCTGGGACCAGTGTTACCAATAGAAAACATAACATTCAGTCATCAGTGATGATTTTTGTATTTTCCAATAAAATAAATTACGATAATGGACGAAAAGTTTTTCAACTGGCGCCATGTTGACCTCTCATCACTACCAACCGTTAAAATTTACCACATGAAGCAAAATTGTCTTTTGTGTAGCTCTTTTATTTCGAGGGACCGGCGTTACGAAATTTTTGGGGACAAACTTTACGTTAAAGTTGTGTCCTTTCAGAATTAAACAAACAACAATTCCTGTTTTTCATAAGTATTTTAACTATTTGTTTTTATAACCTTGGCCGAGGAAACAAAATCAAATCGAAACATTCCGAGTAAAACAGAGTAAAATGTAGTTGGGGACATAGGGACAGTAGTTACATTTTGACGTTTGGACGTTATTTTTTAATTATACATTTTAAAATTAATCGTTTTATACTTTGTTTCCAACTAAAACATGTGAGAGTTAGTTAATTAAACGCAAAAGTAATCAGTTAACATTTTCAAGAAACTCCTTAAATCAGCCGGGACATACATTTACCCATTTCAGAATATTCACCCTAATATCATCAATAAGCCAATCACCACCACACTGCCATTGTTATACCGAGAACACAGAATTGAAAATGATTATAATTTGGTTATCACATGTGGCTAATATACAATACAATGCCACTGTCAATAGCACGAAACTCAGTTTATGATTTCACACTTACCAACTAAATGCGCTCTCTTAGTTGGTCTCACATTTTTAGACGGAATATGATATACACAGTAACCATCTTATTTGTGGTCAATAAGAAACAGATTGGCAAAAACTTAACCTCGAACTATTCTAGTCTCTGACACTTTTTAAACGTAAGTAACAGCCACAAAGCATTCACACTTTTATTTGTACACAAAAGTTCGTTTAAATATGCGATGAAAGATGCCCACAAGAATGGAAGAGCTTCATGGACACAATGCGTTACTTCTCCTCTGTAGTCAATTATTATGCAATGGACTTATTACATAAAACATTCGCTCTCACAGACATACAAACACACTGTCAAGCATTCATAAATACAATTCATTGTTCCTTGGAGCATTGTTTTCAAATATTATGCTGCCTTGCAGTTAGGCAAAAAATCAAACGAACAATTCATAAAAAGGTGTTTTACACTGCCCAAGCTAACAAAACAGAAAATGTGTGTCACATTGGGCATTGTCTTTCATTTGATGCCAGTAGCAGAGCACAATATCATGTAATACAAATAGTAGATAAGGTTAAATAAGAGAAAGATGCTCTTAATATAAAAAATTAACCAATTTAACCCGAAACATTACTTGATTAATGTTTTCGTTTATACTAATTTCATAAGCAAATGTCAAATTTTGTGAAAGTCTTCACTGCAACTCAACATTATTCATGCTGTTACATCTAATAATCTAAATTGAATTTAAGTAGCATTACAATTTTCAATGCCAGCTATTTTAAAAGACAACATTTATCATTTTTTAGTAGAAACCGAAGCTGACTTATCAATCATTTTGTCGAAAACTATTTTTATAGTCTATGAATGAAAAACAACCAACATCACTGAACATTAGGATTCAACATTATACAGTGTTACTATAAATAATCTTTCCGATTACAAACTTGAATAACTATCGTTAGGAGACACTTAGAAACATGATATTGGTATCAATGGAAAGAGAAACTCAAATATTTTTTGTTATCCATTCGGTGCTACTCATAAATCAGCAAAAATTAGAAAACATGAAATTGGTATCAACAGAAACTCCAACAATTTTCACTGCAAAACATGAAACATGAAACAGAAAGAGAAACATTTGGTTCACAACCGTAAGTAAGTCACATGTGCTCAATGTGAGCTCCTTGTGTCACACGACACACGATCCTTGTGTCACACGACACACATCAAGTCTGTAGTCAATTTCCTGCCATACACGTTGTAGTATTGGACCTTCCACCAGTGCAAATGCCTCCATGTTTTGCGGACACGAAGATCTTCAATGGTAGGTGGTAATGGTGGCTGATACACTTGTTGTTTTATAAAACCCCACAGAAAAAAATCACAAGGAGTGAGGTCGGGGGAACGTGGAGGCCAATGCAAACATTCTAAATCTTCACGACCAGCACGTCCAATCCATCTCCTTGGAAGTCGTGTATTCAGTTCGTTTCTGACATCTAAGTGGTAATGGGGTGGTGCCCCATCTTGCTGAAAAATGAGATCTTTGATGTCCTGTTCCAGTTGTGGAAGAAGCCATAACTGTAACATGTCTAGGTACGAATTACCTGTGACTGTCGCCTCGACAAAGAAGAAAGGGCCATACACCTTTTCACGGCTTATAGCGCAAAACACAGTGACAACAGACTGGGATATGTGAAAATCTAGCACACAAAATGCCCACCTGTCTTCGTTTGGAGCCATTTTTCTGTTATATCGTCTCCTAGCAACGAAATTAATAAATATGCGACAGGTTCACCAACATAACAAAAAATATTTAAGTTTCTCTTTCCATTGATACCAATATCATGTTTCTAAGTGTCTCCTAATGATGGTTATTCAAGTTTGTAATCGGAAAGATCATTTATAGTAACACTGTATTATATTGTATGATACAGAAGTCAGTTGACAAATTGAAAACATTACTCATTGTAAAACTGAAATAATTATTGTACAAAGTAACATAATGATGTGTTCCCTTCAAGATGTCTGTAATCTGAATGACCTTTTTCATTTGTACTGTTAGATTGGCAGTACATACTCCCCTTCTGTACTGTTAGAATTATTCTCCTGAATTAGTTTCTGTTAGAGATGAACAACGAGCGAGAATGCAAAACTAACAGCACCCGCAAAGCCGAAAACCCGCACCACAGTATTGCCTATCATATCATTGACTGCTTGTAAGCAAACATTCAAAACATCGAGACTTCGGGAGTGATCAACTCTCGAACGTCAAACAGCCTTGAATCATCACAGTTGTTTATACCAGACTGAACTTTTATCTGTTTTGGCAACAGTTATATTATATATATAGACAATCAAGTAGCCTATTTGAAACATCATCTCCATCTTTCAGTGTAATAATCCATTCCCCAATCTTTATTTAATTATTAGGCCCTTATTAAAAGACTAGGAAATTTTTTTCGTATGTTTGAGATCAAGTATATAATCTCAGTACAAAAAAAAAAAGTTTTATTTAATGGTATTTTTTATGTTTCTTAGAAATGCAAATTTATTTGAGATTTTTGTTTTGTTTATATAATCATAGTCCCGCGCCGTGGCGTTGTGGTCTAAGGCATCCCGCCTAGGACTCGCATTACGGAATGCGCGCTGGTTCGAGTCCTCATGGGGAAAGAAATTTTCTCATGGTTCGAGTCCTCATGGGGAAAGAAATTTTCTCATGGTTCGAGTCCTCATGGGGAAAGAAATTTTCTCATGGTTCGAGTCCTCATGGGGAAAGAAATTTTCTCATGGACCGGTGCCCACCCAGCATCATGATGCACTTGGGGAGCTACGATAGGTAGCAAAATCCGGTTGCAAATACCAGCTATAACGACTGGGGGGATCATCGTGCTAACCACACAATATCTCCATTCTGGTTGGATGATCGTCCACCTCTGCTTCGACATGTGGGGGTGAGGCCAGCAGCTGGCTGGTCAGTCTAGACCCTTCACGGGCTGTAGCGCCACAGATTATTATTATTATTATTATTATTATTATTATTATTATTATTATTATTATTATATAATCATAGGTAATATCTGATAGCAGAACCAGAACATTTTTGAGAACAGTGATACTGTTTTCTTTTGTCTTTTTGTATCAATGAAACATCTCTAATGTTATTTATTTCAATGATGTATGTTATTCAAAGTTATGAAGTCTTTCTATGTCGACCAAATGCTATTTCGAGAATGACGAGACGAGACTCGAAGAGCACGAGAGTTACGAGACGAGACTCGAAAGACAAATACAACGAACACAGCGAGCGAGAGCGGCAGTTAGTTTTGTTCATCTCTAGTTTCTGTGGAATACATAAAATGAATACAGTATATAAATTGAAGTAGGCCATGGTATGGTAAACAACAATGCTACAGTTAGTTTGTGTTTTGTTTCGTTTATTGTTTGAAGTTATTGAGTTATTATTTTGGGTTGAGTAAGAGTTGCATAAATTTAAAACAACTTTCAGTGTACTCGACAAGAAACTAATTGGTCATTCCAAATCTGCTACTGACAGGCAGTATTCAACAGACGTGATTGCGAAGATGATGGCCAGCCCTAAAAGGTCAGTGTGCTATATGGCTCGATAAAGTGGAGAATGTTTGTAGAATATTGAAATCTGCACGTTTTCAGCCCTATAAATGACAGCATTTAAACACAATGCAAGAAGATAATCCACTCATGAGGCGAACATATTGCAACTGGATCACATAGCGTTTGTGTACTGATCGATCCTCCCTTCAGGATGTTTTGTTCAGTGACGAATGCTTATTGTTTCTGGATGGGCACGCTCATACAAAATTCACAATACTGGTCCAAAGAAAAACCAAAATGGATGCGTGAAGCTAACAACCTGGTGCTCCAAAAGATATGGTGTGGTGTGAAATACTAGGTGATATGGTTGTGGGGCCATATTTCTTTTATGCAAATGTAAACCAACACACATATTATGGGGAATTGCTGGACAGCACTGTAATGAATTTCCTGTACGATTTGCCACTCAACAAACAGATGAGAATGTGGTTTCAACAAGATGAGGACCGGCACATTATGCTCTAACAGTTCTCCAGAAACTAAATGAGATGTTCGATGTACACTGGATTGGACGAGGTGGACTTCAGTCACGGCCTCCACGGTCACCAGACTTCACACCCCTTGATTTATTTCTATGGGGATTTGTGGAACCAAGTTTTTCAGACATCTATAGAACCTACATCTATAAATGACTTGAAACAGAAGGTTTGTTCCAGCAGAATCGATTCTGAACTGCCTGCTCATGTGCAGTTGCTCAATATGAGTTCCAACTAGACTAGAACTGATTCCAAACCACTTCTGAACTCCCAGTTATCTGTTCCAACGTGCTTTAGATCTCATACGGAACGAGTGAAATTGCTTCTCGATTAATAGCAGGAACTGGGAATTCTGACCTGTTGACGCATGCACAAATGGTTTAATCTGAAGTTATGGTTAAAATGCTTGGAGACTAAGCAGGTTAAAATAAGAAAAAAATAGTCCATTATAGTTGATTTGGAAGATGATAGCGATATATTTTACGAAGAATTAAGTTCGGGAGATGAATATAATTTTAATATGAGAAGAAATTCCGAAAGCCGTGAAAGAAGAGTTCAAGAAACGATCCAACAACGTAAAATCCCAAACTAGTTCTGACACCATACACGACTGGCACATGTGTCAAAAGAAGTTCAGAAAGCGTTCTGAATTGCTAGCTGGAACAATTTACTGATGATGTGATTAATTAGTCCAACAGAATAATATCTGTTATAGTGACATTTAATATTTGAGGAGAAAAATTCGCTCTGGCGCTGGGGATTGAACCCAGGTCCTTGGAAAATAACACTGCAGGAGGAGAGTTCGATCTGGTGCTGTGGATTGAATTCGGCGTAGTTCAGTGGTCAGAGTGCTTGGTACATAGAACCAAGGACCCGGGTTCGATCCCTGGCGCCGGAGCGAATTTTTCTCCTCAAATATTAATAGCTGGAACAAATTAAAGAATCACTCATGTTATCCAGCACATTTCACCTGCAACACTTTTAAATGTGACAGAATGTCAGGATCGAGTGAGGCACTGTCTTCAAGTAAATGGAGCACATTTTGAATGTTTCCTATTTGTCAACTGGCTTCTGTGTCGCACGGTATCATAATGAAATTACATTTGGTAAGAAATAATTAATGCTTAGCCATGTAAGACTGACAAAGTCTGTCTTCCGTATACAGCCACACAAAAAAACAAATTTAATCTTAAATATGATTGCTAGTGTTTGCATATATGCAATGTCATCAACCTTACAATAATTTGTGTTAAAACTTCAAAATTTGAATTGACTTTTACAGTTCTCGAACAAAAGTAAATTTGGATGAATAAAAATATAAACTACATGGAGCAAGATTGTGACTATACTATATACTGTTCTCTGGCTTGGCAACTGATGACAGTAGCAGATGCATCAAAATCATCGTGTTCAAACATACTGAATACTACTGTCCACTTTGAATCTCATGAAAAACAGCCAGAGGAGATGGACTCCGAGAAAAAGAGCACAGATGAATCTACTGTTACATACTATAAAAACAAATACAAGTTAGACAGTATAAACATTGTTGGCTTAATGGTTGGGACACGAGAAACTATACCCAAACTTTTGGTGCAGTTTTGAATTTCACAAAACTATAGAAGTTGTATCTTTTAGATATTGCAATTTCTGCACTTAAGGAGTCATTTCCATATTAAGAAACCATTTCTTTGGCAGTAATTATACATTTTTAATATTTTTCTGTAAAGGAAAATCATACTCTTTAATTTCTGCTACTTTTTGTAGATTTTTTTAAGTATATATTAGAGTATTGTTATATTTTTATATTAGATCTTAATCATGTTATAAATTTTGCACTTGTCTGTATCACTTCGTCCATATGTCAGCCCTCTAATGGAGGAACTTTCTGTAAATAAACCGAAAATTATATTTAACATAGCCCCAAACATTTTTTTCTGGCATCAAATGAACACAAATCATTTTTTAACTAAAAACTTGTGCTACATGGCTTTGTCTCAGCTCCTGTTGTGTTTGTGTCTGAAAAGAAAGATAAGAATTATAATGGTATTTTACTTTTTAACAACGATTTTCATTAACAATAATAATTTTCTGTGAAGTAACCAACAATTTACACAAGGTTTTGACATTTCTGTCAGAAAACTTATGAACTATGATTAAGTATACTGTAACCGAAGTGAAAACTAACAAAGCTGTTAAAGCAGATGACATAGTGCTGTGAGATGAAAATACAATACTTTTGGAAAAGAAAGTAAATGCTATAAAGATATGAATTGGAAATGAACATAAATCAGAGCACTATTAAGTAAAATAGGTAGAAATGGGGAAAATAATATATGCTTTATTTCATTCCATCATTAAATTGTGTTCTTTGTGGAAGGGATGAAGCCATGGATTGAAACCATCTGGTTAACTGCAAGTCTCTCCCACACACTCCTAATACCTACGAAAAATACTGGATTGCAAGACAGCTCATGGTTTCATTGCTAAGATAGCTGAGCACTGGATAACAACATGTATGCTTTATTGTAACAGAAAAGAGTTAAAAATTCCAAACCAAACTGATTTAGTATGCAAAATATCAGCAAATGTCAAGTCAGCAAGTGAAATTTCGAACAGGATAAGAAAACTAGGAAACGTTTTATACACTCAAAAATATGTTAAATTCAAGTTCTTTTAACATACGAGGGGGATCCAGGAAATAACGACCGTTTTGTTGTAATAATTTAAAAAAATATATTTATTTGAAAAAACAAAGTCTGTTACATAACTGAAGCTTCCTTTACTTCTCTACATAATCACCACCTACATTTAAACATTTGTCGTATCTGTTCACTAGCTTTAGAATTCCCGTGTTATACTCCTCTGCCGCCAGTTCATTAAGCCAGGTGTTCACTGTCTTCTTCAACTCTTCATCACTTCCAAAACGCGTACCACCCAGAAAGTCTTTCAGCTTAGTGAAAAGGTGAAAATCGCTAGGAGCAAGGTCTGGACTATAGGGCGGATGATCAAAGATTTCCCAACCTAACTGATCCAGCAATTCTCGAGTTGAAGCAGCAGTGTGCGGGCGGGCGGGCATTGGCGTGAAGAAGCACAACTCCTCTCGAAAGCATTCCTCGCCTCTTGTTTTGGATGGCTCGCCATAGTTTTCGTAAAGTTTCACAATAACGATTTGCATTGATCGTAGTGCCTTTTGGCATGAAATCCAGCAAAAGAACACCTTTGCGATCCCAAAAGACAGTAGCCATGACTTTTTGTGTTGAGAGAGTCTGTTTGAATTTTCTCGGTTTCTTGGGTGATGAGGGATGATGCCACTCGCGTGATTGGCGCTTGGTCTCTGGGGTGTTGTGAGACACCCAGGTCTCATCACCAGTCACAATTTGATCAAGAAAGGCGTCTCCATCTGTGTGATATCGCATCAAGAATGTCAACGCTGAGGCCATTCTCTGAGTTTTGTGTTGGTCACTCAGTTGCCGTGGAACCCATCGTGCACAGATTTTGTGGTAGCCAAGATGTTGCGACACAATTTCACCAAGCAAAGAACGAGAAATGTCAGGAAAGGCAATATGCAATTCGTCGAGTGATGTGCGCCTGTCTTGCAAGATTCTGTCGTTCACTTTAGTCTTCAGGTCTTCTGTGATGAGTGATGGGCGTCCGGGTCGATTTTTATCGTGGACATTTGTTCGCCCATTGTTGAACATTTCGCACCATTTTCTCACATTTCTTTCATTCATTACAGTATCACCATACACTTCTTTCAATTGCCGGTAAATTTCTGCAGGTTTCAAATGTCGGGCATTCAAAAATCGAATCACACTCCTCACCTCACAGTCGGCGGGATTATCAATCACGTCGTTCATTTTGAAGTAACACAAAATGCACAATGGCGACTTGTTGCAACCAGTACTCACAACATTATGAGAACACATGTTAAGGAAGCCAGTTGACCTTCAAATAAGGAAGGGTCCACACCTGTGGAGTAACGGCTAGCGCGTCTGACCGCGAAACCAAGTGGCCCGGGTTCGATTCCCGGTTGGGGCAAGTTACCTGGTTGAGGTTTTTTTCCGAGGTTTTCCCTCAACCCAATATGAGCAAATGCTGGGTAACTTTCGGTGTTGGACCCCGGACTCATTTCACAGGCATTATCACCTTCATCTCATTCAGACGCTAAATAACCTAGATGTTGATAAAGCGTCGTAAAATAACCTACTAAAAAAAAAATAAATAAGGAAGGGGAGTCAGCTGCGCGGCGGGTATGTGCGAACGGTCGTTATTTCCTGGATCCCCCTCGTAGTAAAAAATGTAAAAATAAAACATACAGGTTTGACTTATACACTTACTCGCCAACCTACCTGGTCTTTCCTCTGTCCTTTTCTCTATCTTTATCCCTATCCTTTTCCCTCTTCTGGCGCTCCTTCTCTCTCCTCAGCTCATCCGCAAAGTCGTCAGGAGTTCTGTGCCTGTGTCCTGAGCTGTGGAAAGTTAAGATATCACATAATTACAACGAGAATTATTGGGAGATCTCATTACAACAAAGTTAAACTGTAATTGCTGGAAAGTACTGTACACAATTTTTTCTCATATACTGAGGAGGGATCGAAGATTTGCACCACAGCCTAAGAACTTCAGATTTTCACTTTTGTTGAGAAGGAGAAGTGGACAAAGACCACACTTGTCCTGTTCTTACTCTCAGCATGACACACAACATGCTTGAGTCTGATTCTTTTGTTTCTATGAAGAAAGGAGTGCATGCAGATGAAATTAATTTTGATTTAGCTGGAAATCTGTATGAATTGCCATTGCCAATAAGTCAGAAAAAATTGGGTGATATTTTGAAGCTTGAGAAGTTCAGTCATCCAGTGCATAAGCAGCGATATGATCATATTCGTGAAGTAGGTGTGGATAGTAACTTGTATGTTCAAACTATAGAGGTATAACACTTCTGAATACAACGTATAAAGTCTTTTCTAAAATTCTGTATAATAGACTACTGCCATACGCTGAGAAAGTAGTTGGGAAATATCAAACTGGTTTTTGTAGAGGAAAGTCAACTATTGACCAAATATACACTCTAAGACAAATTCTGGAGGAAACAAGAGAGAGTAGGATAGAAACACACCATTTATTTATAGACTTTAGTACTGCTTATGACAGTGTGAATAGAGCTGGACTCTATAATGCTATGGAAGAACTTGGATTTCCCCATAAGCTCATAAGATTAGTGAAGGCCACCATGGAAAATAGTCAATGTTATGTGAAAATACAAATGGACCTCTCTAATAAGTTTACTACCAAGGATGGACTCAGACAAGGTGATTCTCTTGCATGCCTATTGTTTAATATATCATTAGAAAAGATAGTGCGGGAAGCAAAAATACAAACAAGAGGTACCATCTTTTATAAATCTGTACAAATATTAGCCTTTGCGGATGATATTGATATAATAGCGAGGTCAGAAAGAGATCTAATGAAAACCTTCAGAAATCTAAGAGATGCAGCTGGAAATATGGGATTAAAAATTAATGGAAACAAAACAAAATACATGGTAGTCAATAACAAAAATAATAATAAAACTTCTAAGTACATTGAGATTGATGATGCCAAATTTGAGACAATCCAGAGCTTTGTATATCTTGGATCACTAGTTAATAGTAACAATGATATCTCAGAGGAAGTAAGTAGAAGAATACAAAGCGCCAATAGGTGTTATTATGGGCTGCAAAAACAAGTTAAATCAAGATTGCTATCTCGTGGCACAAAATGTAGACTATATAAGACCCTAATAAAACCAGTGTTGACCTATGCATCAGAGACATGGCCTCTTAGCGAAAGGGATAAATTTAGATTGGCCGTATTCGAAAGGAAGATATTGCGAAGGATTTTTGGATCTGTAAGGGATGATGAAACTTGGAGAATAAGATATAACAACGAATTATACCAGCTTTATGAGTCTCCCGATATAATAACATCCATTAAGATTGCTCGTCTGAGATGGGCAGGGCATGTTAAGAGAATGGATGAATGTGAAATACCTAGGAAGGTGATGGAACATGGGATTGCTGGAGGAAGAAGAGTTGGAAGGCCAAAGCTACGATGGATAGACTGTGTTATGGATGACATTAAGAGGCTTGGAGTGAAGAACTGGCGGACGGTGGCTAGAGATCGAGACCGATGGAGAAGAATTCTTAAGGAAGCCGAGGCCCGATCCGGGCTGTAGCGCTATGGATGATGATGAGGTGTGGATAGTGGGACTCAGAGTAAGAATACTAGCATATGAATATGATATGTTTCCTGACAGCAGACATTAATATTTTGGTAAATAGTATTTATATTTATATACACAATATATTGTCTTGAAATAATCTGAGTTCTTTCAGTGTGAGAACTGGATATATTTATTGCTTATATTTGAAGAGTCCACTGCAAGAATGATGGATGTCATTTGGAATACATTTTGCAGGAGAAGCAATTGAAAGTTTGAAATGCTTAGCGCTCAAAGCTTAACTGAGATTTTCCGAACATTACTGGACAATGACTATCAGTGAATAATTTCGAGGGAAAAATTGTTCCGGAGCCGGGTATCGAACCCGGGACCTTTGGTTTAACGTACCAACGCTCTACCACTGAGCTACTTGGGAACTCTAACCGACACCGATCCAATTTTTCCCTCTATATCCACAGACCTCAAAGTGGGCTGACAACCGTCAAGCAACCAACTTCGAGTGCACACTAACTCCGTGTGACTTAAATTGTGGCTTTCTGTTAACGAACAGTGACGTGTATTATGCAAATCAAGATTTTCAGGTATAACTCCCTATAAAGTTGATTTGAATAATTTCGAGGGAAAAATTGTTCCGGAGCTGGGTATCGAACCCGGGACCTTTGGTTTAACGTACCAACGCTCTACCACTGAGCTACTCGGGAACTCTAACCGACACCGATCCAATTTTTCCCTCTATATCCACAGACCTCAAAGTGGGCTGACAACCGTCAAGCAACCAACTTCGAGTGCACACTAACTCCGTGTGACTTAAATTGTGGTTTTCTGTTAACGAACAGTGACGTGTATTATGCAAATCAAGATTTTCAGGTATAACTCCCTGTAAAGTTTATTTGAATAATTTCGAGGGAAAAATTGTTCCGGAGCCGGGTATCGAACCCGGGACCTTTGGTTTAACGTAGCAACGCTCTACCACTGAGCTACTCGGGAACTCTAACCGACACCGATCCAATACGTTAAACCAAAGGTCCCGGGTTCGATACCCGGCTCCGGAACAATTTTTCCCTCGAAATTATTCAAATCAACTTTACAGGGAGTTATACCTGAAAATCTTGATTTGCAATGACTATCAGTGTTAATGCCATGTAACTCTCTATGTACATTCTATATGCCTTAAGCTATGCATTGACAGTCTTGGTTCATTTTCGACAAGAAAGTGACATCCATCATTCTTGCAGTGGACTCTTCATTTGTTAAAAATAATATAAAGGCAATTATAGTTAATTTTTACTACAATGATTGTTTTCTTTCTGCTAAAACACATTTTAAGTAAAGTTATTAAGGTAAATAGTGTTTGAAGTTCACATTTGTCATTTTGTGTTGAAAGAAATCCAGAATTTTGATTCAGAGTGAGAACTGGATAACTCCATTGTCAGTTTTTATTAATAATTCATTGGAAATTCAATTGATATTTACTTAAATGGTATAAAATGTTAAAAAAAAAAAAATATCCTACATTTTTCAATGACTATTAAGAAATTTACTGAATGATGAAATCAATCAATCTTCTTAATGTATCCAGCTGTTTGCTGACAATATATAGTCCACTGTAGTCTATTCAGTTGTTGTTTTTCACGAGAAATGAGGGGTATTTTGATCGGTGTTCATTATAGATGCCTGGTGCTAGTAGCCAGAGTTGGGGTGTAGTCAATATATACTGCAGGGCTGTGTCTTCTGCAACTGGTACTGATGATTTTAATTTACTTCTTTTGTGGTTTATGGATGGACAGTATAGAAGAATGTGTTCCAGATCATCATGATTATTACAACACAGACAAGTAGGATTATCAGAAATGTGAAATCGGTGTAGGTACAATTGAGTGACAATGTGACCTGTTCTGGCTCTTGTTAAAAATGTTTGAACATGTCTGGGCAAGTTTTTGTACATTTCCAGGTCATTTGGTTTCTTTTGTACAGACTTTAAAAATTTTCCTTTGTCAGAAGAGAGCCAATTGTTGATCCATAGGTTTGTAAAATGAGACTTTACTGAAGCAAAAGCATTGGATAGAGATATTACTTGAAGAGGTCTTGGTTGCAAATATGTTGCCTGTTTTGCAATATTATCGACTTTCTCGTTTTCAGGTATACCACAATGACTAGGTATCCATTGAAATGTTATTTCCTTTTGGAGTTATTTTACCTCCGGAGAATTTTACAATGAGGGACTCCATGAATATACGAGGCCTGTCTAAAATGTATCTGACCTTAAATTTTCCCGCGCAAAGTAGTGATTCTAAGGCGACGCCACTGTGCACGGTGGAAGGAGGAACCGTAATGCACATGCTTGAATTTTTTCATCGCATTCGCTTGTGCCAGTCACTGGCTGGTGGTCGCCAAGTAAGGTGCTGTTCTAAGTGTTTGTCGGATTTAGTTTTCTCGCAAGATGACTGAATGAACTGAGCAAAGATACTGCATCAAATTTTGTCAAAAGCTTGGTGATTCTTAAAGTCAAACAATTCATAAGATTCAGCAGGTGTTTGGGGACACAAATGGTGTAACACAAATTAAGGAGTGGTTCAACCGATTCAAAGATGGCCGCACATCAGCGGAGAGTGAGCAGCGTTGTGGCAGGCCCCAAACTGCTCGGAGTGCAGCTGTTGTTGAGAGGGTGCAAAATTTGGTGATGGCAGATCGTCGTTTGACCGTGCGGGAGATTGCCGAAGAGGTTGGAGTGAGTAAAGATTCTGCACATGCACTTTTGCGTGATGATTTGAACATGAACCGAGTGGCTGCGAAATTCGTGCCCAAGTTGTTGTCCCCGGAACAAAAAGACCTCCGTTGTGATGTTGCACAGGACCTTCTGGACACCGCCAACACTGATCCTGGGTTTCTGAACACCGTGATAACTGGAGATGAGTCATGGGTGTACGGGTATGACCCAGAAACAAAAAGACAGTCGTCGCAATGGAAGCATCCCGAGTCTCCAAGGCCGAAGAAAGCGCGGCAGGTGCGAAGCAAAATCAAGGTGATGCTGACTGTTTTCTTTGATGTCCATGGAATTGTGCATCACGAATACGCACCGGAAGGACAAACGGTGACAAAGGAGTACTATCACGATGTTCTCCGGCGACTCCGTGATGCAGTTCAGCGCAAAAGACCAGACATGTGGACGGCGAACAACTGGCACTTGCATCACGACAACGCCCCCGCACATTCATCCCAATTGATCCACACTTTCTTGGCCAAACATGGAATTACAACCGTTCGCCAACCTCCCTACTCTCCAGACCTGGCTCCTTGCGACTTCTGGTTGTTTCCAAAATTGAAGACACCACTGAAAGGATCCCGTTTTGAGAGTAGAGAAGAGATAATGCGAAACGCGACGACAGAGCTGAACACCATTCCAAAAGAAGACTTCCAGAGGTGTTTCCGGCAGTGGAAGGATCGGTGGGCTAAGTGTGTGCAAGCACAAGGGGCCTACTTTGAAGGGGATTAGGGTCCCAACCCCGTCAGGTATTTGAAATATTTTTTCTGGCTAAAGGTCGAATACTTTTTAGACAGGCCTCGTAAACAGTGAAAAATATAGTGGGACTGTGTTGGTGGTAATGCAGCTTATATGGGTACCTCTCTGTTACTTGTTAGCTTAAACAACAAGTTTAAGCCCTCTCACCACGACATGGTGAGTATCCACAAGAGGGACTTTAATGGTATAAAATGTTAAAAAAAAATTCCTACATTTTTCAATGACTATTAAGAAATTTACTGAATGATGAAAGAAAATGATAAAAATAGATAGTTTTTCTCGATTATCTCAAACTACTGGTCTTTATCTACTTATCATTCTCGGGTCTTCAATTGAGGACTGTTTTTGCAAAACTTGCTAACCGAAAAAACTAAATTTTACAGGAGACACAAAAAACTGAATGGCAACAAGTAGGTTATAGGTGCAACGATCACACTTTGACACACTACAATGAAGAGAAATAATTCAATGTTACTAAGATGCCTTATGTTAACAAATCCACCAAAATCTCAATTTTGCTAATTTTGCAGTTAGCAAGGTTTGCAAAAACGGTCCTCAATTCTGCTTCATTTGGTGAGGGAGGAAACCTCAGAAAAAACTCCAACCAGGATTTGAACCTGGGCCCACTCATTTCACGGTCAGACATGCCAACTGTTATGCCACACAGGATATAATTATTACAATATGAATTATTGGGAGATGTCATTCCAACAAAGTATTATAATATTGTTGAAAAGTACTGTAGACAAACACAGTATGAATTAATATTTGGGATACTTTACCTACCTGTCCTTGTGGTCCCTGGATTTGTGCCGATATTCTCTGTCCTTATGGCGTGGGCTTCTGTCCCTGCGTGGTGGACTAGCCCTGAATCGCGCAGGACTGCGTTCTCGGCTCCTGTCCCTGAAGCGGACTGGACTCCTCTCTCGACTCCTGTGCCTCACAGGACTCCTGTAATGAGCTGGACTCTTGTCCCTGCTGTAGCCCCTCTTCTCTCTGCTGTAGCCTCGACTCCGTGACACTTCCGAACTGTGGCCTCTCCTGTGATCCTTGTCCGGGGTCCGTCGACGATCTCTCTCCGCTCCCCGACCTGGCAACGCTGCAGTTGTTCCGCCAACACCGTCTGCTCTGCGTAGGCGCGAAAAGCGTTCGGCCTCACCAAACGAAACTTCTTCGTCTGGAATATGACGAGCCTCCTTAGCAGGTTGCGGCTGCTGTAATACGGGTTTCGGCTGGCGTACTGGAGCGACTACCGGCGGGAACCGCTCATTCAATTTCTTCTCTAGCTTCTGCTGGATGGGAACCGGTATCCGGGGGAACAGAGAAGAGAACCACTCCAACTTCGTGAGAAATGCACGAAGCATTTCACCTATTGTCATCACCTGGCCACCTCCTGCTTTCACGTCCATCTCCTGCAATGATACAAATCAAACCACCCCTGTAAACCACGTTTATGTACTTTATATTTTGAAAATATAGTAACATACAGCAGTGTGCGTTTGTGTGTGTAACTCATCATACCAAAGAAAGAATTTTTTTTTTATCTTCTAAAGCTTCTTTCCTAAAATTTTTGCAGCTGAGTCATATTATTCCTTGAAATTAACCAATACCAATATCCTAATTCGAATTTTAGATGATGATGATGACAATTAATGACTGTCATCATCATCATCCTTATGGCAGAGGTATCCCCGTAACATGCCATGAAGGCACTTGGGGGGCATGGAGGTAGAGCCCCATGCTTTCCATGACCTCGGCACTAGAATGAGGTGGTGTGGTCGGCACCACGCTCTGGCCGCCTTTTCCCCCGGGAAAGACCCAGTACTCAATTTTATACGAAAGGTAAAGGTATCCCCGTAACATGCCATGAAGGCACTTGGGGGGCATGGAGGTAGAGCCCCATGCTTTCCATGACCTCGGCACTAGAATGAGGTGGTGTGGTCGGCACCACGCTCTGGCCGCCTTTTACCCCCGGGAAAGACCCGGTACTCAATTTTATAGGAGGCTGAGTGAACCTCGGGGCCGTTCTGAAAGTTTGGCAACGAGAAAAAATCCTGTCACCACCTGGGATCGAACCCCGGACCTTTCAGTCCGTAGCCAGCTGCTCTACCAACTGAGCTACCTGGCTGCCCATCATCATCCTTATCCTTGCATATATTAGACTTGATGGTGTGTTACTCTCTTACTTCCAAAATGTTCTCGGGCTTCCAGACTAATAAGTTGGTGATCCACTGATGTTTCGAGGTTGTTCATCTTCAGGGTTAACTGGTAATTAGGGGGGATATCTTGTTCCTTATTTATAGTGCCGTGGGGAGTAGTCAGTCGAGGAGCTGGGCACTGATTGGCTGTCCATGTTCCATGCATTGCAGATTGCAGAGTCAACATGGCCGATGTTTTGCCTTGTGTTGTGCAGTGCAACTGATTGACCGCAGAGCTCTCGGTAGGCCCAGCAGACGTGTTCTCATATGTCCTCCATTGATGACAGGCCGTCGTCTAGGTGTTGAAAAATTTAATAGCCGGTGTCCACGCAGTGCTGAGTTGGAGACCCGATTCAGGTTACCGCTTTCTACTGCTATGGCCAGGGTTTCCTTAACTCTCCTATCCCAGTAGCCCGACACTTCACCTCGGTATTATTGAAATGAGCCATATGGCCTTTTTCAATACAGTTTTCAACCAATCCAGATTCTTCTGGCTGCATTAACCCGATGCTTATATTTAGTATTACCTTTTTGAAAAATGACAATTATACAAAGACAACAGTATTAAAATAAAATTGATTATATATCTGGGGCATATAGGTTAAGTTGTAAATAGCATGCAGAAAACAATGGCAAAACTATCTTACTGTGCATGCATCAACTATGATTAGAGATTGGTTTGCACTTGATTCGCAAACCAATTGTGACTGTCAGGAATCGATTTGTGACAGTTTGACATGCTGTAAGAACACGTGACTATTAGTCAGAAACAGTCAGAATTTGAAGTTTTCGCTATACAAACAGTAAAATCTATATTTGCATAACAAGTTTGAAACTGCTCTACAAACAAATCTATTATGGATGACATCGAGATTTGTGATCATTGTTGAATATTTTCAGTGCCATGGAGATGTGTAAACAAGCCATTTATAACGAGATATGTCATTTATGCACAGTCTACTATATACAGTCACGAAGCTTGAGTTTTGAGAGTGCTAGAAACAATAGACTGTGACGGTACTATTTTGCATTGCCTGTAATGAGGCGATATTAGCGATCCTAGTGGTGAGCAACTATCTAATGTTTGTATATAACAAACAAAATTTGATAACACAATCTCAAGGGAAAAAATGGAACTCTCTGCATCAAAATCCACAGTTAATTCCCGATTTACCACGAAAATCGTCTGTAGCTGCATTTAGATTGGCAACAGGCCATGATTGTTTGGCCAAACACCTGCATAGAAATGGAATATATCAGTCCCCTAACTGCCCATTGTGCAACTCAAACCAAGAAATGGATTCGGAATACCTCAAAATCTGTGCTTCATTGGCTGACCATGATAATATCTTTGAAAAATACTGGAGTGCAAGAAGTCAAATGACTTTATTGTCAAACACCTGGCATTAGAAAACAACAACAACAACAATGTTTGCATATTTACTACATATTGAGCTTCGTGACTGTATATACTAGACTATGATTTATGTGTACAAAGTCTCAGTTATTACAGAATTTGTCTCTATCATTTTGTTCTTTATTATCGCTATTTCTTTCATTTTTACATGTTGTGAGTGTTTTGATTGTAAGAGGGTAGTCACACTTCAGCAGATTTTGACAATTTGTAAAACAAGAGAACATCATTTATGGTTGCTAAGTCAAAGCCTGATGTTCTCTTGTTTTATAAATTGTCAAAGTCTGCTAATTTCTGAACATGACCTACTGGTTTAAGTTATTTCTTCTAAGTTTTCACACATAGGTTTCTTATGTTAAATTCCTATGTCCTATATCCAGAAAAACAATATGGTATTTACATTATCACACAATAACCAAGTAAATATTCTCTCTATGGTTGTTTTGGACACTGCTGTATGTTAAAAACAATGATTTCAACTAAAACCCCAGCTACCTAGACGTTTATATTCATCTGGATTCAATAATATTTTTTAAATATTATATAAGATACAATATATTCTCAACATTACCCTAATATTAATATTATGCTCATGTAAAAGTTAAAAATCTCTACTTCATGGTATGAATAACAATTAGCCCTATCAGGTAGTACGTTAGATAGCTGAGGTGTAGTTTTGGGAGAATTCTTATAATCAAAATCCATTTAAAATTTACAACTTTTTTTTTTTTTTGCCAATTGTTTCTAAAGAAATTTAAAGTCTCCCAAATATATAAGAAAATTAATAATTATATAAATGATGTATAAAAGAAATGTTACATGGAAAGAAACTGCAAGTCTGTATAAGGAAAAGTCTCAGAGCATGAAAACAATAGGAGTTATGAGATGTAACAGTTGACATATTTGAATAAAGTAAGATATTTTGGACTGTTATCTTCTACATTTTAGCTCTACTACTGAATTACTGATTATGTTAATTCAATTTATTTTAATTTTATAAATGCGCAAAAAACATTAGTAAAAACTGGTTTTTGAAGATTGACGTGAAACTTGCTACACATTAGAATCTAAACAAGAGATATTAAATATTAAATCAAGATTTAAAGCTACATTTTAAATTGTAAATCTAAAACATAACAATCAATAGAACGGAGTTTCGAGAATGTGAAATCATAACACAAAAGCTGGATTTCTGCATAAGTGGAATATATTTTAAAACAATAATTGAATGCAGAATTCTTGAGTCAAATCTCCAAATTCTGAACATAGTAGCAGTAAAGATTCACAGAATAATTTGTCTAAATGTTTTGGAAGTTTGTGGATTTCTGCCAATATCTGAAATGTTAATATGCTGTGTCTACTAGCGCATAAAGCAAGCAGTTCTATTTATTTTCTTTAATAAATTAATTTTCTTTCTTCTTTTGAATTTTAAATCATGATTCTAATTCAACATTCCTCTCAGTACACTGCAAACACATTCAATAACATTTTTACTTTAATGATTGATAATATGTGTTTTGATTCATGAAATTACGTAGGCTAAATATCCAATTTTATGCGATGTATCAAAATACTGAAATGTATTCTGGATCTTAGTACTCACTCTCAATGGAGGGCAGAAGATTAGATAAATCTTTCTCTCAACTATCTTATTTGATTACAACATTACTAAATATTTTGCTTTTAAATGTAGTATTAGTTTAGAACTTCACAAAGAGATTAATTCTTAATAAAAAATTAAGTATGAAAAAGAGGCCAAATGTGAACTATAAAAACCTACAAACTACAGCAAGATATTTCAGGCAGTGAGACCAAAAATTAATAAAGGTTTTTTTTTTTTTTCAAACGAAATACTCAAGTTTTCTTATGATCTATTTGTTGGTGTTTAAATGAAGTGACTACCACCAACGTTTGTATCAAATTGATCAATAATGACCAATGAATGAATCATTACATTACAGAAAGCAAATAGGATGTTTTTGGTAAACAGTGAAAACCTAATTTGTGATTTAGAAAAGAAAGAAAAATGAAAAAGAAACTATTGGATTAAAGTGAAAGTATATTACAAACAGATTGAAATCAATGAAGAGGATAAAGTTACAGAGAATATTTCAAATATAATTTAGCACAGAACACTTTTTATCTTCAGTTTACCAGGCTCTTGCTATCCTTCGAAAAATACGAAGTAAAACTTTAGTTGGATATATGAAATTGTAATAAAAGTTGCAATTCAAATTGTAAGAGCCCAATGAACCAAAGTTTCTTCCAAACTTAGTCTCTAAGAGATGCATCAAGAACAAAATACGTCTTAGTACTTGCAGTCAAACAAGCTTCGAAGCACAAAAGTTGCACTCCGCAAGTCTTAGGACGTAGCAGGCCTTGGATCCTGTTGGAACACGGAATGGCTATTACATTCACAAACATATAATTCTGGCATAGCTACTCAGGAAACATCCATGAGAAATCTTCGCGTCCTCTAGAGGACGAATTCTTACCAATCATTAATTACATATGGAAGTAGTGAAAGTCAAGACAGTAAGTAGCTCCAGTGTAAAACATTAGTAGATACCAATTATGTACAAACAAGAGGTATACGTTCTATGATCGCAGATGCACTTCGATCCAAAAATCTAGACGTTCACGAGGAAGTTCAATGTATTGCTGATGGTGGAAGCAATCATAGGATCAATATCATAGCTATAAATAGAAAT
This sequence comes from Periplaneta americana, assembly GCF_040183065.1. Classification (NCBI taxonomy): domain Eukaryota; kingdom Metazoa; phylum Arthropoda; class Insecta; order Blattodea; family Blattidae; genus Periplaneta; species Periplaneta americana. The sequence goes on along the minus strand of NC_091130.1, from coordinate 143,644,776 downwards.
AAACAGACAGCCGAAATAATTGATCCTACAATCAGATTTGAAATCTCAGCCACTCAACCATCTGAAGTGAACGAAGAGAAAAAGAAAATCTATGAGCCCACGATTCAGTACCTATCAGCGAAATACAACATTGAAAAAATCATAGTTACCGGTCTCTTCTTCGGAGCGAGAGGCACCATTCCGAAAGCCTTTGTAAAAATACAAGCTGACGAGAGATCTTCAAGATGCCATCGTCACCACCATTATAAAATTTTCTGTAGCGATATTTCGTCAGCATCTTTATGGTGTACATTCAATTTAAATTATATTTGGTTCCATTTTCTTTTTCTTATGTCTTAATCAATTTTGTCTGAAACCTGTTTATATAATTTTCCATTTTAAATTTTATTGTGAGCTATTCTGTGTCGCAGGGCAAACCCAAAATATTGGGTCAGACCAATAAATTAAATTAAAATTAATGTAGAAACACATTTCACAACATTCTGAATATAACACAGATCAAAACTTTTTACAAAAAGAAGTGTATTTTGTATATCCTTAGGTTCTTTCGGAAAAGATACATTAAGCTAGGCTCACACTTACCGGAAAAAATTTGTTCACCGCATTCGGATTTTTATTTTTTGCATTATTTTAAATGGAGCATCGCCCACTTGGCCGCATCGCCTCTGTCCGCATGATCGAATTCCGTTCTAAACAGATTTCCGTATGGTCCAAGATCGAAATATAGAATGTCATGGCAAATATATCGATTGCAAGGCCTCCAATCATGGTAATATTGAAGGTATAATGAAATGGATGACGCAAAGGTTATTTTATTAAGTTCAACAATATGAAGAGCTTTATAATTTATGAAATTAGAATTAAAGCAATGTAATGTGGAGAAAGAACTTACGGGATGAGATTGGGAAAACACTCAATTAACCAGGTATGCCCTTCATAGTTTATTTAAGTTACAGAGCTATTTATTTTATTTCCAGGATCAGTTCAGAACACTACAATGTAATCCATTGATCTGGTTCACATTAACACTTTGTTTAAAAAACTTAAAATTGTTTAACGACATGTTAAAAGAGTTAAAATTTTTAAAAAAGGTTATGTACCTTAGACAGACGGCCCGTTTCGACGCCTGTTCTGCGTCATCTTCAGTGTTCTACGAACTACTGATGTTCCTGTTGATCTTGCATACTGGTATTTGCATTCGTCAGTTTTGGGGGTGGGTGTGTGTTGCTCCTGTGGTGGGGGGTGGTTGTTTGTGTGCTATGTATCATGATGTCGAATAATGTATGGGTACTGAATTGTAATTGTGTATTAAGAATATGTTGTGGATATGTTATTGTATGTTTGTATATTTCGTATTGTTCTAAGATGTTTAACTGTGGACTTTTTGGTGTGATGTGTAGAATTTCCATATCTGTTTCTATATTATTGTAGTCATGATTATTGTTGATAATATGTTCTGCGTAATTTGATGTGCTGTAGGGTTTGGTTATAGCTTTAATGTGTTCTTTATATCTTGTTAGAAAGGTTCTTCCTGTCTGTCCTATGTAAAAATGTGGGCAACTATTGCATTTTAGTTTGTAAACCCCAGTTGAATTATATTTATTTGAATGTTTGATGTGATTATTTAGGTATTTCTGTGTTGTGTTATTTGTTTTGTATGCTATCTTGTATTTTAGTTTTCTACAATGTAATAATGTGCTCCAGCGGTAAATTACAGCACTATTTAATGATTTATTCGGAAATGCGGGATATATTACTATAACATATTATAAAATACACATTTTACTCCATTTATACTGCATTTTTGGTATTTCAACTATGGTCTCTGTGTAAAAACATAACACTAGCTGTTCAATAGTATGCCAAATTAACTTACACTTACAGGAAAAAAAAAAACAGGCTTCTTTCACATACTTGCCCACATGCATCAACGTCGGTTAGTGTAACCATTGGTTAAAATTGTCACCTAATCCCTGATTAAGCATTTTTACGGTGGATCGACCTCGGTTACGACTTAAATAGAAGGTCAACCACAGTAATCTCTAACCGGCCAAATATGAGGGTTAAAGGAGATAACCAGCGATTAGTAGAGCAAGTAAAGCAAAATGGCGGCCAGAACCACAGGTGATTATTTCTAAGACGATTATTATTGTGCAGTACTTGAATTACTTGGATAGAGCGTGAGCGTGAAGGTTCTTTAATGGAAAGAGAGAATTCCTACGAGGAATTAGGTGACAGAAAATTTCAGGAGGGATTTCGTTTATCAAAATCTACAAATGGATTACTTGAAATAACACAAGAACAATCATATTTCTCCTACGGATCGGCTGCTTATATTATGATTCTATGTAACTGTTATTTTCTGTATTTTAAGAGGGAATACTCGAATACCGATATCTCTTTCTCTATGTCACTGGCTGAACAAAGAGAGGTTATGGATGGATCTTAGGAAAATGCACAATTCCCTGGTGTAAATGGAGTCCAAGATCGTACACACATTCCTACCAATCTTCTGCATCCTTTTCCTTTATGGATATTCCATCTTTTTTATATAATACATTTAAATCTAGTAATTAAGTCTATCGATACTTCAACCTAACATTGGGATATAATCATTTTTGGATTCAATTTTCCATTTTGTACGATTTTAACCTAACAGTACTGAAAAACAAAGAAATGGAACTCACAAATATAACAGCGCCCAAAGGCAAACAAATGCAACGCGAAAATGTAGGATACGTTCATTTTGATGTAGAACATAGTGAGCGCAGTCATTTTTAGACGTTGACTATTATCTTTGCAGCGGTATGGATGCTTTCCTTTAGTCATTTTGTAGAAACAATGTACCGTCATAGACTTTACTCTGGTTAAATGAGGTGTCAGCTAGCCATGTTTTAGTAATCGGTGATTATGAATGGTGCACATAAATTACATTTTAACCATGGCTACTGTTTAACCGTCGTTTCGTAATCTATGATTACTGCGTTTTTAATCAATGTTGATGCACTTCGCCAACTGTGTTCTTTAAGAAACAAAATTCTAGAAATTTGGACAAGAGACTTATTTTTAGCCTTTCCTGTAATTGAAAAGTCTAATTCTTTCCCTAGGAGCAGATGTTATCAATTTAACTACTCCATGTTACCAAAGACGAGGAGCTAAACTGTGACTCTGCCTTTCTTGACATTCCACCTAATAAATTAATATATTTTCTTTTCAAAAAATTTGCAGGAATCTATTTATAACCTTATTTCCTTTGTTTAATAACATAATTGAGTATCAGTAAAAGTAACTTACACTGGATCCGTTCACATAATAAATCAAAAATAGTTTTTAAACCAAGGATGTTTTCAGAGCAGCCATAACAAAATGCCAGCAATATGCATTACACTTTACACTGTGAAGCAAAGTAACAAGAAAATAATTTTACGGTGGGGGAAAAAGTCTCTAGACAGAGATATCTATGATGAATCTTTGAACATTTAACTTCCTAGCAAAGAATATGTTGCTCCAAATTCACAATTACAGAATAGCCCCACAGTAATGAGATTCAAAGTATGACTTGCAATTGACATGCATGCTTATGCTGAAGCAAGAAACAAATCAGCTTTCTCTCACTGGAATTAATTACTAAACTCCCAAAACTACAAAAATAAATTTGTAAAATAATGTAAAGTTTCTTTTACTTACCAGGTATGTCTGAGCCTTGCCTTCAGTTATAGGTTTAGGATGGAGAGACGGGAGAGGAAAATTTTGACTGCTAACATATTACATAATATCAGAAAGCACGAAAATTTTAATCTTTTGATGCATTTCAAAAAAAGCTTCACACAGATTTTTGTAATTGATGTAATTATTAAGAAATTACATACCGTACTTCTTCTGTATGAAATATAAAAATGTTTTTGATAAACTCAATTATTCATGTACATCATTTTCCTGGATTGCACACTTTAGCAAGTGTTTGAAACAAGTAAAATTTTAATGAACTCTAGTTTCCAATACTCCTGAGATACAGCTAGCTAAGAACTTATTAAATCGTACTAGTCTTATGGCTTAGCAAAATCTATTTCTGAAGTGAGGGCACCTAAAGGCAGCAGAATTTTACTACCAATAATAAGATATGGGCTATTCCATATGAAATCGATCAGTAAAAAACCTCGCATTTTTTTTATACTCTAATTTTTTCCCTATTTATACAAGGTGCTGAGGAGAGTGCATTTGCAAAAATATACTATCGAAAGTCAAACGATTTTCGTATTGTTGAGCGACAAATTTAGCGTATTTTATAAAAACAAGCCTCTTTCAGCGCTCAGAACTCTGGAACCAATTTACTGCAGAACATTGAACGAGAGCTAATTTTGAAGCTGACATTTGGTAAGTTATGATAAGAAGTAATCCTTATTTTTATTGTATACAGAGAGACAGATAATCTGATTTTACTTATATACTTTTAGGCTTTTTGCCCATTTGTAAAAATGTAAAAAAAAATAGAGAAAAAATCTTGCATTATTACGAGGGATTCGGCATTGTTCGCTTAGTGTCACGGCAATAAGTTTCGGGGGTATTAAATAAATTATTTTCACACACCTGGACTTGAATGGCGCAGTACCGCACGCACTGGCCGAGAGATGAAGATAAGCGAGCGTTGGGCGTCATTTTACTCCTGTGTTCATGAAAACCTGTGATAAAGCTAGCCCAGCTATGCGCTACTAGACGACACATCACGTGGTTATGTCTCCTGGCCTTGCTTGTCTCGGCTAGCTTTCGCCTCACAGTCAGCTGGTTAGCTCACGCGCATACTATTTATTTTCTTTATTTGATTTTTCAATACTTTCTTATCAACATTGCACCAGTAAAAAATATGTGTTTATTTGTACTTTCAATGCAGAATCTAACCATATATTTTTTAAATATTTTTTCGTGGGCAAAGGCGTCTTAATGAAGAAAAATCTAAATTTCTCCATTTCCATAAAAAGTAAGAAAAACTGTTTACATGTCAATATAAACTTTAACTTTTCAGCATCAAAATAAACCATGATTTTGATCATTGGGTGAAAGGGTTTCGGAGCCACAACAGTTTAAAGTTGCTAATTTTATGAAAATACGATAAATTAAAATATTTTTAATTTAAACACTATGAAGTTCTGATGCCTCAAACTTTGCACAAAGCATTGTATCACAGTTGTCAACGGACAGAAAAAATTTCATTGTATTTAAAAATTGCAAAGTCAATTTTCTCTATATTTTGATCGATTTGAGACGGAATAGCCCATATGTAACAATGATAAGTAGTTAGAATAATTGTATTTTGAAGTGCACAGGAAATAGTGAGTAAATTTTTGATTGGACCCTCTTATTCATTGACTGAGTTCTTTTATGTGACAAAATCTATGATAAGGAACATATGAAATCATGTTAAGAAATCGTCCTTAAAAATTCATCACACTCACCCTAGTTTGAACTTGCAAGCCTCTGATACAATAGTGATAACAGTAATCACTGAGTGAGGAAGACTTTAATTTTAAAAAAAGGAATACTTCTTCTCTCTACATACAAGAAACATTATTAAGAAATTAATTGTTATTACTAATATTACTGTAATCTTAATGACTGATTAAAAAGTAAAATAATACAGCTTCAATTATTCAAAGATTATCTTCAAATGCTTACAGGCATATATTTGTTAGCAAATTTACAAAAGCGTTTTTCTTCAATTACGGCACAATGACCAGGTAACAATCTAATAAACGCTATATTTAACAGAATTTCAACATGTCGTATACTGTTAGATGGAACCCGCTGTGAAATGGATGGAATGGAAACGGGGCAGGCTTCATTACGTACCTCTGGATCTTCTAAGTAGGCATCATACCAATCCCAGAGGTCAGCTGGAGGTTGTGTATACCTGTCAACAAATCGACACACGTTTATTAACGTCACAGCGATAAAACTTTGGAATGCTAAGCACAATCTTTATTTTAGAAAAATATTTGAATATTACTTTAGTATAAACATACATGATTAATAAGGAGCGGATTCCTATGTAATTAAATATTCTTTTTGCGTGTGATAAAACACAATTAACAAACGATGAAAGAGTAATGGAACGGAGAAAAATTCTCTCCGGCACCGGGATTTGAACCCGGGTTTTCAGCTCTACGTGCTGACGCTTTATCCACTAAGCCACACCGGATTCTACCCCGGCGTCGGAAGAATCGTCTCAGTTTTAAGTTCCAACTCTTGGGATCCCTCTAGTGGCTGCCCTCTGCACTACGTCATAGATATCTATGAACCTAGTTGGAACTTAAAACTGAGACGATTCTTCCAACGCCGGGGTAGAATCCGGTGTGGCTCAGTGGATAAAGCGTCAGCACGTAGAGCTGAAAACCCGGGTTCAAATCCCAGCGCCGGAGAGAATTTTTCTCCGTTCCATTACTCTTTCATCGTATGATGACGCAGAATATCTGCATGGAAATATCATATGTACTTCGGTACATTATAATAATAATAATAATATATATGATATGCGTGATTTAAGACGGCGCTTATTCCGTCGGATCCTGGCCAACTAGTCACTCATTACGAGTGCACCTCAGCACATGTGTGGACATCAGTCCTAGGTTCATAGATATCTATGACGTAGTGCAGAGGGCGGCCACTAGAGGGAACCCAAGAGTTGGAACTTAAAACTGAGATGATTCTTCCGACGCCGGGGTAGAATCCGGTGTGGCTTAGTGGATACAGCGTCAGCACGTAGAGCTGAAAACCTGGGTTCAAATCCTGGCGCCGGAGAGAATTTTTCTCCATTCCATTACTCTTTCATCGTATGATGACGCAGAATATCTGCATGGAAATATCATATGTACTTCGGTACATTATAATAATAATAATAATAATTATATATATATATATATATATATATACACAATTAACAAAGTTAAAAATTCCGAACATGAAGTTTCAAGTTTAAAACCCGAATTTTATATCACATAAAAACACATATTTTCACAAAAAAATTAAGTAAATACATATTTTCAGGAAATCTATTATGAACACATAAACCTTGGAGTTTTTTTACTTAAATAATTTTTTTACAAGAAATTTTAAATATTTTAAAACTAAATCAATTATATCACTCAGAAGCATGTTATCTTTTTTAAGAATGCTTGGTTGCTTCGTGTTTCTAAGCGCTGTGTGGTGTATCCATGATCCATTTTCGTAATAGTATCGCCACAAGTTCTGAGAACTGCTAGGAAGCATATCAATGTTATTATTGGAGAGTAAATTAACATGGATAAGGGTGGAGAGATCCTGCAACACATAATTAGGAATGTTTATTGTTGCTGAAGATGATTTCATTCCACGCTTTGTTTGTGAAACACAACAGATAAGAGCTCGGGTATTTAATTTAAACAAATCTCTCGCCTCTCGCTCATGTCCATGAAGTAAGGCAATATCTTGTTGTGATTCCCTATTATCGGGCTTCGTCAATCGATATCCTTCAAGATATACTGAAAGATGGTTATTTAAAAAAAGATTTGGCTTCCCTATTAGCTAATTTTAGCTTTTTGTGTGACACCATAAAAAACTCGAAACATTCAAAAACCTGTTGTCTGAAACAGGAAGGTGTGTGCCGTGGAAATTAAACTAGACTTGCTACCAGGTTCAGAAGCACAATTACTAAGGGAATAAATTCCAGAATGTGTTTGGGGAAAAACAGTGGATATAAAAAAATGTGTAAAGTTGCGCAAGTATTGGAGGGTGTGCCTGTAGGTGAAATTGACGGTGTATGTGTTTGTGACATTCCTCTCTTTAAATATGCACATCTGACGTCCTGTGATGTGGAAAGATCGTTTTCACAGTATAAGTCGTCGTTCATAGATAATCGGCATGCATTTGTGATGGAGAATTTGGAGATGGCCTTTGTCGTTCACTGCAATTCTCGGCCAACTACTAGCACTCAAGTGTGGTGGGTGAGTACCTAATAACATTTTTTTCCAAGCTAAGTAAGGTATTTTTGTCATATTAAAAAATATATAAATTTTTTATTTTTAGCAAATATTTTCGTACTTTTTAGCACATAAAAAATAAATATATTTAATTTTTTTAGCACATAAAAATCCGCTCCCTAATGATTAAACCTTGCAGGATAAAATCACAATTCTTCAATAATACACTGCCAAAGGGAAATAGTTAAAGTTATCTTAACTGTAATGCAGGGGGACATTCTTGAGCACGCTATTAACTCCACATTACATTAAAAACATTCCATTGTGTCCCATATACAGGTGGCAGGAGGAGAGGGAAGAGGAAGAAAATGTTACAAAAACTCTTTTAACTTTTCAAGTTAGTAGCCAACAATATGGACAAGACAGATTTTCAATATAAGTAAGCAAATTACTGCATTTAAACACAAAATGTCATCATCACTTAGCATTAGAGCCCAGATTTATATGCATTTATAAAGCCTGAAATATGCAAGTAAATGTGCTATATAAAATCTTAAAATATCCTATATATAAATATTTAAAGAAAATAATCTGCCCTCAATGAGGGTGACCATGAAGATCCAGAATAAAAGCACTACAGAATAATTTAGACAGACAGGAATTGTTTAGTAAAAAATTCAGAGAAATGCAAACCCAACACAATCATCAATGGCCAAAATATAAATGGTAATGTAATATTTGGATTGAAGCCTTAAGAATATCTAACAAAATTTTTTGAATTTCAAAAAATCGGAGTCCGAGTGCTTTTAAAATATCACATGTGAATTTAGGCAGTGTGCAACGTGCACCAAACAAAAGACCAGAAACACTCCACTGACTAGTGGGAATATTATATTTCTCACTTAGATAAGGAATGCAGGACTCATAAATGGATTTCTTCTCCTCATATAAATTTCTAAAAATAACACTTCGTAAATGTTTTACTTTTGAATGGAGAAACAACTTGGCTAGAATGTTCATTCGTTGTACTTTCTTGCAGTTAACATTAAATACATATTGTCGCTGTACCTCCAAAATCTGCTATGTGCATTTAAATAGATTTTTCAGGAGAAAGAAAAAAGCGCAGTCACTTTTACTTCCCTTTATTTTCAAAGCTACTTTCGGTATAATTTCTATCATTAGAAGAAAAATGATGAAATTACACCGAAAGTAGCTTTGAAAATCAAGGGAATTAAAAGTGATGTTTTTTTATCTTTCGCATGAAAAATCTGCTTAAATGCACATAGATTTTGGAGGTGTAGCAAGGAAATATTATATAAACTGAACATGGTATGCTAACAGAATTATTACACTCTGAACTGAATTAATTTGTAGAAATTATACTGAGTTCCAGCAAACATTTCCAGTGTTTCTGTCGGCAGAACAGCGGCATATGTGAACTCAAGGCTCTTTGCCAGATTAAAACTTACGTATTATATTATACTAATAACATCTGTACTCACTCTCCTCACAGTAGCTGCTGGAAGTGTCGCCCATTTTGTATGATACAATTCACATCATTCACAGAATCTGTTTCATTAAGGGCCGATTATATAAACCATTTAATCTTAGATCAGAAGTTAAATTGATCCTCGTTCTAGCTGAACTTGGAATTTTGTGTTGTATAAAGTCTAATCTGAGATTAATTTGTCTCAAACTAAAGTCAACTTTGACTGAAGAAATTTCTCCGATTAAGTTAGATGATCGAAGTTCAGTTATTTCTTTTCTGTCTGAAATATATGAGTGACAGATTGTGCAAATAAAATATGCATTATTATTATTAATATTAATAGATATGGTAGGTACATTTATATATATTTTTTTTCAATTTCTTGCTTTAATATACAAACATTCTTATATTTTATAAGGCTCTATCGTGTTCAGCAGTATGAAATAACATAACCTATAATTATGTTATGTTTATAACAACCATTAATTATTAATGGATATGATAGGTACATTCATAAATTTTCAATTAACTGTATTACTAAAAGAAAATTGTCGTTTTATAAAGCTTTATTATGTTTAGCAGTATCAAACACCATAACATAACAATTTGGAGAACAGTCAATCTTCTTCTTATTGTCCGCCATTATTTACAATGCACAAAACAAACCAGTGTCGCCAACAGAGTGTACGGAAAGTCGCCAAAAAGTAGTTGGAAAGTAGCTAAATTTCTCATTATTAACAAAGAAAGATTAAATTTTGTCACTATGGTGTGCTAAAAAGGTGGCTAAATCCCTATTTAAGCAATATAAGAGTTAAAAGAAATTGTCGTTGAAAAAGAGTTAAAGTCGCTAGATTGGCAACACTGAACAAACCTGTACAACATGGTCCGCGCATCACATACTTCACCTGTTTATGCGATGTTGAGAAATCCTTTTCACGTGAACTTTGATTGCATTTGAACCAAGGTAATTTGATCGCAGAAACGTTTTATACAATAGAAGAAGTGTCTGAACTCGGTTCACTTTCCGATCTTCGATCAAAGTTGATCTTTAGTAAGGGAGTTTTATACAATTGGGCCTAAATCTATTCTCTAAATTTAAAATTGTTTTTCTACAAGGAACTGGGTGTCCAGGAAATTTACGTCTAAAGTTTTCTGCAGGGGTTTGCTGCAGGTTGGAAGGCTGATAGCAGTGCCAGTCTGTCCTTGTTAGCCAGTAAAAAAAGCATGCAGTACAGTTCATTCTCTTATGTTGTCTTTTGCAGCAATTACATATTCAATGAATGAACATGTACAAATTTTGAAAACATACGTACAGAAAAAGAAATTGTGTGGTAGAAGAAGGGAAAAGCTTAGATTTAAATTTCCTGGTCAACCAGTTCTGTGTAGAAAAAAATACTGAATTTAGTGACTAGGTTTAATGTAACAGGTTCTGTGAATGATGTGATGTAAATTAAGTATCACGTAAGATGGACAACATTCCCAGCAGCTACTGTGAAGAAGGTGAGTACCAAATGTAACATAGTCTGTAAGTTTTAATCTAGTAAAGAGCCATGAATTCGTGGATAAAAGCAGCAGCAGTAGCATGGGGACATGCTGCTGGTAGACCAACAGAAACAATGGGAACGTTTACTGGAAAACCCTGTATAATTTACTGAAAGAGTGATCACAGTTGCTAATAACTTAACATGTCAATTTTAAGAAGATGCAAAGGTAAAATATCATGCAAGATCTTAACAAACCAAATATCATACGACACCAGAAGAATCAAACATGCTCAAACAGACTGTCTACAAGTACAAAACCCTTGTAAGTACCAAATTCGTATTTACACCACTAACAGAACATGTAAGCAGAAGTTAGAACCCTCTTTCAATGTTCGGATAATTAGTTGTCTTTATTAAACACAAATGCGTATAACTTTCAGCCACTGTATTTATTTGTTCTGGAGACCTGGCTCGGGATGTAGTAGAGTGAGGGTCATGGTAGAGTATTGGTGGAATGATGATAATGGTGAGGAGAAATGGGAGAATCCAAGAAAAAAACCCCTCAAACTCGCTCTGTCCACCACAAATTCCTTCATGACTCACAAGGGGATAGAACTCGGACCACCATTGTGGAAAGCAGAGGCTAACCACTCAGATAATTAAAAAAATAATGAAATAACTGTTGGTAAATAGAAGTTTAACAATTTTAGTTTTTGTGAATAAATCAACGAGATAGAATGGGAATGGTTTACAATGCAAAATCAAGAAACATCTACAGTTCTTCCTCTTAACCGGCGTGAAAAGGACCAGGCTAGTTCCAGATACGAGATTTTGCCAGATAATTGAATAAATATTGGTATATACAAATTTTGGTGAAAATAGATGCTAAAAATTCGGGTCCCTACCCGTAATTTGTTCAGATACATCCTAATATTACAAAATATTTCATTGTTTCTAAAGTAGTAACAGTGTCATTAAAGGTTAGAAGATTGTTGGAGGCAAGCATGGACAGTTTCGAATTTCCACGAATTTCAAAGTGGACCATAACTTAACAATGTACTGTATTTTCACATCATTACATTTTCACAGCAAACCTAATTTCGAGCAAAATTGGTTCAGAATGTATAAATAACATTTATGCGAGTTCGTGCATATTTGCTTGTTTTCCGCACAGAACCAATACGCGGTAAATGTGAAATACCACATTCAGTATTCCCAACGTAACACACATAACAATTTCCCTCTTCTTACCGCTTAAGCACGACATTCATTTTACTGCTTTAGGCTTTTAACATATTATTTTTAGAGAAGTTTAACATAGTAATAATTATAAATTGGAAACTTACCACTGCAATTTCACCTAAATTGCAATGTTAATTATTGTTTTTAAATATTTGCAAAAATTAAGTAAAGTCTACTACTCCACGAAACTTATTGCATTCCTGATACAAGTAACATTAAGGAAGTCGTGAAAAAATCAAAAGATTCCAGATGCGGATGTTATTACTGCAATATGTTATATAAATAATGTTAAAATATTAAAATGAAAAATAAATCATTACATAACCTTACCGTTTGTTTTAAGTTCGCATTTATAGACTGGGGGAAAAAAAAGACAGACGTATATTACGGCCTGCTGGAGTATAGTAAACACAGAAAACATTTTATAGCAACAAGATATTTTGGTTTTCCGAAGTTGCAGTCATTAAACAGAAACCAACATGGAGATTTCATTGCAACTAATTAGAAATTCGTCTTTCAGGTATGTAATAAACGATCTTCGCACAAAATAATGTACGATACACGAGCGGTATGTTTGTTTTCATGTTCTCGGAAATTAGAAAAGCTCAACTACGTTTCGCTTTTTCAATCTTTTCCTCGACCATGAAAACGTCAACATACCGCTCTTGTTACGTATATTACTATTCTTATCTCCTGGGGTTTAAAATATGATCATATAAGTGTAAAAAACGAATAACCAAAACAAATTAACATGTAAAGTATAGGAATTTTGCTGGGGCTTAAAAAAAAATGTATGTGTGAAAAATGTGTAAGTGCGAAACGAATAAAAGCAGTTTTACTGTACTAAATATATCGTAATTTTCGTTACAAGAATTTATAAATATGAGAAAGTTTGACAATGAAGTTTTTATATCTGAGACAAATTACACTTGATATCACAGACACAACACACATCTAAATAATGCAAAATTTAAGCTTATTCTACAAGTCTGAAGATGCACAAGTTCACACAAAAAGAAGTTTTGAAAAAAATAGAACAGCTGCTTATTTCAAATACACCAACTTGTACTGACTCAAGATGCACACCAGAGATTATATTTAAGCTTGCACTAGAAGACAACACTTCGAAAAAAAAAAATGTATTTCCTTTTATATTGTCTACCCATTGCTACCCTTGACAATATCAGAACAAATATATTCAAACTGCTTTATAGCAATGCAACAATGTAAAGCTACATTCCATATTTGATCTGATCCATCAATAATGGAGGCTAGAAAAGTCTCCCCATCCAAATGAGCTCGACCTAACTTTCATCCGCAACTTACCTGATGTACATAAAACCCAGACCTCGAATATAAGGCGAATCTGGATGGGTGAGTAGCCCATTTACCTGCTTTCTTGTTAACTTGAGGGTAAACAGTTTATACAGCAGGCAAAAGGCAGTGGAAACGATACCACCGGCACCTACTCCTCGAACCTGCCAGATAAATCAATACAATGAAGATGATACGTGTACTTTCTAATTTACACCATACTACTCACTTCTCCATTTGCAAGGAATGGACACACCAAAACTGAACAGAAAAAGTGATTTAGACTTTTTTATTCATTCTGTATATTCAGAATATGAACTTTTCTGTTACTATATCATTTACATTCACACTTATACTTACAAGAAATCAATTAATTCTTTATTACAAATATCGTAGCAAAATAAAATGTTTGTGTGAAAGTTTACATTTAATCATGAAGGTATGATTGACACTTACACCTCCGCACATGCCTGTCTGTCCAGCTGTCTTCCGACTTCCTTTCTCCCATGGTTCCAGATGTGTAACTTTGTAGTAGATCTCATCTATTACTTCGTGGTAGGTTTTCAGTTCATATAAGTTCACTAAAACAAATATATTACCCATATTACCACACTCTTATACAGGGACATCATTTTATTTTTACTAACATTTTTAATATTAACTTGGCTATACCTCTGTATCAACACCGTTTGCTACCCCCTTCCACGACTGGAGTTCGATGATACTGGCGTAATATACAAACAAATCACTTTACTATGTATAGGAGAGAAGAAAAGTAGTTCATCCGTTTACATAAACTAGGAAATATCGCAATTTTGAGTTTGATCATTTTCATTAGGTTTTTGTTTCATCAAAATACAGTACTGTATTAACAATAAGTGTTTTTACTCACGAACTGAGCTATCCATTCGGACGTATTCTTTATGCAGTGTATATTATACTGTCTACAGCACATTAGTGTACAATATATATAGAAGGAAGTTAAATTGAAAAATAATCATAATATGGATATTTAAACACATTTTTTAAAATGGTGGCCGTTCATTTCGATACAGGCTTTAGTTCTTTTGTGCATATTACAGCACTATAGACTATTGTACCTAATTCCAATTACCAATTTCGTCCATTGTACTAGTAACTCATGTTGAAATAATTCTGTACCTACTCTATAAAAGAGTACCTTACGTACTGTAAATTCAATCTTCACTTCTGCCCGATCCGAAAAGATAAAATTACTCAGACATGCTATCTACTGTCCGCCCAAGTGGTTATGTCGTAGGGTCGTAGAAAGGGAGGAAATCACGTGACAGTTAATTACTTAAGGAGCCCCTTTTATTTAAGTTATTTTAAACTGTTGTATAATATTACGTAAACGTCCAATTCCTAACAGAAATTAATGTTTTCAGAAAATAGCAAAGACAGTCCAGCCACTAGCCTTTACAGAGGGATGAGCAGAAGCAGGTGAGAGAAACCGGGCTGCACCATAAGCAAACGGACGACAGTACCTGTGCGAAAATATGATTCAATATTGAAAGCTTTTTCGTCACTGGAAAACGCGAACATATTTTTGAAACGTACTGTTTACTATGACTGTATATGCGTTCTTGGATCTGTGTGGAGGACGGTTGAACTTCATTAGTAGAAGGGGTGGGAGTGAAGTACATTAAAAAACTCAGGTACAATAAAAATTGAAGTAAAAATAAAATGATGTCCCTGTATACAGGGTGATTCATAAGGAATTACCGCCACTTACGGAGCATACATTTTGAGCAAAAATGTCATATAAACATGTATCCTATTCTCAATATTTTCAGAGTTATACTAATTTGAAGTTGTTATAAAAAAATATTTTTTTCTTTAGTTTCAAGGGTAAAACAACGTTACAAATAGAGAATGAACTATTCAGAAGTATCATTTCCTTAATGGGCTAGTATTCTGAAGCTAAAAATATGTTGTTAATTCCTTAGTTGCTTCGTAGAGATTTTTTTTCCCAAGTTTTAACTAAAAATTACAATAGTCTTACGCACTTATCGCAACAATTGTTACAGATCACATTACTTCTAGCGACTCGATTCTTTACACTTCAATTATGCATCCTAATGCACAGTCTTAAATAGCTTACAAGAGAGTTGTGAATTGTAATAATTGTTTGATAAATGCGTAAGAATATGTAATTATGTAGTTAGAAATCGAAAAAAAAAAATTCTGTATGAAGCAACTATGGAACAAACAACTACAAATTAGTATAACTCAGAAAATATTGAGAATAGGACCCATGTTTATATGGCATTACAGGCATAAACAATAAGAAGATTGTAATGCAGAAAATATTCTGTACAGGAAGTTCTATTATCAACACCTACTGTACATCATGATACGTTTCTAAGTCAAGATATTATTTACTAACAAAATTTCTTCTTCACACAGGTACAAATTATATTCAAAATGCAGAATTATTTTTACAAGATCTTCAAACCTTAATACAGAAATATATGACTTACTTCAAATTACTTAACACATTTTTCTATGGAAAATGGCCAGAAATGATACAGTGTACAAGACTTCATCAACATGTAACTAAAAAGCCAACATTAGAACAGCAAGAGATTAATTTAAATAATGTGCTATGAATTGCAGAGGGGAACAAAAATATTCACAAAATATTTCATAAGCTAACACATGTTAGATAGTCCTTGTAAAGCAATATTATTCAGTAAAAAATTACGGAATAGGAACAATGTTGGAAACACACATCTCCACGTGTCCAAAGACCAGAATCAAACCACAGCAAGTTCTAGTGAAATGTGACGTGGAAAAATACTGAAGTAGATATTCTCAGGGTACCACTGTAATCAGTCATCATTTCATTATTTGTTCATGCACTGTTGCTATATCACCATAACTAACATGGTCAATACTGGTAGGCTATACAGTTTTTGTGCATGACCTCAAGGAGATGAAGCATGAGCCAATGAGGGTTACAGCAATGTACACCCTTTGACACTGAAAACGGTCGCTCTCTTGTAGCATCAATTTGTCTAAGAGTTGTTCGGATTAACACGCGATTCACCATCAAAATGACAAAAATTAAGCACTGAGGATGAAATCAAGTCGTAGCAGCAATGTATACCATGTCCTGCTTAGAGGGATCGAGAAATAAGTGCTAATTTAAAGTATAAATAATGGTTTTATAACATAACTTTTTGTATAGCTTGATTTAAAAACTCAAGTTTCAGAGAATGGTCAGTGCAACTCGATGTGTGCTCCTCGAGCTACCCTGAAGACATCCAAAAGGTACTCAACCTTCTGCCCAGTATTCCATAACATTTGTGGACTGATTAGCGCAGCTGCATTTATAATGCGTTGTCTCAATTTTTCCAAAGTGTCAATTGTACCACGTTGGTACGCAACACTTGTCACAAGTTCCGGGGGAAGGTCAATGGGTGTCAAGTCGGTTGACCTAGGTGGCCAGGCAAGGGTTCTCCTCTTCCGATCAACCTATTGGGAAAGTTTGCATTCAAGAAGCCAACACTGCTCCAAAGTAATGGGATGGAGCCCCATGTTGCTGAAAAACCGATCCTGTGGGAAGCTGATCAACAACAAAAGTTCTGCACACATTCCCTTGGATTGTCGCCTCGATGAAGAAGAATGGTCCAATGACGGAATGTTCTACTAAATGCCGCCAGCTTGTTTTCACGATGAACGTTAGTGCACATGTGCATGAACATGCAGCTGTTTTTAAACCATTGGTGCATGAACTTGGACAGTTTCTGCATCTTGTCAGATGTAAATCAAAACAATAACTTCATCTGATTTTAAATGGTGAGCATTTATTTCTCGATCCCTTTAAGCGGGACACAGTGTATTTGTGTGTTATAAAACAACATATTCTCTATGAAGCCTTTATGGCTCTTTCTTCTCGTTTCAAAGAATGGAGTTCGAATCTCTCCATATAAAACTCACGCGTGTAAATATAGCATACACAATGACTTCCAAGCAATTCCGAGGTGAGATTTAGTCTCAGAACAACGATTTCTTTTCATGTCAAAGGGTATACTTGTCATTTGAAAAAAAAAAAAGGAAAAGTTTCATGACGTTGGTTTACTGACATTATTTATACCTTTAAAGTAATGGGAAGACTGAATATTTGTTAGAATCATAGGATTCAAGTTCATAGTCCTTTCGTTGCCCCATAAAGGTAAGACATTATTCTTCTTCTCAACCTTCTGATGTACTGCCTTCCTTTCTTCTTCTCCACCTGGACTTGAATTACCCCATGGACTGCCTGTAAGAGATATTCCTGTTAGACAACTGAACAACGTCAAAAAACCTTCATCACGATAAATAAAAATGGCAGGGAATTCATAAGATCCGTGTAATTGCGTGAAACGTTTCTGCTCTTGGTTGGTTGTTATTTGATGTAACTCCCTAGTATATCTAAGCAAATGACGTCAATGTTGAAACTTCCGTAACATTTTATTCATTTAAAGTCGACGGCAATTGGGAAGGCGGTCATCTGCTAGAGTTTGCATCAGAGAGATAGATAAGAAAGAACAAGGCAGAATGCAACATTGCCACATCGTACTTCACACACGTGCAATACAAATAGCGCAGTTGGGAATTTAAATTAAAAAAAAAAAACACACACACACACACGCACACACTCTCTCTCTCTCGCTCCCCCTCCCTCACTCTCTCTCTCTGTCTATATATATATATATATATATATATATATATATATTTTATTTTATTGTGCTTCCTCAAATTAGAGGCTGCCATTAGATAAAGCATACAAAACAATATAAATGATGAAAGATAACAGAGTAAGAAAAAAAGTAAACAAGTACACAAACAAACAATGGCAATTTACAGAATAAAAAAAAAGTTACAAGTAAAGAAGCAATGAAAACTAATAAGAGAAAGAAAAAAGATAATGTTGCGTTAGTTTTTTCAGTACACTGAATTAGAGTCCATATAGGTGGTTTCGTAAAAGTCTGACTCTCTAATTATGAGGAGTGCCAGTTCATTCAGAAACGATTTGTGCAGTCCTAGGGTCTTACAGAATTGAGAAGAGAAGTTAGGTATCGTTCCTCTTGCTCCAAACATCAATCCCGTAACACTGATATCGTGAAGTTTGTATTTATCTTTATAATATGGGATGATTGGAACACAGATTGCTCGTTTCTCCTCATGTACATCTTCAGGCTGACCTTCATACGTTTCAAACCTGATGGTGGGGTCGATTATCATACCCTGAGACAGGGATTCGCTAATGGCAATTATGTCAATTTGTCTGTTACTGCCATTGTCGGCAGTTCTGTGGACTTCTTCATAGACGGTGCATTTTAGTTTTCTAAGGGCATCGGCCAGTATATGTCAGTTTTTTTAAGCACAACTTTAATTAGACCAGGAAAAAAAATCATGTACAATCTTAGAAAAAAGTTTTGTCACACAGATACTCCATGTCTCAGAAAGGAGACAGTGTGCATGATCGGAGGACGTGTGACCTGGGTCACAAGAGAAGGACTAGTTTTGTTTCGTTGTATGTCTGATATAATACGCACTGCCTCCTTTGGAGTAGCAGCAGTATTAGTGAAGTCATATCTGTTGTCGATTTGCAAAAGGGGACACGTCCAAAATGACAAAGTGTTGGGATATCGTAAAAAAAAAAAAAAAAGCCATAACAGACTTAAAAAATTAAAATGTTCATGGATCCTGAATTTGTGTGTCCATAGTGATCTAGGCCTAATTAGAAAAAAATATATGAACATTTTAATTTGTTAACTTAGTTAACAGTTTTTGCGATTTTGCAACACTTTGTTACTTTGGACATGTCCCCTTTTGCAAATCGACGACAGATATATAAGAATAATGGACTGCAGTATTTAGAGAGAAGCATGTGTTTAAAGGGCTACTTAGAGAGTGCAATCTTCTTAAGATGCGGCCCAAAACAGCTGATTGAAGGGACCTATTGTGGCGAACCATATACAATTTAATGTTAAAAATGAAAAATAGACTTTTTTTCACCAAAATTGACAAAATTTCACATTAGTAAAAGAAAGAAAAAATTAAGAAAACTGGAGGAAATTGAGACTCGCAGAAGAAACGAAGAAAGATAGAAATTAAGGTAAAAAGAACAAAAAAAAATAATAAAAGGCCTGTAAGGAAAATAGGAAAAATGAATAAGAAAATGACTTGTCAGTCTACAAGTAAAACAAAGTCTGTTAACAGAATATGGCATCTCAAAAAACTGCAACTGCTCCTCCAAATTTTGGCAATTTTTGTTCATAACTTGTTACAACCCTACCATCCTGAAATTGTCCTCGTCATCATTCACTGTAATCATATGTACCAATTATTTAGTTTCACATTCATAAGTTTTCAAATCTTTAAGTTTAAGAAGAGACAGACCTACATGAAATGTTGTAAAATAATTAGGTAATCGGAAAAAACAACTTTATGTAGCATGAAACACTTCGTAGCAAGTGAAACTGAAAATTCATTCTTGTTTCCACGGCCTTCTTAAGGGGAAGGGATGGTTTTAATATAGTGGAAAACCAGTGAATTAAAAAAAATTGCGTTAAAGTACACTTTGATAATATATTACATATTATTTAATGCGCATTTATGTCCTCGTAAGCATTTGCGACGCTATTTTTAAAGCTCTGATGCACAGGGTTTTCAAGAGGAAAGGATGGTTAAAATATGGTTGAAAATCAGTAAATTTCCAAAAAAATGACTTTAAATTTTAATATTTGATATGTGAAAAATATATAGGCCTATTACATAAAATGTAATACGCATTTAGGCTTTTTAGCTGCGGAATGCTACATAAATGCAGTGGTGTATTTCTAAATAAAGAAATGCCCTGGAATTTCGGTAGTAGTTGTCTTAGTCACCATCACCACCTCCACTACCATAATTTTCGCAGAAATAGTTATGGAATGTCAGACGAAAATACATGGGTTCGAATCTAGATGTGGTGATTGTTACGTCTGTGGAGTAGACCTCATTATGAAATAGTTTAAATATGACTTCTTATAAATGCAAAATTTAACGATAATATGAAAATAAAAAAAGTGCCCTGACGCCATCTAGCCCCGAAAAATAGTACCCTGGGTCTGCCAGGCTTGAAATACACCCATGCATAAATGTTATTTGGAACACACATTCTTTAGTCTGTTAGGAAACTTTTCTTTGTAATAGAAATTTATTATTTTGTTGCATTTGAAAAATATTCCTCCATAGGCATTTCTATAAAAGTACCTCTAAAATTCCTAATTCTTAAAATGTAATCGTTTAGCTATCTTAAAATGTTGAAAGTCAATATGAAAGTTATGCTAGAGACATTTTCATGTGTTTTTAGGAGTAAAATGGCAGGAAGATTTTGAATTTATCTTGAAAAATAGCATTTTTTTTTTTTAATTTGGGCTCCAAAATTTCTCTTTCAAAAACCAATCTCGAATTTAAATTGTTGCAGCAATGATATTTCTACATACATAAAATGAAAAATGTGCATCAATTAGGAAGAAAATTTCCTTTAACAACTGAACAAACATAATCCAACAAAATAACAAAAGGGTGAGGTGGAAGGGAGAATTTTCATTAAATGAGATAAAGATGGTAGCTTATTGTGGTAACTTTTGAGGATTCAGTATAGCTGAATAACATGGCTAAAGCCAGGTGCTTGCTTGTTATCAAACTCTCAGAATAATGGCAAGGTTTATATGTGTTTTAGCAGGTAATAGGGCTCTTTTAATCCCTAGTACCGATAAATACAGATGAGATATTTCTACTGATGAATAGTCCTATGCTTGATACTGTCTTTTAACAAGTGTATAGTACTATCACTATTTATACTACAAACTTTTGGATGCACTACCGATAATTTAGGCTACAGTTGCTAATGACAAAATGTATTAAGTTGTCATATCCAAATACTTATCGACTTACTAAAGCATCATACAAATCTGGCTTTCAGGTAATAGCTCCCTGTAAAGCAGGTTTGAATAATTTCAAGGAAAAATTGTTCCGGAGCCGGGTATCGATCCCGGGACCCTTCGCTTAGCGCGCAAACGCTCTTCCGACTGAGCTACCCCAGGAACTATACACGACACCATTCTGGGATAGCTCAGTCGGAAGAGCGTTCACGCACTAAGCGAAAGGTCCCGGGACCGATACCCGGCTCCGGAACAATTTTTCCTTGAAATTATTCGAAATTATTCTTACTAAAGCATCATCCGATACTTAATACAAAAGAGGAACAAATTTATTAACTGCTAGGACTTATGATGACTGTGGATTTCAAATCTTCGTAACAGTTTTACTAAATAATGGAGTTATAAATAAAGGTATCTGTAACATGATGTAATGTAAGAATTCATTATGCTTTTGAGTGAATTTTTAAAACAATTTTGATTATTTCTATTCCTAAACAAAGATGACTCTCAATTACATAGTCTAAATTAACCTAATGATTACAATCTAGTTTGACTGTCAAATGTTTCAGAGGTAGGCTATCTTAGTTAGGTATTTTTTAATAAAAATTTAATAAATAACAATAATATAACATTCGTTCTCAAAGCACTTGGTACAATGTCAAACTCCTCTGTACAGCAGACGATATACGATTAAAAAAATTATCTAGGTCCTACCTGTAGCTCTTTTACTTAAAGCTAAGTATAGGTAGGCTACATTAAGTTTTTACCAATCATTTGGTCTTGCTGCAATGAGATTTTACAAATGCAAATTACTTATCCGATATTAACATAAAAACATTTACAAGGAGCATCTTCTGCGGACCTCTGGAAAAAGAACTAAGGAAGAGACTAGTGAAGTACCTTGTGTGCAGTGTGGCATTGTATGGAGCAGAAATATGGACCTTACGACGAAATGAAGAAAAACGAATAGAAGCATTTGAAATGTGGATATGGAGAAGAATGAACCATGTGAAGTGGACAGACAGAATAAGAAATGAAGCTGTGTTGGAAAGAGTGGGTGAAGAAAGAATGATGCTGAAACTGATCAGAAAGAGAAAAAGGAATTGGTTGGGCCACTGGCTGAGAAGAAACTGCCTACTGAAGGATGCCCTAGAAGGAATGGTGAACGGGAGAAGAGTTCGGGGCAGAAGAGGATATCAGACGATAGACGACATTAAGATATGTGAATCATATGCAGAGACTAAGAGGAAGGCAGAAAATAGGAAAGACTGGAAAAAGTGGGTTTGCAGTGAAAGACCTGCCCCTGGGCACGACACGTATGTATGTAACTTTAACTTCATACGTTTTAGCGCAATATCACAATTAGGCTTAACCTCAATATTAACTGAAAAAACTATAGACTACCCGTATGTTAAACTGTCTTGTCTCTTACATGTAAACCGGGGATATACAATCTATAAAGCCTTGATACACGCGCATTAAACTATAAATTTAACAAGGAATGCATAAGGCAATACTATACTTTCCAAACGTCTGACTCCAAACTCAAATGTGATAATTAATTTATCATAAACTTGCGAAGTTTCGATGGTGGTTTTTACGTAACTGTGGAAGGTCATTTCCACCAACTTCCAAAGTAAAATTGGATGCATATACTTTATATAAGTTCATAAAACTCTTCGTAATATTACAACATATATAATTTATATACCAAGAAATACACCATACTACTCCTAGTCAGCCTTAAAACATCCACATTCTCCGATATTTTTCACACACATAATTGGAAATTTTGATTTACCTTCATTTTCACATCCTTCAGCGGAATCCATTATATTTTTGGGGAGGGAATCTTGACTTAAAATAAAACTGTTTTTGGTTTTCGAATTAAGTAATACTTAAAAGATTTCTAGTTCACATAACAAATTAATACACGTTATACGATTTTTGTTTGGATGTATGTCAATGGCTTCTAACCTTGAATGTGACGTCAAAAACCAAAGAATATTAATTGAAAGAAAGGGCTTTTTATTTGGCGAAACTCTTTGAAATTAACTCATTAGAAATTATGTTTATATTTTATTACGGCAAAATATTTTAACTCATTTGGTCATTTTGAACATCCCGTAAGTTTTAAATGTGGCCGGAACGATATCCCTGAATTGTATTGCATTTTACCCAAAATTGCGAAAACATTGGACAGTACAAAACTACCCATCTTTATCGACGATTCTATGAAAGTCTGTATCACAGCCTTGTGAAATTCTGGTTTCCTGCCATCAACACACTGCGATACTGTGAATGGACACAAGCACAGTGAGATTCGTAGCGCATCATACTCAATTACAAAGATGGCAGCACATTGTCAGCACTTGAAATATTTAGATATCTTTTTAAAAACATCCATGACACCTTCATTTTATATGAATAGTGGCATAACTATGTTAAATTATAAATATCTTAATTTGTAATGTAATAACAATATATAAATATATCGAATAAGTAAAACCACTGCTGTCATTATAGTAGGGTTATCAAAGATAATCGAAAGTTTTAGATGTCTGAATAAAATGGTCAACTTCTGTATGCGACACAAATTACTGTTCCTGTGTTCTTTGACTAAACGGTTTATATAGCCAACCCTTTAAAAAACTATGGTACGGTACGTGCTGATAATTAAATAACGTTAAATACCAAAGTAACAAATAAACTTACAACAGGCAATAAATAAAAGCGTCATTGCTAATGTAAATATGTTAAATTTACTTCTTTCCCATGCATAACGCGTTATGAGTTATTTACTTATTTGCAATCGCTTAAATATACATCAGAAATCTGGATTTTTCTTCTCTTATTGCAATTCATTTGTAACCCTAATGGGTCACTTAGTTGAAGTCGGGTCAACAACTGTATAATAAATTATATTCCTAAGAATCTAGTGAACCATTATGTCCAATCACCAATGTTACATAAAATCAATGAACACAGAAACTTAAGACTCCAAGTACGACATATTAGACAATGAAGTTTATAAATGTCTAATGATAATATAATGAACACAGCATACCGGTACATATATATTGGGCCATCTAAACGTATAAATAATATTAATAACAATATTGGGACATGGCACCCAGTTGCTCTTGGTAATATGTTGTATGATTGAAATTCTCAAACATAAATGAAATAAAAAAAAATAATAGCGAAAGATAAAGTCGAAATAGGCCATCATTATTATGAAGCTAACAAATTTCTGAATATTCAGTTTTCTCTCAACATAAATGATTTGCCTATATCTAACTGCACACCAAGAACAGTCGATAGGCTATTTCTTTACTCTTAAAAAAAAAAAAAATTGCTATTGTGGGTTTCTTTTCAAGAAAAATATTACCAACAAAAAGAACAAAACATGAATTTATTCAACTCGTCAAGCTCAATACTTACTAGTAGCCTACCTCCTTTTCTTAAATTTTTTTTTTTTTTAACTATATGTTACTAGTTGCAATTTATAACCTTCCTACAATTTAGTGCATAGTCTTTTAACACTATTATTTATATTGGGAATTACCTTCCTTTTTTCTGTAACATCTCATACAAGCAGCAGCGGAGCAAGTGGGGCAGTTATCCCAGGCTTCGCAGCTGGGAAAAAATTTCAATCTGTCAACTACTAATTAAAATAATGTCACTCCTATTTTTTTGTTACAATTTTTACTGTGAGAAATTTCCAAACAATATATACTGCAATCTAAATTATTGGCACAGAAAATTTACTTTACTTTGTATTATTTATAAACAGAGGGGTCCATGATAAACTGGTCCACATCTGTGGAGTAACGGTCAGCACGTCTGGCCGCGAAACCCAGTCGGGGCAAGTTACCTGGTTGAGGTTTTTCCGGGGTTTTCCCTCAACCCAATATAAGCAAATGCTGGGTAACTTTCGGTGCTGGACCCAGACTCATTTGACCGGCATTATCACCTTCATCTCATTCAGACGCTAAATAACCAAATATGTTGATAAAGCGTCGTAAAATAACCTACTAAAAAAAAATAAACAACCCGATTGTTGCAGGCAAGTTTTAGCATTATACCACAATCTCGTATATACAGTCACGAAGATCAATACATAGGGAATATGCATCCATAGATAGTTGCTAACCACTAGGATCGCTACTATCGCCTCATTACAGACAATGCAAAATAGTACCTGCACAGTATATTGTTCCTAGTACTCTCATCACCTCAAGCTTCGTGACTATATATTAGACTGTGATTATACCCTGCCCGACATTACGGCAGCACTAGCAAAAAAATAACTGAACAGAAGAAATAATTCGCAGCACCAATTTCATTCAACTTATCCTTTGTCAGTACTCGCTTTCATTTCTTCGGCTTCAAATCGAAGAATGACCCAGAAGAAAGAACTAACCTATAGATAATAAATTTATTAGGAGTGGGAAGATCAGGATATTTTCAAAGGAATCCACACTTAACAAAGATATTATAAATAAAAATACGCTGTTCTAAATTATGCTTCACACTTTATACAAAACCTATAAGCATAAGGCTATTCAGAAGATTGTGAACACACAATACTGCCCATTCACCGCTGCTAAAAGTGACAGAAACCAGCAGCTCGCATGTGGAGAGTCAAAACTTCTCAGCGCCTGTCACACTTCTAATAGAAGACTCTCTATATTCTGCACAAATGCTTCTGGTGACATGTTTATCTATGCATGACGTTACGTGCTTGCAGTTGTTAAGGATATTGCATCATGTTATCAGCATAGCAGTTGCATAAGACAAACAAAAATGGTCGCAACTCTTAAACTGTCAGACATGGACCAAAATGGGTTGATTTTTTGAAAAGGTCGCATTTATTAACGTATTTCGCTTGCAATATTTTCAGATCCATCTTTTGTAGTTTATTGTTTATTGTTAATAAAATAACATTGACAGAAATACAATCTTAGTTCTTCCCTGAAGGAGTAAAAACTCGTGCTCAGAGAGATATCTAAACACAAAGATAAACACAAAGATAATTTTTTGACACAAACTGGGTCAAGAAAAAAAAAATTACAGGAATAAATTAAATTTAAAAATACAATTTCAATTTTAACAATTTAAGTCATACAAGTACATATACATATTAAATCAATATATATTCTTTAAAAATTAAATTCCTAACGCTATTTTTGAAATTCCTGATACTAAAATTTTCCAAATTTGGGTATTTATCAATTATTTTATTGTATAACCTTGGACCAAAGTAGGTACCAGTAGCTCAGTTTAGCTATAGCAAGTGGTTAAATGTCTGTAAAATTAGGAAAAAGATGACATGTTTTTGTGTTTGAACAGATATAATTTATTTTGGGAATAAAATAAACTTCATTTTTGAATAGATCAGTCTTTACTCTTTTGTTTACAAGCAACATGTTCTTATAAACATGTCGTAGACATTAAGTTATCAGCATCCAAAAATGGAGCTGCATCAATGTTACGAGAAAATATTAAGATTTCGGTTTTATTGCCCAATTCGCGGTGTTATTTTAAAATTATATGATATATTATATGCAAGTATTGTAATTCTGCCTAAGATCATAAACAAGTGTGGTAGATAGAGCATTTTTCAGCATCAATTTTAAGTTTTTTTACATTTTTTTTTATAGATTTTAATACATGGCTGCATTCATTTGTTGACAAAATGGCAGAACGAAATATGTTATCTAGGAAAAAAAAAAGGAAGAGGAGACATTATGAAAAAATTACTAAAAACATTATTATTATTATTATTATTATTATTATTTGCAAATAAAAACAAGTATTACACTAATCATTTAAAAACTTGAACTGTGATTTTTTTTTCACGTTATTTTATGATTCAAAAGTGCATTTTTTTTTGGGGGTGGAGGAGGGGGTTATGGTAAGAATATGAAAACCTAGAGAAAAAAACTGATAAAATATTATTGCATCTTGCAAAATTTCATGGACTCTAAATGTAGACCATTTTTATTTGAAACTGTACCACAAAGAAACAATTTGACACACAAAATGTAGCATTAAAAATTATTTGTGGAATGAATGGTAAACCTTAAAATGTAGGTTGAAATGGGTGTTTCAACCTTTAAGTACAGACAAACAATTCTGACAACAACCAACTTTCTTAACAAATCAGTAAAGTTATAATTTAATCCTATTCTTCCAAAATTAAAACGACTTATTACCAGACGAAGCCAAATTAATTAATATAAACTTAAAGTGACTAACAAAACACAAAAAAATATTATCACATAATTGCCTTCCTGAATATACTTAAAACCACTAACCATTCTTGCTAATGATGCGTCACTCCTTAACACCTGGAAAATGAAAATAGTGAGGAAATTATGTGGATCTATAAGTGATCATGATAACTACAGTAGCAAATTAGAACAAATATGGAACTTCAAAATTTATATAAAGATATCTAAAAATGTGAGGTCTACCATTACAGGCAAGAAATGCTGTGACGAAATATATATATATATATATATATATATATATATATATATATATATATCATATTACTGTATAAAGATATCAATATTGTTACTAACATATGGAGCCCAGATGTTTGGCAAAATGCCTTTTATTACTGGTTTGATACACGCCAATTTTATGTAGATTTAAATGTGTTTCTAGGTATTACGAGTTACAAGGCCAATTTTTATTTTGCCTACCTAAGCTCTTACTTTATTTGAAGAATAAGTGCTTATTTCTGATAACAAACACACATTCAAAGTATACAGAAAACCCACAACAACAACAACACACATAAACAACACATCCAACCACCCCACACAACACAAACAAGCTGCATTCCGAACAATGGTACACAAGACTACTCAACATACCAATGAACCAACAGGATTACAACGAAGAACTAAACACAATCAAATACATAGCACAAGAAAACGGATATAACCCTAACATAATAGACAACATAATACGTAAGACAAAACAAAACCACAAAAAATAGAAGAATACAAACACAAAAAATACATCACACTAACATACGAAAACAAAAACACATATAAAATTGCAACCTCATTCAAGAAATTAAACTACAACATCGTATACAGAACAAATAACACTCTGCAAAAACATCTCAACACACAAACAAACAAACAAACAAATACAACCACACAGGCGTATACAAACTCAAATCTAACACCTGCAATAACTTCTACATAGGACAGACAGGCAGATCATTTCAAACACGTTACAAAGAACACATCACAGCCATAACAAAATTACAAAACACCTCCACATATGCAGAACACATCATAAATGCCAACCACACCTACAGAGACATCAACACAGACATGGAAATACTGCACATCCAACCAAAAAGCCAGAAACTCAACACACTAGAACAATATGAACACACGAAAACACACCCCAATGATATTCTCAACACACAACTCAATTTCAAAACACACACACTCTTTGACTCTACACTACGAATGCACCCACACTGGAAACAAGAGGCGCCAAGACCAACAACGACCAGTTCCGAAGATGACCGAAAATAGGTCGAAACATGTTAACAAGGTACGTTAAAATTTAATACAAGAAAGTTCCTATCATATATATTCCGAAAGAATTACATACAAGCGCAATGAAACATGCTAAATTGCACTTAAAGTGTTGCTCAAAATCGGAAGTGTTTCTGCGTTAATTTTTTAAATACAAATTTTGCTGCTTCAATGGGAAGTGTTAAATGAATTAACATCTACAGTTGTGGTAGACAGAAACACATTTGCTTCAAATATACTCTAGTTACGTCAGTTGATGTAAAACTATCTTTTCCTGTGACGAAAACTGTACTATCCTATGGAAGACGGAATTTAACATAAAAAAATCTAAAAATGTACATTGTAATGTGCAACCAACAATTTATGTTGCAAGAATATAATATAAATTAGGAGATAAAATACTGAGTGTTCAGTTCAAAGTGTGTCATGGCTCGCTGTATGCCATCATGTGTCTAGCCGATGAGCCTAGAGAATTCAATCTTCCTACATTTCCGCAGAGGCATATTACCAATGTGCCAGAGAAGTTGCCGCTGTATGCCATCATGTGTCTAGCCGATGAGCCTAGAGAATTCAATCTTCCTACATTTCCGCAGAGGCATATTACCTATGTGCCAGAGAAGTTGCCGCTGTATGCCATCATGTGTCTAGCCGATGAGCCTAGAGAATTCAATCTTCCTACATTTCTGCAGAGGCATATTACCTATGTGCCAGAGAAGTTGCCACTGTATGCCATCATGTGGCTAGCCGATGAGCCTAGAGAATTCAATCTTCCTACATTTCCGCAGAGGCATATTACCTATGTGCCAGAGAAGTTGCCACTGTATGCCATCATGTGGCTAGCCGATGAGCCTAGAGAATTCAATCTTCCTACATTTCCGCAGAGGCATATTACCTATGTGCCAGAAAAGTTGCCGCTGTATGCCATCATGTGGCTAGCCGATGAGCCTAGAGAATTCAATCTTCCTACATTTCCGCAGAGGCATATTACCTATGTGCCAGAGAAGTTGCCGCTGTATGCCATCATGTGGCTAGCCGATGAGCCTAGAGAATTCAATCTTCCTACATTTCCGCAGAGGCATATTACCTATGTGCCAGAAAAGTTGCCGCTGTATGCCATCATGTGGCTAGCCGATGAGCCTAGAGAATTCAATCTTCCTACATTTCCGCAGAGGCATATTACCTATGTGCCAGAGAAGTTGCCGCTGTATGCCATCATGTGTCTAGCCGATGAGCCTAGAGAATTCAATCTTCCTACATTTCCGCAGAGGCATATTACCTATGTGCCAGAGAAGTTGCCGCTGTATGCCATCATGTGGCTAGCCGATGAGCCTAGAGAATTCAATCTTCCTACATTTCCGCAGAGGCATATTACCTATGTGCCAGAGAAGTTGCCGCTGTATGCCATCATGTGTCTAGCCGATGAGCCTAGAGAATTCAATCTTCCTACATTTCCGCAGAGGCATATTACCTATGTGCCAGAAAAGTTGCCGCTGTATGCCATCATGTGGCTAGCCGATGAGCCTAGAGAATTCAATCTTCCTACATTTCCGCAGAGGCATATTACCTATGTGCCAGAGAAGTTGCCGCTGTATGCCATCATGTGGCTAGCCGATGAGCCTAGAGAATTCAATCTTCCTACATTTCCGCAGAGGCATATTACCTATGTGCCAGAAAAGTTGCCGCTGTATGCCATCATGTGGCTAGCCGATGAGCCTAGAGAATTCAATCTTCCTACATTTCCGCAGAGGCATATTACCTATGTGCCAGAAAAGTTGCCGCTGTATGCCATCATGTGGCTAGCCGATGAGCCTAGAGAATTCAATCTTCCTACATTTCCGCAGAGGCATATTACCTATGTGCCAGAAAAGTTGCCGCTGTATGCCATCATGTGGCTAGCCGATGAGCCTAGAGAATTCAATCTTCCTACATTTCCGCAGAGGCATATTACGTATGTGCCAGAGAAGTTGCCGCTGTATGCCATCATGTGTCTAGCCGATGAGCCTAGAGAATTCAATCTTCCTACATTTCCGCAGAGGCATATTACCTATGTGCCAGAGAAGTTGCCGCTGTATGCCATCATGTGTCTAGCCGATGAGCCTAGAGAATTCAATCTTCCTACATTTCCGCAGAGGCATATTACCTATGTGCCAGAGAAGTTGCCGCTGTATGCCATCATGTGTCTAGCCGATGAGCATAGAGAATTCAATCTTCCTACATTTCCGCAGAGGCATATTACCTATGTGCCAGAGAAGTTGCCGCTGTATGCCATCATGTGTCTAGCCGATGAGCCTAGAGAATTCAATCTTCCTACATTTCCGCAGAGGCATATTACCTATGTGCCAGAGAAGTTGCCGCTGTATGCCATCATGTGGCTAGCCGATGAGCCTAGAGAATTCAATCTTCCTACATTTCCGCAGAGGCATATTACCTATGTGCCAGAGAAGTTGCCGCTGTATGCCATCATGTGGCTAGCCGATGAGCCTAGAGAATTCAATCTTCCTACATTTCCGCAGAGGCATATTACCTATGTGCCAGAAAAGTTGCCGCTGTATGCCATCATGTGGCTAGCCGATGAGCCTAGAGAATTCAATCTTCCTACATTTCCGCAGAGGCATATTACCTATGTGCCAGAGAAGTTGCCGCTGTATGCCATCATGTGGCTAGCCGATGAGCCTAGAGAATTCAATCTTCCTACATTTCCGCAGAGGCATATTACCTATGTGCCAGAGAAGTTGCCGCTGTATGCCATCATGTGTCTAGCCGATGAGCCTAGAGAATTCAATCTTCCTACATTTCCGCAGAGGCATATTACCTATGTGCCAGAGAAGTTGCCGCTGTATGCCATCATGTGTCTAGCCGATGAGCCTAGAGAATTCAATCTTCCTACATTTCCGCAGAGGCATATTACCTATGTGCCAGAGAAGTTGCCGCTGTATGCCATCATGTGTCTAGCCGATGAGCCTAGAGAATTCAATCTTCCTACATTTCCGCAGAGGCATATTACCTATGTGCCAGAGAAGTTGCCGCTGTATGCCATCATGTGTCTAGCCGATGAGCCTAGAGAATTCAATCTTCCTACATTTCCGCAGAGGCATATTACCTATGTGCCAGAGAAGTTGCCGCTGTATGCCATCATGTGGCTAGCCGATGAGCCTAGAGAATTCAATCTTCCTACATTTCCGCAGAGGCATATTACCTATGTGCCAGAGAAGTTGCCGCTGTATGCCATCATGTGGCTAGCCGATGAGCCTAGAGAATTCAATCTTCCTACATTTCCGCAGAGGCATATTACCTATGTGCCAGAAAAGTTGCCGCTGTATGCCATCATGTGGCTAGCCGATGAGCCTAGAGAATTCAATCTTCCTACATTTCCGCAGAGGCATATTACCTATGTGCCAGAGAAGTTGCCGCTGTATGCCATCATGTGGCTAGCCGATGAGCCTAGAGAATTCAATCTTCCTACATTTCCGCAGAGGCATATTACCTATGTGCCAGAAAAGTTGCCGCTGTATGCCATCATGTGGCTAGCCGATGAGCCTAGAGAATTCAATCTTCCTACATTTCCGCAGAGGCATATTACCTATGTGCCAGAGAAGTTGCCGCTGTATGCCATCATGTGGCTAGCCGATGAGCCTAGAGAATTCAATCTTCCTACATTTCCGCAGAGGCATATTACCTATGTGCCAGAAAAGTTGCCGCTGTATGCCATCATGTGGCTAGCCGATGAGCCTAGAGAATTCAATCTTCCTACATTTCCGCAGAGGCATATTACCTATGTGCCAGAGAAGTTGCCGCTGTATGCCATCATGTGGCTAGCCGATGAGCCTAGAGAATTCAATCTTCCTACATTTCCGCAGAGGCATATTACCTATGTGCCAGAGAAGTTGCCTGGCAAGTACGGCGTTCATTCTGAAGAGTACTTAGCGGTACGTACAGTAACGCCAGAAGTGGCAGGAATGTGAGGTGAGTTTTTTTCTTTATGGGGAGAGGGTCAAGACGATTATTTACTTATTTGTTGACATTAACTTGGACGGTCAACATGGACACGGAGCATTTGATTTGTGTTGTGGAATGTTGCCGTACGCAACCGATGATAACAAATACCCTGCGTACGACTTGGCCGCGCAAAACACAGTTCGAAAGAGGTTATGGTAGCACACAGACCGTACAGACCGCCATCTGTTGCTACGACGTTCAAGTTATACAGTACACGTTCTCAAGTTCAGATCGAACGCCTTGAATAATAGGCAACTTCTCTGACATAAAAGCTGAAACTCGCTTCAAATCGCTGACTCACAACAGTGACATCATGACACACTTTGAAATGAACACCCAGTATATTAGCTTTTTTTAAATTTACAGTGAAGAATGGGTAGAATGGAGCACAGGAATTCGAACCTGGGTTTTCAGCTCTATGTTCTGACGCTTTATCCACTAAGCCACACCGGATTCAAATCCCGATGCCGGATTCAATCCTTCTCAGTTTAAAGTTCTAACTCTCTGTTCCCCTTTGGTGACCTACCATCATGTACTTTGTCACAGAATATGTGACAATGGCACAATGTCCAGTGGCCACTTAGTCACTCGTAATGAGTGCACCTCTGTACATAGTGTGTTGGACATTGTGCCACTGTCACATATTCTGTGACACAGTACATGAGGGTAGACCACCAAAAAGGAACAGAGAGGTAGAACTTAAACTGAGAAGGATTCAATATGATGTCGGGATTTGAATCTGGTGTGGCTTAGTGGATGAAGTGTCAGCATGTATACCTGAAAACCCGGGTTTGAATCCCAGTGCCGGAGAGAATTTTTCTCCATTTTACCCATTCTTCACCATATGGTAATGCAGAATTGCTGCACGGAAACATCATATGTACTTCGGTAATATAAATTTACAGTGCTTTTTTGCTTCTATTTTACGTATCACAAATGCCTACACATCTAGGCTCTCTTCATATGAAACCCATTTAAAAAGAATAATAGAATTCTAAGAACTTTCTGGATGAAAATCCAGGTGGTAAAAGAAAAATTGTCAAGCCGACAGTAAGACAAATAGATGATATGCAAGAGGAGCTTACGTGGGAATGAAGATGTGGCAACTGAGAGATTTAAATAGGAATGATTGGAAAGCTGTCATCTGAAAGACAAAAGCTATCTATAAGGGCCGTTATGAAGAAGATTATGATGATGATTAAATCTTGAAATAAATCTAATCTTATAACATAAATAATATAAAAGTAATCTATTAACATTGTCCCACAATACAAGCGATAATTCACTTACAAATTTATCATTTTCATAATTCACATAACATCAGAAAACTGAATTTACTTCTGCATTCCAAAGTTTGGAATTTCACTGAGAGTTGATTCATCGATCTTGGTGATGGAGAGAGATTCTAATCCTGCCATTATTCGTTTAGCATCTTCACAGAGCTGAAATAAATTATTGTAAGTAAAAAATTCAGCAAGCATTGTTGCAGAAACTTTCTATCTCCATACAATTTTAATGTAAATAAAAATGTAACACATTTTTTCATTGTATAGAATAAAAGATTCCGTTACACTTCACATATTCCACACAGTCATTATCTAAGATAAATTTACAATAAATATACTGAAACTTTATAATGAAATATAATTTACAAATTACCCCTTATCAAAATGTCTTAAAAGTTCAAGTTAAGTCCAGTGATATACAATTTGTAAACAATAAATTCAATTCAATACAGAGACCTAGATCATATATGTAACATATGTCGGGCTTATAGGCTTTGAGGTTAACAACTTTTGTCAGGTTTACTACGCTGCCATCTAGTTGTTACATAAGGAGTCACGTCATAATTCTCATTTGAATTGCATTAGCGACTGTGCTGCCATCTCGTGTTCATTTATGGTGGACGGGTGGTGATCCTGGCGGTTGTTCTCTTCAAAGTGCTGCCGATTTTAACGTAGCAAGGAGTTATCTGTTACATATATGATCTAGGGCGGAGATCAGACCACATAAGATTCTGCACTTTTGTCTAAAGAAGTTTTCAATTTGAGGTACATATAATTCTTTAGATAACAAATGAAGAACAAAAATGGAAATATCCATCCATTCTCAGCAATAATAACGTGAATGTAAAGAGTAATGTTATATTATCATCTCACTACAGCTGCCCAAAATATTGTAAAAAAAAAAAAAAAAAAGTAAAAAATTGTAGCAAATTACAAAATTGTAAAAATATGTAAAATTTGTAATTGTAATATTGTAAAATTTTGACTTGTTCCACATCTTAAAGCTTCATTGCTCATGTAAGATCTATGGAATATAATAAATGAAATGAAATATTCAAGTCACAAAAGATTTGGAAGTCCTCTTAACTTTGTAAACAAATATCAAATGTCAAGATAGGGAACGCCATTTATTTTATTACAAGATGTTGCATAAATAATATAGTCTATAATATTGTTTATGAAATTAAGATATCTTACCGTTATAATCTTTTGCACACTACAAAGTAAATCAGATATCCCTTCACTGGACTCATCCAAACGAGTAATTTGGGATGTGTTTAGAATCAAGGAATTGAACATGAGTTTGAAACTATTGATCTTCTGTCCGAGCTTTTCTACTTCTTCGAAACTGACACTCTCACTACTGCTATCTCCATCCTATAAAATAAAAACGATGAATGTATGACTTGAGGCTTTCCCGGCGTTTGATGTAGAATAACTCTTCTCGGTTTCTCAGCCAGGTGAGTTGGAGATTAGCTTCCAAGCTTTCGACGGCTAGCTCTGCCATCTTCTTCAGGGACGAAGTGATGTGGGACCACGTGTAGCCGGTATATATGCAAAAGTAGGGCTTCCCGCTGCGGGCCAATCAGGAGCTAGTTCCTAGTCCCGACCGCCAGGCGCATTCTGGTTGGTGGACACGTCAGCCAATCAGGAGCCACTTGCTGGTCCCGACTGTCTGCCGTGTGCTGGTGGTCTAAGCGTATTGATGGCAGGTTTCCATGCCGTACTCAGCTGTAGACCCCCGTCTCTGTTGAAACGGCATGGAAACCTGCCATCAATACGCTTAGACCACCAGCACACGGCAGACAGTCGGGACCAGCAAGTGGCTCCTGATTGGCTGACGTGTCCACCAACCAGAATGCGCCTGGCGGTCGGGACTAGGAACTAGCTCCTGATTGGCCCACAGCGGGAAGCCCTACTTTTGCATATATACCGGCTAGACGTGGTCCCACATCATTTCGTCCCTGAAGAAGATGGCAGAGCTAGCCATCGAAAGCTTGGAAGCTAATCTCCAACTCACCTGGCTGAGAACCCGAGAAGAGTTATTCTAAAAACGATGAAATTAGTATTAAAATCATAAGCACAGGAATTCAATATGTAACACAGAAAATACACAACAGGACATTTCACTGCTAAATATTGAAAAGTGAACATGCAGTGAATACGAAGTTTTGCATATTTTTCTATTCCTCTTCCCACACAAATCAGCATGCCATTTTCCAGACAGGTCAATGCACATACTCTTCCCTAGAATACCATACAGAATGATGAATTATGTTCCCAAAGGATGACGAACTCGGATGATGTAAAGCAAGTTGAGTAATTCTCACCTCATCTTCTGTTGATTCTTGTGTATCCCTTTCTTTCTCCAGCTTCCTTATAAGAGAAACTTGTGCCATTTGCTTTCTTTTTAAATCATCCACTTCTATGCCTTTCATTTCAGGGCATGGAATCTTTGGTGACAAAACATTTTTCTTCTTTTTTGATTGAAACATATTCTGTTAAATGAGATAAATTGAAAATATAAGAAACACACATAATGTTAACAATTACTAAAAATGTGAAGTGTCCAAAGATATCCGAGAAAAAGTATTAACAGGTTTTATGACATGACCAAAGCCCCCGACAGTATATCTCACCATGAAAATTTAAGAAAATTACAGATAGATCTCATTGCGGATGTAGTGTAGACCAGCCTCATATGGCACACCCTGAGCAATGACTTGTTTGTAAATTGGTCTACAGAACTGGCTTCATATATATGGGTCAATGACGAGCAGTCAAGAACCCATCATTAGTAAATATATATATATATATATATATATA
Source organism: Periplaneta americana (assembly GCF_040183065.1). NCBI lineage: Eukaryota > Metazoa > Arthropoda > Insecta > Blattodea > Blattidae > Periplaneta > Periplaneta americana. Next base: position 143,607,676 of record NC_091130.1, on the reverse strand, counting down.
TATATATATATATATAAAATTATATAGTTCCTTCAATGCAAGCAATCTAAAACAGCTAGGTAAATTAAATTCTTATTTATAGTGAAGATGAAATGGGAAGAAGAGGAAGTTCTACTGTGATTTGTAAATAAAATAATAATAATAATAATAATAATAATAATAATAATAATAATAATAATAATAATAATAATGATGATGATAAATATTATGTGGCAGTGAATTTTAAATTGTCAAATAATACCCCTGAGAAGTTACAAATACATGGGAACAATTGTTTATTGTTTGTTAGTAAAATAACATGTACAAAAATAGTCTTAATTAACCTTATGATATCTGTGTTGTGTAAACATTAGTGGGTATGTTGAGGTCTAATGTAGTCAAAACTCCCATCCTCCCACAGACCACTGAAAGACAAATACGAGGGGGATCCAGGAAATAACGACCGTTTTGTTGTAATAATTAAAAAAAAAAAAATATTTATTTGAAAAAAACAAAGTCTGTTATATAACTGAAGCTTCCTTTACTTCTCTACATAATCACCACCTACATTTAAACATTTGTCGTATCTGTTCATTAGCTTTAGAATTCCCGTGTTATACTCCTCTGCCGCCAGTTCATTAAGCCAGGTGTTCACTGTCTTCTTCAACTCTTCATCACTTCCAAAACGCGTACCACCCAGAAAGTCTTTCAGCTTAGTGAAAAGGTGAAAATCGCTAGGAGCAAGGTCTGGACTATAGGGCGGATGATCAAAGATTTCCCAACCGAATTGATCCAGCAATTCTCGAGTTGAAGCAGCAGTGTGCGGGCGGGCGGGCGGGCGTTGTCGTGAAGAAGCACAACTCCTCTCGAAAGCATTCCTCGCCTCTTGTTTTGGATGGCTCGCCGTAGTTTTTGTAAAGTCTCACAATAACGATTTGCATTGATTGTAGTGCCTTTTGGCATGAAATCCAGCAAAAGAACACCTTTGCGATCCCAAAAGACAGTAGCCATGACTTTTTGTGTTGAGAGAGTCTGTTTGAATTTTCTCGGTTTCTTGGGTGATGAGGGATGATGCCACTCACGTGATTGGCGCTTGGTCTCTGGGGTGTTGTGAGACACCCAGGTCTCATCACCAGTCACAATTTGATCAAGAAAGGCGTCTCCATCTGTGTGATATCGCATCAAGAATGTCAATGCTGAGGCCATTCTCTGAGTTTTGTGTTGGTCACTCAGTTGCCGTGGAACCCATCGTGCACAGATTTTGTGGTAGCCAAGATGTTGCGACACAATTTCACCAAGCAAAGAACGAGAAATGTCAGGAAAGGCAATATGCAATTCGTCGAGTGATGTGCGCCTGTCTTGCAAGATTCTGTCGTTCACTTTAGTCTTCAGGTCTTCTGTGATGAGTGATGGGCGTCCGGGTCGATTTTCATCGTGGACATTTGTTCGCCCATTGTTGAACATTTCGCACCATTTTCTCACATTTCTTTCATTCATTACAGTATCACCATACACTTCTTTCAATTGCCGGTAAATTTCTGCAGGTTTTAAATGTCGGGCATTCAAAAATCGAATCACACTCCTCACCTCACAGTCGGCGGGATTATCAATCACGTCGTTCATTTTGAAGTAACACAAAATGCACAATGGCGACTTGTTGCAACCAGTACTCACAACATTATGAGAACACATGTTAAGGAAGCCAGTTGACCTTCAAACAAGGAAGGGGAGTCAGCTGCGCGCGGTGGGTATGCGCGAACGGTCATTATTTCTTGGATCCCCCTCGTAGCAACAGTTCTCATGTCACAGAGTTTTTATTTTATGTCTTTGTTTTTAGGGAAAACGCGGAAATTCTAGTTGAAGCAAGTAAAGCGATAGGGTTGGAAGTAAATCCCGAAAACACTAAGTATATGATTATGTCTCGTGACCAGAATATTGTACGAAATGGAACTATAAAAATTGGAGATTTATCCTTCGAAGAGGTGGAAAAATTCAAATATCTTGGAGCAACAGTAACAAATATAAATGACACTCGGGAGGAAATTAAACGCAGAATAAATATGGGAAATGCGTGTTATTATTTGGTTGAGAAGCTTTTGCCATCCAGTATGCTGTCAAAAAATCTGAAAGTTAGAATTTATAAAACAGTTATATTACCAGTTGTTCTGTATAGTTGTGAAACTTGGACTCTCACTTTGAGAGAGGAACAGAGATTAAGGGTGTTTGAGAATAAGGTTCTTAGGAAAATATTTGGGGCTAAGAGGGATGACGTTACAGGAGAATGGAGAAAGTTACACAATGCAGAGCTGCACGCATTGTATTCTTCACCTGACATAATTAGGAAAATAAAATCCAGACGTTTGAGATGGGCAGGACATGTAGCACGTATGGGCGAATCCAGAAATGCATATAGAGTGTTAGTTGGCAGGCCGGAGGGAAAAAGACCTTTGGGGAGGCCGAGACGTAGGTGGGAAAATGGATTTGAGGGAGGTAGGATATGATGGTAGAGACTGGATTAATCTTGATCAGGATAGGGATCAATGGCGGACTTATGTGAGGGTGGCAATGAACCTCCAGGTTCCTTAAAAGCCAGTAAGTAAGTCTTCCCAATTGGATCATCCTGTATATTTGCTCATCAAAATATGTTTTGTTTCCTCAATATGTTCTAAATGGTGTTACAGTTTAAGATCAGCACAATGCTTTTGTGCGATATTATATGAGCATGCCCCACACTAGATGCTACAATAATGTTTCATCAGAGACATTTTCTGCAAGATGCCAAGAGGATGGATCCAGCGTAAGCAGACCATGTTAAGGTATTGCGAGGTGTTGTGAGACACTATAAAACAAAACGTCGCGTCACCAAGAGCCACTGTCCTAGAAACTGACTCAGTTTTGAAAAGTATATTGTAAAGAAACACTCCTTGCAAAGAATATTTCATATGCAACATTTTGATGTCCTCGTCATAAAAGCTCTAGGTCATACACTACTGATTTCTTCACAGTGTAAAGAAACATTACTTATTATCTCATAAAGACAAAATAATATGGTCACCTCAGTTCCAGTCCCATCAGATGCAAATAGAAAGGATACAGAAAAGATTTTTACGTTATTTATATTTTAAAAAATATCACGTATCGTCTCATGACAAGCAAATTTCATATAATGAGTTACTTTTTGAATTTAATTATAAAACTTTAAAATCTCGACGATTAATAAATAGCCAAATTTTACTCTATAAGACTGTTAATGGTATATTGAATAACTGTGATTTTCTTAAATTCCTTCAGTTCAATGTAAAAAGAACAGAATTACGTCATAGGTAACCTTTTATCATTCCTATTCCTAGAACTGTTTTCTTCAAGAACTCTCTATTGTTTGTTATGTGTAATACTTACAACTCTGTCTTTAAACTGTGATTCTCAATTGGATTTCAGTTTAACAATTGAAAAATTTCATACAATATTAAAAAGCATTGTATTTCCTTAGATATTTAAATTATGAAGAAGTGTATTGTAATGTTTTTACTCAAGTTTTTAAATAATTTTGCATCATTATATTGACATTTGGCACTATATTAACTGTAATATTATAATATTCTAGCATCTATTACCATTATATATTTTCTTTCTTTTGTTTGTGTTGTTTGTTTTATTGTTTTTTTTTTCTCTCTTATTATGTATTTTGTTTATACATCTGTGTAAGCCACCTGTAATTGGAAGCCTGCTTCTGTTGGTGGTGGATTTAAAATAAAATAAAATAAAATAAAAATAAAAATAAAAACACTAAAATCAAGCAACTGTAATCTTATTCACTTAGCAAGGCACTCGAAAGACACCTGACTAGCAATACATCACACCCAATAATAGCGAGGAAATGTGACTCGCAAATAATTAATCATAATGTATTTGAGAACTCATTTCTACTTATATAGTGACAAAACAATAGCCATTTGTTTATTAAGTAACCACAAAAAAGTTTGAATAATATAAACACAGATCTGGATGCTTACTTTCAACTCATCACTGGCTGACCACTCCATCCAAAACTTACACATATTTAGATATTCATTATCATTCGATGCATCACCACCAGATGTCTGCTTTGTCCCCTTACACATTGTAACAAAATGAACAAGTCTTTTCCAAAACTCTATATTATCTGATGCTGAGCAATTACCCTGGAACATTATAAAAAGAAAAAATAAATTTATTTTCTTTTTTTCATTATAAAACCTGTGGGGTAACACCAGACAGTTTTTAAATTATTGTATTATGCTCATTTCTGAATGCCAGCACATCATTTGTACATTGTCACATTCTAAATATACATAAAAATGGATAATCACAAAAACCGCAAATTATCAATCATTACACAAGTGGTATCTGAAAGTCTCAGGAATCTTCTATGCCACATCAATAAATTTAGGAATGCAGTTATATTGTCAGACTCCAAAGCAGCTATTCTATCAACAGTCTCTAAACACATACCTTCATCTCAAACAGCAGAAATAACTCAAATGCTCTCTCAATTAATATCACTCAATAAAAGAATTGTATTCCAATGGATACCATCCCATTGTGGAATCCTGGGAAGCGAGAATGCGGGTGCTTTAGCAAAGAAGGGCAGCACTGCTACTTACAGACCTGTTACTAAATCTACATATTACTCTGTGAAGAGATTTATTAAATCTACATACTTAGACTTCAACAAACAAAATTTGATAACACAATCACAAGGGAAAAAATGGAACTCTCTGCATCAAAATCCACAGTTAATTCCCGATTTACCACGAAAATCGTCTGTGGCTGCGTTTAGATTGGCAACAGGCCATGACTGTTTGGCCAAACACCTGCATAGAATTTGAATATATCAGTCCCCTAACTCTCCATTGTGCAAATCAAACCAAGAAATGGATTCGGAACACCTCAAAATCTGTGCTTCAGTGGCTGGTCATGACAATATCTTTGAAAAATATTGGAGTGCAAGAGGTCAAATGACTTTATTGTCAAATATATATTATTATAATGTACCGAAGTACATATGATATTTCCATGCAGATATTCTGCGTCATCATACGATGAAAGAGTAATGGAACGGAGAAAAATTCTCTCCGGCGCCGGGATTTGAACCCGGGTTTTCAGCTCTACGTGCTGACGCTTTATAAACTAAGCCACACCGGATTCCACCTCGGCGTCGGAAGAATCGTCTCACTTTTAAGTTCCAACTCTTGGGTTCCCTCTAGTGGCCGCCCTCTGCACTACGTCATAGATATCTATGAACTGTCGGATCCCGGCCAACTAGTAACTCATTACGAGTGCACCTCAGCAGGTCCTAGGTTCATAGATATCTATGACGTAGTGCAGAGGGCGGCCACTAGAGGGAACCCAAGAGTTGGAACTTAAAAGTGAGACGATTCTTCCGACGCCGAGGTGGAATCTGGTTTGGCTTAGTTTATAAAGCGTCAGCACATAGAGCTGAAAACCCGCGTTCAAATCCCGGCGCCGGAGAGAATTTTTCTCCGTTCCATTACTCTTTCATCGTATTATTGTCAAATGCCTGGCATTAGAAAACAACAACAACAAGTGGTATCTTAAAAAGAATACAAAAAAAAAACTGTCTGATATCACCCCATTTGACGGTAATATAATTCATGCAAGAAAGTAAGTTCATCCCTACAGCAAACATAATATCAATGCAAGAGTCTGATCTGTTGCTAAGCAACACATATGTAAGACATTGAAATGTTCGTAACATTTTAATCATTTAAGATTCGAGCATAAACATTTTACGTTAAAATTAACATATTACAGACAATAAAATAGAAATGGTGACATGTGATAACAGAAGTGAAGTAGAAAATTCATCTCCTGACCTCATGTCAAGAGGAAATATATACATATAGTGCTTTATAATTATGTACAATTTCCATATTTTAAGGGGGCTGAAAGACAATATCACGAAAGAAAATTTCTATCATAAACATCTAAGAACTGCTTCATGTAAATGAGTCATTTCCAAAAATTGTAAACAAATGGACGATTGAGAACGTCAAAATTAAAGTACTATTTAGTACATATTCTGCATGTATTAATATAGTGCAATGTCTCTGCCACAGTAATCCGTCACTGTACACTCACCTTGCTTTACAGCACTGTTTTGAATGATGTAACAGACATGACATGGAGTAACAGATCTGACAGGTAACAGACATGACAAAGCAAACAAGCATGTGTGAACCTAAAATGTTTTTGCTTAAAAATCTTCAAAATAGCAACTTAACTACTGGACACGTGTATTATTATGTCCTCTTGATCTTGACTTTATATGTTGTTATTTGTGGAAAACACAACACAAACAGATCTGACAGAGTAAAAATGCACGCTTAGACTAAAACACAAAGCAAGAGTTTGACACACAAACTCGCCAAATCAAAATGAGTGAACATAGCAGTACAATCAAAATGGGTCTTTGTGCATCATTTTGGCTTGTGCTGACATCTGTGGGATTTCTTTTTCAACTGTATATCCATAGGAACAGAATAGTGTAACAGACCTGGCTGACTTACTGGACTAGAGTAATTATGTAATCATATTTAAGGAAATATAAACTCAGACATAAATGAAGAAGTTTTGATAATACGAAATGTTTCTTTAGTTTTTTTCTCAATTACATTATCAAACAAACCTTTATCTGGACATAATCATGCTCCATTTTAAAAACTTAACTAGTATGGACACTGCATTTTAACGGTCAGTATGAAAATTTTATTTTATTCTCGTGAAATATTTCACATGAAGGAAATAATTCTTGTGACGTTTACTACATTAGTATTGAAACTACTCACTGTTAGGAATTTATAACTCTATCGTTATAAATGCAATAATGGGAAGGGTAAGAATTGATGGACATCATTTGTTATACAAATTCTGCAAATGACCCAAATACGAACTTTTAAGGAAGTGCCAGTTATGCTTAAAGAGGTAAAAAACATTTCCAGCAAATGAAAGACTACTCTTGTTATATTGTTAATAATGGTCATTCTACTCTTTCTTTTCTAGCAATAGTTAAGGTGCATGTTTTACAGATATAGTGATGAATGTAATTGGTACACAAACTACCAGTACTTACAAGATGTTGTGTAGCTTAAAAACGGCACTTCGTTTACATATTACAAATCAAATTTCTATAATTTTAGTCCCATTTCTGAAACTTAATACTTACCAAAACTATATTTGGTTTAGATGGCGGACACAAACCACATTCAAGCACAACCTTTGTAACATCTGTAAAATAACATTTACGTTGAAACACAGTTAAGACAAATTTTCACAACACATGAGGTCTAACAGAAAAGTATCCAGTTATTTAATAGTAAATAAAAAAATGACCAGGAATTCACAGGATACTTGTAATTGCATTAAACATTTATGCTCTCAGCTGGGTGTTATTGTAATACTTAGAGATTTTTAAGGAATTGGTTTTCATACTTAGGGGCCTATAAGGATTGTGAATATGACTAAAAGTGAAATAAATTTAATGTAATTTATGTGTTATTATTAATAATTATTTTTCCTTTATTTCTCTATTTAACTTAATACATATACTGTACAAACACTGTATTTACTATGAGGGTCATTTCATAAATAATGCACAGGTTGGCAGAACTGTGAAACAGATGATGAAACACCAATGAAAATTACGTCAGTTGCAGTTGAAGGATTGAGGAAGAAGCACGTGTGTCTGTTTCGTTCATAGCATACTCTGTGTTTAGATAACGAGAGCTGGAAATGGAGCCTACACGTATCTCGGGTACTGTGATGATTGAAATCAAAGATCGAATCTTTACATGGCAGGGCTGTAGGGGGCTACAGAAATCCACACTTCCATAGTGCTTTTAAAATATGGATAATGTACATTGTAAACAATTTTAATAAAGACACCCTCTTGACAAAATTCTGCATAAGCCACTGCATTGCTGAAATTATGCCACACTTTCTTCGAATGTGAATTATGTGACTTTTGTTTCAAGGTCACAGCCAGGGCGAAGTTTTCTTGAACATTTTTTTTTTTTTATTTTTTCGTGAAAAATACATAAAATATCATATTTATGGTTAAATATGTGAAAATTTCGTAACTTTTTTTTTTCTCCATGTAATGTCATACACAATCTTAATTAGAAATCATTTTATAGACAGCAGAATATTTACATCATTCATGGCGAAATAAAGCTGTTTAATAATAATAATAATAATAATAATAATAATAATAATAATAATAATAATAATAATAATAATAATAACACATACATACAATAGTTAGTTTCATGTTACAACTTGTCTCACCTTGATTTCCAACAGTTATGTCCATTTTCTGCAACATCCATTTGATGAGCTCCAATCTTTTCTTCCCGGGCTCAAGAAGACTACTTTTAAGAGTTTCTTTATTTATTTCCATGCCAGAACTTGACAGTCCATTTTGAATCTGTGTAAGAAATTCTTCAGATGTCTCCATTCTATAAAATATAAAATGCAATGAAATGAAATTGTGTTTATAGAATATACACAGTAAAACAAAATATAACGTATAATACAATTTGAAGAATCAAGAACGCCACTGATATAGCTCAGTTGCCAGACATGTATAAGTGAGTGCCTGCTGAACCAGAGCTGTGCTCGGACATGGGTTCAATTCTCGCTTGGGCTGATTTCCTGATTTGGTTCTTTCCAAGGTTTTTCCCAACCGTAAGATGAATGCCAGGTAATCTATGGCGAATCCTCGGCCTCAACTCGCCAAATACTGTCTCTCACCAATTCCATCAATACTAAATAATCTGGTAGTTTATACAGCAAAATCCGTCACTTATACATAAAGAAATGCTCAAAGAAAAGAAAATACTCAGACATGAGACACTGCAAAATAGCAGAAGCAGCTCAGGCAGACCCATGTCACGTTATGAATGGTTACATGTCCTATGGGAATTAATAGGGGTCAAGCGTAGGCCTGAAGGAAGAAAAAGCTGATTTAGATATTGATACCTCAGACTAAATCCTTGACACCATACACATAGAATTTCTCTCTTCCACATAATTTCACAGATTAAGTAACTACTCTTACCTTATTTACTCGTAAGTGATAAATTCTTAAATTAAAAATATAATTAACCTGTCTTATTTTCCCGCCTTTTCGTCCTTGAAGTACAAGAATAGTAATTTCAGGTGACAAGGCCTAAATTGTCATATCGCACAATTTCCCGCCAGTTCCCATCGTTCTCTTCATAATACATAATTGCCAATACTGCAAAATTTAATTATTTAATTACAATATACAGAAAAATGTTCTTATATACGCTGGAGTTCATAGTATTTTATTGCTACAGCTATATGGAGAGAAAAAATATTTGATTCTCAAAAGACGTTGCTTGCGCTATAGGAATCAGTTAGAATATACAAGGAGCGTGTGAAAGCTTGACGTATGTGACGTTGGTATTGCAGCTCGCCATATTGACGAGAAAAAACTACTCGTGCTCTCTTCCACTCCGTAACTAATATAATAGTACGTTTCATTGAGTCTTCCTTGAGATTCACGTTCTACATACTCAATAAAAACTGTGAAAAACTGCGTGATATTAGATTATGAAGAACCGAAAAGTTCTTTAGATTTAGAATATTTACTATTTGCCACTGACTAGCTTTATGCCGTTTATGCACAAATATGAAGGAAGATCAATGTTGCCAAAAGACAAATATTTTCCCTAGACAAAAAATGGCACTAATAAATCGGTGAATAAAAGAATAATATTTTCCCTGAACTAAATGTACAATACAAATGGAGTAAAAATTTATATTTTTGCCGTTTCTTTTACTTTATTTCTTTACTGAATATTTATATTGTTTCATCTGAATTGGTTTGTTAGACAACTGTTAGTATAAGAGGGTATAGGTCTATGATAAGAAAAATGAAAAATATAATTCATGCAAAGGCCATAATAATGTTGGAGTACTATCCATTGCTAAGCAAGTGATGTCAGATGTTGAAACTCGTGTAGTTCATGTGGAGAGTCCGCATGAAGTCAGTTGAACTCTCATTCAGGAGGTTCCTAGTTCAAACCCCATGTCTGAGCAATCTGACTGAGGTTTTTCATGGTTTCCCTCGGTCACAGAGGCAAATGCTGGATTTCAAATTTACATACCATGATTTATCATCGCCTTAATCACCAATATCATAAACATTAAAACAAAATCTGTATCATGTTACATGAACACAAGCCATCTATAACTCACAACAATAGAAACATAAACTCAACAATAGTCAATGGTTTACTGTATATGGTATACCCAAAGATCCTACACACGTCATATGACTACAGATGTTAAAGTGTGTATAAATAAAAAAAAAAAAAAAAATAAATGAAAAAAGCCATTTGGACAAGTTAAAAGAATCCTTAGGTGGAGAGTTACCTGATACTCTTGAGTGAAAAATAGACCAAACTGATTCAAAAGACAGGACAAAAGCTGGACACAAAAACATTTGAAGATGTCCTATTCCTTAGGACTTTTTTAGATTCAGAAGTCAAATTTAAGCTTCAAAATTGATATTGCTTGTTAATTTGCATAGACATATATTAAGTAATTATCAGGGAACGGATTTATATGGACTAAAAATATATGAAATATGTAGATATATATGTAGTTATTTTTACCAAAATATGGAATTAAATATGGATTTTTACCAAAATATGGAATTAAATATGGACTTAAAATTATAAAAAAATGACTATGTACGTTAAATATTGGTACATTTTAATCAAACTAAACAAAAAATATAATGGACGTACCTTATCTTCCAATGTAGTTTCAACAAAACACAATTTTTATTGTCTGTTACCATAACAATAGGTTACAAACATTTCTTTCAAGTGCTGAAAAGTGAATCTTCTTCTATTGTCTCTGAGGATAGATTTATACTGACTAAAAGAGCGTTCGACGTCACAAGAAGTAACTGGTACATAATTCAATTTCACAATGTCTGCTGGGGATAAGTCCAAGTTAATCTTCACTGTTGATTCACCACTCATCACAGCAACAACCTTTTGTAGTTCTTCATATCCAGGGTTTTTTGAAAGTACAGTGTCCACCTTAGCTCTTACTGCATCTGCAACTTTACCTCTACCACGATTCAGTTGTTCCACAGTACTATTTATAATTTCAAAACTTTCAGATAGTGAAAGGTGCCTATTTTGGAGACTTTTGAGCGTTTTTATGATGCATGAAAATGTATGCTGAATGTGAGCTAAGTCATTCTTCACACTTATGTCACAGGTAACTGTTTTCGCAGTATCAATTGAGACTGCATCTTCAGAGTCCAATGCAAGGAGAACATTGTTAATAGAGTCTATATGTTCGGCATAATATTCAACTGCTTCTAGCCATGTACCCCATCTAGTTAAAATTGGCTTTGGTGGCAATGGAATTTCAGGGTACATTTCTTTCAACACGTTAACTCTACTGGGAGCTTTGAGAAATACTTTTTTCACTGATGAAATCAACAAATCTACTTTAGGGAAATTGTCTCTGACCACTTCTGCCACACGATGAAATGCATGCGCCACACAAGTAAAATGAGTCAATTTAGGATATACAACAGATAATGCTTGTCCAGCTTTGACCATATAAGGGGCAGCATCGCTAATAAAGAATAACACATTATCGTACATAATACCCTTTGGCCACAGGATACCCATAGCTTCGTTGAACAGTTTAACTATAGTTTTGTTATTGCACTTTTCTAGAACATCACAATGTAAAAGAATTCGTTCAGAATATTGTTCACTTAACAAACCGATAACTACATTACCAACAAGTCTACCTTCTTTGTCGGGAGTCTCATCAATGGAAACCCAAATTGAACTATCTTTAATTTCATCTCTTATCTTCTGTATTGTCTCATCGTAGATGGATGGAGCATACGTCTTCCTAAGTGTTGACTCATCCGGGATTGTATGTTGAGTATATTTTTCAAGGAATTCCCTGAAGACCTTATTCTTTAGTTTGTAGAGAGGAATATCAGCAGAGATGAGAGAACGGCACAGGTCGATGTTAAACTCAGATCTTACATTCGATGTTGTTGGTTGTGTTAAAAACAATTGTCTCTGCTTGGAATTTAGTTGTTTGTTGGCCTGATGTTTACTAGTTGTAATGTGTTGTTGCACCAGGAACTTTTGTGTAGATGATACTGCACACTGACACAAATTACAAAATAATATTTTATTGTCAGTTGATAAACCATCTTCTTTAAATTCTGAAATGTAACTTGTTAGTTTTGATTTTAAATTGACTGAATGACGTACTTTTGGCATATTTACCGTCTTTATAGTATGATTTACAAAACTGAACCTATGTGTACTCTGACTGGCATTTAACTGTTGAGCTGCACAACTGAAGTCTGTTAAAAATTTTAAATTAAATTAATACAGTTTTGTAACTTACTTTCCCATTGTTGATAGGACTGCTAATTTTCAAATAACTCTGATGTTAAAGGGATTACTGAACATGTGTTTAAATCTCTATTGTTGAAATGTATTTTTAAAAGTTAATGGAATTTTGTTTTGTTTTATTGTTAAACCTAATATAATATGGACTGTTTTATATGAAATATGGAAAATATATGGAAATTAACGAAAATATGTACTAAACTCTAAAATATGGAAAAATATGGAAAATAAAAGTAGGATTTTTCAACCCTACACATTGTGAAACATAAAGATAATGCAAAATATAAATTATATTAGCTTTATAAGTAAATATGTATTTACATATAAATCCTTTCCCTGGTAATTATCAATAATTATCTGTACAATAAAAGAAAATCATTAAAATATAGTTAAAACAAAAAATGCAATAAATTACAGTATAGTATCTTTTAGTACCAGCACTGTATACAAAAACATACAAGAAAAATATCAACTTTTTTCTTTTATTTTTTTTTTATTTATTTTTTTGACCAAATTGTACATGTAGACCTAATTACAAAAACTATTTCACTCACCTTATATTTGCTGATAGATGACTGAAACAATGGCCTTCACTACATCGGAAGAATAATTTTGCACATATACAGTTTTACTGATGATGATTTTCAGGTGGGGGAGTGAACTGAAATTGGCTCAACTTCATGTTACAGTACTGATAATGCTGCGGAACATGCTGTTTATGCTGATTGACCGATTTTATGAACAAAACTTGAACTGTCATGGTTTATTTGTGGCTTTTATTCCAAAGACATTATTGATCAGTGACGCTTATACTTGGAGCACTATTGTACCGTTGAAGTGAGTTCAGTCTTTGAATCAAATATTATATGGACGAAAAACTAAAGTTTTATTCGCAGTTCGGAATTATGTTTTGAAATGTATTTATTGAAAATGGGATGCTTGAAACTTTTTGATAAAAATACGGTATCTTAAAAAAATTAATACTGGTGGCAGGACAGATCTTCAAAATATAGATATACCCTGCTAAAAACGGACGTTTGCTTTTTTGATGTGCCAGCGGCCCCCTCCACTGCCGATTCAGCGTGTCCGAAGCTCTCCGTGAACACGCACTGGTATTGCATCTTCTACAAGGTACAGCAGCCCACAGTGGCTGCCACTCATATGGCCTCCTTTTTTTTTTCCTCGTGCTTGTCCACGTCATCGTACCCCACGCACTCCTTCCCCTTCCTGATTCCTATTCATTCGGAAATTATTTAATATTCAAATCTTATTCATATGTACTGTAATTCTGAGTTGTTTATAATTTAAATCATTCCTTTCCAGTTACGAACAACCCAGGCTTTACTACATATTACTATTAGAAACAAAATATACACATAGTTATGTACTCTTCAACATAGGCGGAGTTATGAGGGGGCATGGGGAAGCATTGCCCCCCCCCCCAACTTGTCTGAACTCTTTTTCTTCTATTAATGTTAGAAAGCATTGAATTTTTCTTGCTTTTGTTTATGATTATGTTTCTGTGCTTAAATTGACGAATTCATGTCTTCAGATCATGTGTCTGGACTATAATATATATTTTAAATTTCTGAATGTATACGAATGCCTATAGCCTACCTCATGTTTCTTTTGTAACAGCCTGTACTCATGTGTTAGAAGTCTGCAGGTGTTCAGGCCGCCATTTGGAGAAATATGAATAACATACTGCACAACAATGCAGAAAAAAGAAAAGTGATCCCGATATAATGTGTAAACTTAAAGACGAGATTAAATAAAATAATTAGAGTTTATATTATAGTCGCGGCGCTGTTATTCCCGGCGTGACTCCTCCTCTTTGCTTATGTCTTAGGAAGTGAAGGCTCTATAAAGTCTAGCTAGGTAGTACGGTTCGCCATTTTTGTTCTTTCGTTGCCGAGTTACCAGACGAGGAATCTATTTGCCATACCGTTAAACATTATCATGTTGCAGTTCCTATGATAATAAATCAAACGCACTGTAATTCAGTAAATAATTTAGCGGCAAATAACATCCTCGTGTTCTTTCTGTGATCGCCCACGAAAGAGCCAAAATGGCGGGCGATTATAGTAAGTATTTATCGAGCCTTAGGAAATGCATAACGTTTTCATCAGCGAATCAAAGATGCACACATTTAAATGTAGCCGACCTGCAACGTGATTGGTTGCAGGAAATTAGAGCAACGGAACCAGGGGCGGACGCAGGATTTTTTTTCGGGGAGGGATTTGAGGAGATAGTAAAAATGGAGTAATGAGAAATAAGTTTATATACTCACAATTTGTTTCCGAGTCACAAACATTACAAGTTGGCCTGAGTAGCGTAGTCGGTATAGCCTTCTGTGCTCGAAGTTGCGAGTTCTACCCCAACCCAGCTCGATGGCATTTAAGTGCGTTTAAATGCGACAGGCCTCATATCAGTCGATTTACTGGCATGTAAAAGAAGTCGTGAGGGAAAAAATTCCGGCACACCGGCGACGCTGATATAACCTCGGCAATTGCGAGTGTTGTTAAATAAACCATAATTTTTTTATTTTAACATTTACAATGACTGCAATACAAAAACAATGACAGAATGACATTTGCAGAAGAAGGCGACGAGGCTTCTTAGACATTTCACCCAGTACTTCTTGAGCTTTTACTTCTACATTTTTATGCATATACATCAAGGCCAGTCCATTTAATCTGTCTGCTCCCATCGTGCTCCTCAAGTAAGTCTTCAAATACCGCAATGTTGAGAACGACCGTTTTGGTGTTGTTGTAGTTACAGGCAACGTGCAGAAAAGTTTCAGCGCCTTGCGAGTGCAGGGAAAAATAATTTCATTGCACCTGTTCAAAGATGATATACAATCAGTAGGTATTAGGTGGAGATTTTTCTGATCAAGGAAATTTCTTCTCCACATCTTCAATTAATTGAAGAAAGACTGGTGATGCATCATAATCATTGGGCCACTGATTTACTATAGCCTGAACAGCAGTTTCTAAATCTTCATCTGATGCTCGCACTATGTTTTTAGGCAGCAAAGTTTGTATGGACTTTAGGATTCCCTTATGATTTAAAAACCTGTCCTTGAGCTAATGAAATAGTCTAAGAAGAGAAGGAAAATTGAAAGCCTAAAATACTCTTCATGAATCTCTGTCTTGAAGTAAGAGCGCTGTTTTGTCTTCCTGCAGTTCTTGGAATTTAACATTTTAGCAAAGAGAATTTATGTAGAAAACTCTCTAATTCCTATGTACATTCACGAATTAAAATTAATATTATTTTTGTTTCTTGTTTCGTATTTTTCTCAAAATTTCGGGAGGGGATGTATCCCCTTAATCCCCCCCCTTGCATCTGCCCCTGAACGGGACTATATAAATTTCCGGAAGGCAAGCTTCATATAAAAAGTTTCTGTTAACACTGACGGTAACACGTTCAAGCTATAACGGGGGGAGAAGGTAAATGATGTCCCCCACAACCCCGTTATATGGGAAACTATGGTTTTGCTTTGCCCCCCCCCCCCCATCGAATAATAAGAGACAAATACATCTGCAAGAATGGTTTTATTTCCATTCATTCTTAATGGCACTTGATAAACAGCGATACAACGGAACAAACGCACAAGTCAGGGACAAGGGCTGCAGGCAAGCTGCGATATGAACTCGACGAGAGTGCGTGTGGGTCGCCCAGACATGCCCTCCCTCAGGTAAGACTCGTCGATACCGTTGGAGTACATGATGCCGAAGTTGTCGAGATGCATCCACTCGCCGTAGGGCACGAGTACACGAATATGTTCTGCTAAAAGAGGACGTTTGGTAATCTTACTTAGGTGCTCCCAGCTTTCTATGTTCTGTTTTTTTTAACTGATTCCTATTCATTCGGAAATTATTTAATATTCAAACCTTGTACTGTAGTTTTGAGTTGTTTATAATATAAATCATTCCTTTCCAGTTACCTACAAGCCAGGTTTTACTACATATTATTATTACAAACAAAATATACACATAGTTATGTACTCTTCAATGTGCAGTCCTGTTTTAAACTGAACACATCGAATAATAAGAGAAATGTTATGTTATGTTTTATTTAACGACGCTCGCAACTGCAGAGGTTATATCAGCGTCGCCGGATGTGCCGGAATTTTGTCCCGCAGGAGTTCTTTTACATGCCAGTAAATCTACTGACATGAGCTTGTCGCATTTAAGCACACTTAAATGCCATCGATTTATTACTGGGTTATTTTACGATGCTGTATCAACATCTAGGTTATTTAGCGTCTGAATGATATGAAGGTGATAATGCCGGTGACATGAGTCCGGGGTCCAGCACCGAAAGTTACCCAGCATTTGCTCGTATTGGGTTGAGGGAAAACCCCGGAAAAAACCTCAACCAGGTAACTTGCCCCGACCGGGATTCGAACACGGGCCACCTGGTTTCGCGGCCAGACGCGCTGACCGTTACTCCACAGATGTGGACTAAATGCCATCGACCTGACCCGGGATCGAACCAGCAACCTTGGGAATAGAAGGCCAGCGCTATACCAACTCGCCAACCAGGTCGACAATAATAAGAGACAAATACATCTGCAAGAATGGTTTTATTTTCATTCATTCTTAATGCCACTTGATAAACAGCGATACAACAGAACAAACGCACAAGTCAGGGACAAGGGCTGCAGGCAAGCTGCGATATGAACTCGACGAGAGTGCGTGTGGGTCGCCCAGACATGCCCTCCCTCAGGTAAGACTCGTCGATACCGTTGGAGTACATGACGCCGAAGTTGTCGAGATGCATCCACTCGCCGCAGGGCACGAAGTGGCGCAGAAATGCCGCAGTCTTGCAGGCGCCCCCGCCGGGGCCTGCACCCACGTTCTTCAGGTCCACAGACCTGCTCGCCGTCATCTGCCGATTGTAGTAGTCCCACAGAGGGAAGCGCCATAGCCGGTCTCCAGTGTGCACGCCGGCCATCCGGATCTGCTCCCAGAGAGCGTCTGAGTTGGTGAACACCGCCGTGGCCGCCGACCCCATCGAACGCCTGGCATCGTTCGTCATGCTGCCCACGTCAACCACAAAGCGCGGCCAGAAGTTCTGCGAGTAGTACAAAGCATCGGCGAGCATTAATCGGCCCTCACAATCCGTGTTCTCCACTAGGATTTGTTTACCATTCATCGCGGTGACCACATCACCCGGCTTGATGGCCAGGCAGCCCGGCATGTTCTCGCACAGGGGAATCAAACCCCGGATGTTGATCGGCAGCTGGAGATGCGCCATTGCACGAGCGGTTGCCACAACACAAGCGGCGCCTGCCACGTCTCCGCGCATGCGCAGCATTTTTGACGGGCTCTTGAGGCAGAGACCACCGCTGTCGAACGTGACACCCTTCCCGACTAGCACCACAGGTCTCTCATCGTACGCAGCTCCATAATAGCTGATCTCCAGGAAGATTGGAGGTTCGCACGAACCTTTAGCCACGCTCAAGAAGGCCCCCATTTTCTGAGTTTCCGCCCAGCCTTGAACCTTCACCTCGACGTTGATCCCGGACTTGCACAGCACCTCCACGGCGTTCTGCGCGAATATGGTCGGCGTCATAAGGTTGGCCGGCGTATCACAGAACTGGCGAGCCAGATTCTGCGCTGCAGCCTTCTCCAGACCGATATGCCACCCTGTAAAGTCGCAATCTTTGTACAGCTCTAGCTGGGGTACAGTGATCCGCCTGTCTGGGTTCTTCAGCTCTTGGTACACCCACACGCCAAGGGCGGCCCCCTCTGCTGCAGATTCAGCGTGTCCGAAGCTCTCCAGGAACACGCGCTGGTAATGCATCTTCTGCAGGGCACGGGACCCCACAGCCGCTGCCACTCGTATGGCCTCCTTCCTTTCCTCGCGTTCCTCCACGTCGTCGTATCCCACACACTCCTTCCCCAACCCCACCACTGCCACGGCGTTGAAGTCGTGGTCTAGGCCATAGAATGTCCTCACTTGTCCCAGGGCGGGAATCGGGCCTGATCGTTTCAGAATTTGTTCCAGTCGTCCTGCTGTTTTCTCGTTGTATTCTTGGCCTGTTTTCGTAAATTTCGGTGGTTCTAGATTTGGATTATCCACAGGATCATGCACGCCAATAATGAGACCTTTTAGTATCTTTGCTTCATCAGCACAAGGATTTCCGTTTCCCTGACTAGCATCACTACTCTCAAATCTTCTCCCCATATGCATCACTTGTCGCAGAATCCTACGACATGAAATTCCCAATGCTCTTGCCATTTTTTTAATTCGCGGACTATTTGTAAAAACACGCAACGATAATTTAGAATGTTTTAGCAGTTCCTAAAACAGTGGGTCAATTTTTTCGCTCTACCGAAACTTGAAATTTATAAAGTTATTACCATGGAAACGTGATCTGGATTTGTATTACTATCGCAATATTGTTTTCATAACAATTCATAGCCTGGAATATAAGGTAGAGAACTAGAGATGACATATTCCATTACGTGATTCTGAATTCACACTTAATATTGGGTAGCTTCCGATGTTTTTTGTCTTAAGAAAGGAGATATTAACATGTACATATCTCTAACAAAGTATAGTTGATGATGCTGGGTAACTTTCGGTGCTGGACCCCGGACTCATTTCACCGGCATTATCACCTTCATTTCATTCAGACGCTAAATAACTTAGATGACGATACAGCGTCGTAAAATAACCCAATAAAATAAAAAAATAAAAATATAGTTGATGCATGACTTAACAGCATATAACTACTGCGCTGCTATTGCTATTACATTACTATTATCACTAGACCGCGTAAGTTTACGCAATTGTATGTTTTTATTGATTTAACATATTCAAGAAGCAAAAGTGGATCTTTGCTGATCATGGTTTCTACGTTTGAATGAAGCCAACTTCATTTTGCATAAATGCATATTTCGAGGGTTTTCCCTTTTAAATGCGTAGGCCTATACATTTTTATTTTGCAAATTTAAATGCATATATTAACATCTTTCCTTGTTTTACCCGATTTATTATTTAATTTCAAAAATTTGTCTGTGATAAAAATAGGAATAATTTCCAAGAAATATAAAAATTACGTGAGAAATACAACCAATAGTTAATTACTATTGACATGAAATTATGACAAATAGATAATGGATATTTCTCCCTAATGCACAGTCTGATCCGTTTGGGTATGGATAATATTAATTTATTATAAAGCTATTATGATAGTAGGAAAAATTTCTAGCTGGTTATATTATGATTAAAAGATGGGAGTTTCCATATATGACAATCAACAATGCATAATCTGAAAGGGCAAATGAAAATCGTAGATGATTAAAATGGCTACTACAAATCAACAGTGGGCACAATATGTTCTTTGGTACCGGTATGCAAAAATTTGAGAGTGTTAAAAAGAGTTCAAAGGGAATTTCGACGTGAGTATGGTGTGCATAATGTACCTAAATACGATTCCATAATGTTGTGGTATAGAACATTTGTAGAAACAGGTTCTGTGTTAAAAAAAAACATGCAGTAGGTCGCAGGCGAAACACAGTAGGAGAAGCAGCTATCTCTTGGCTTGGTCCCCAAACTCCCCAGCTCTAACCCCTCCTGACTTCTTCGTGTGGGGTTTTGTTAAAGACAATGTCTATTCACAGAAACCAAGAAACATTGATGATCTGAGAGTAAAAATTACTCAAGCTTTTCAACAAATCACTCCTCTTATGTTCCAACGGACATGGGCTGAATTGCATCACGGTTATGAGTTGTGCAGGGTGCGCAATGGGGGTCATATTGAGCTGTGAGGAATCTCCCATCTTTCAGTGTTGTATCCACAAAGTTTCAACAAATAAAGTTCAGTAGTAAATGTTTTACGGTGTTTTTATTTTACCCATATCCAAATGGATCATCCTGTATAATCATAAGCTGTGAATTTATTGGTGAAATGTCAGGAATCTTTTACAGGGTACGAGAATCGATATCATCTCTCCATTGCTTTTAGAGGACGCCAGTTCCAGCAAGTTCTGTAAAAACTATGCACTTTTTATTTAATTTTCCCTTCATTGTATCTTTGTTTACTGAATTTCAATGCAGGTCATTTCATCCCAAGTTTCTTGCCTTTAAAACGTAACTTCCGTCACTGTTTCGTATAATTACAAATAACAGAAGACAGTGGCGTGCATACCTTTTGGAGATTTTATACCATAACGTGAAAATTGAATTCACAGGCCATGGATTCCATATCTCAAGTTGGTTGTCTAGAACCGCTTAAGAGAAAGAAAAAAAAACACAACATGGGGTCTTATAATCTTGAATTAATAATGCTAATGTAATTTGTAAATTTGTAAGTAGGAAGGTGTAAGGATTCATAATTTGGAATGGTATTTAATTATAATTTTATTCTCATCGTATATCTTATCACACAGATATTTATTCCATTTTGAATCTTGCGTACACCACTTTTAACACTTGAATATAATTAATTGATGAACTAGTGGACTTACTCGTGTTAAATATGAAATATTTGTCCGGCTTACAGCTGTTTCAGTGCTTCACGCACCATCATCAGAGCCTACTAGATCGCGGCGTCATCTCGAACTCCTCTGCCTGTTAGGATGGTGTGTTTTATTGTTGGAAGGTGTTGAATTGTGGAGTCGAATAGTGTGTGTGTGTACTGAAGTTGATCTGTGTGTTGAGGATTTGATCGGGGTGTGTTTTAGTGTGTTTGTATATTTCATATATTTCACATACACAACCCAAGAACCAAAAACTCAACACACTGGAACAATATGAAATATACAAACACACTAAAACATACCCCGATCAAATCCTCAACACACAGATCAACTTCAGTACACACACACACTATTCGACTCCACAATTCAACACCTTCCAACAATAAAACACACCCTCCTAACAGGCAGAGAAGTTCGAGATGACGCCGCGATCTAGTAGGCTCTGATGATGGTGCGTGAAGCACTGAAACAGCTGTAAGCCGGACAAATATTTCATATTTAACACGAGTAAGTCCACTAGTTCATCAATTAAAGATATTTATTGATTACGCAACTGGTAAATTTGCAATCTTAAAAATGTAATTATCTAGAAATGTCAAAATATGTAATATTACAACCTATGTAATGGGGTATGTTGAAATATATACTGTAAAAAAAAACACACGCACGCACGCACGCACGCACACACACACACACACACACACACACACACACACACACACACACACACACACACAAAAAAAATTAATCTGTTTCTGGAATGTATGAGAACCATACTTACTGGAGAACATACATATAAGTGCTGCCACAATTCACTAGGTGTCAGGTTACATCGATATGCTGAAGAATAACAGTTTTCTGGCTCTCTTTTTACCATTAAGTGTTGCCACAAGCTGATATTCTGTATAATCAACTACAAATGTGAGATATTGATCTAGCTGTAATTAAACACAACTCGAGTCCTTCGAGGCTTCGACCGAGAAAGGTTTAATGTTAGAAGCAGAGTAGATGAACTATGCCAGATTCCAGTCGAAAGTACGGAAGAGAGATGAAGACAGAAGTTCTGGAAGACATTAGGGAAACCAAAGAAATTCGCCACATGATTAAAAAAAAGAAAAAACATATTGTTGCAGTATCCTTTCTTCTCTCCAGGTTTAAGTCTTTTGGGGTGCTATTCATAAATATTTCGCTAGCCTGGGCTACGAGTGTGCTAAACAGGATTCATATCATATCGCTGACACTGGTTTATGAATACGAAAAACATTAGTTTGCTGATCATCCACTAAAAGCCTGCGCTAAGAATGTCTATGAATAGAGCTCTTGGAATTTATTTCACTGAATAATCTTTCAGAAACCCCCAGTGAATATGTGAAGCTGTTGGCTGTGCTAATTACAATTCCTATGAAGACTGAAGCATACAAAATCTTTTCTAAGAAATATCATATCTCAAGACAGGCTGTGTCAGCACTAGCAATGTTGCCCATAGAATGAGACTTCGTCCTGAATATCTCGGACTTCAACCAGCAAGTAACCGAGAGATTTATGAGTTCCATAATTTGTGTCGTTAAGGGGAGAGGATGGTATTTTTTTTAACTTTTTTCCTATTTGGTATAAAATATTAATTTTTTGTATGTAGAGAGCTCATAGCTGTGGCAACTCAACCAAATACAAATATTTTGAAAAAAAAAAAATATATATATATATATATTTTGGGGCCCAAATTTGAAAAAAATATACCCAATGCAAGATTGTACTAAAACCGATATATCTAAACCATTTTTAAAGATAGATTCAAACAGTTTTTTCAATGTATTTGCAATAAAAATAAACAATTAAAATTTAATAACAATCTTCTGATTTCCTTTCTTGCAAACAAATGGACGTATTTTTTAAATTAAATCAATTAACAAAATTCGGTTACAGAGAAAAGTTCCCTAATAGTCTAAAGAATGTGTGTTCTAAATTTCATGCATGTATCTTTAATAGTTCAGAAATTATATCCATTTTTGTCTGGCAATGTACCAAAAAAAATGAAGTTACTGGAAACCGATAAAAGCGAGCACAGGAAGTTTAAAAATGACGTCTCAACATCTGATAAGGGCACAAATACCCAAAAATGTTATGCAATGCATTCCACACATATCAAAGGGTATTTTAAAGAAAAAAAAAAGTTTGAAAATTTAATTTACCGGAAACAACAATAAAAGTGGGCAAAAATCTATTACGCAGGAAGTTTAAAAATGGGAACTCAACATCCGATAAGGGCACAAATATCCATAAAATGTTATGCTATGCATTCCACACATATCACAAAGTATTTTAAAGAATTTTTTTTTTTGTTGAAATTTTACTCATTTTTCACCACAAAAATACCATCATCTCCCCTTAAACATCCCCTCAAAACCCCTAGATCTAGTGACTTGTCACTGAAGTTGGCAACACTGATAAGCATACAAAGATGATAAAATCAGAATAAATTATATATCAACTATTGCAAGAAAATCATATTTATTGAGGCAAAACAAATATTTTCATACAGAAATTCAAATAATTGTTCAAAGTCTATCATAAAACATCACGGTTCTAAAGTTTACAGGAAATCGCACATGACATAAGGATATGTCATAAACAAATGTTTCTATAACATAATTTCAGTATAATTCCGTACGACATTAGAAGTAACTCATGCTGGTCATCAGAACACATTCTGAATATGGCATCAGTGACAGAAAAATTTATAACATTTAAATGTTATGGTTAAGTAAAATTTAGGTCTTGGATCATGCTTCAACACTTTTCACAGCTTGTCTGCACTACCTAACACAAAGGCTAGTGCTCCAATCCTCTTGAAGGGCATCACTGTCCACAAGGAAAATCAAAGTAAGGGAAACCGAATAATCGCATCTTATCAAGATATCGCAGAATGGACTATTCCACCAGCACAATAAGACATGCATGAATAATCCACAGATTCTCTCTTGCTTCATTCTTTGGTTGCATTGATGGCAATGACATAAAACTCAGTGTTTGAAATGGTCAACAAAGATATATAATTTATTGAAATACTTAAAAAAATCGATATAACTTTCAATGAAAGTAGTACCAATAAATTCTATCACATTTTATCGCAACTACATGCCACATTACTTCCATTTCAAACACCTTAATGTTACTGTATTACGGATCACACAGGTATTTCCGTGGAAATGTGGTTCGTTAGTTTTTACCAATATGTCTGTAGTAAAACTCTCACTCTGGATCATATGCTATTGATTGTTGGCTTCATCTGTAGATTCGTCCCTCGTCTCTTGAAAATTCAGCCAGGACTGCTCCACAACCGTTGCAACACGTTTTTCGTATTCTCGCTTATTTTCTTGATATAGCTGAGCTGCCAGCGAATTTGCCGGGGAGTTCGGATTTGGTTCATCCAGCAGAGACTGGTGCAAAGATACTTTGTTAGTTATACATACTATATATCTGTAACATTGTATTAGTGTCTTAACTTATTTGCACATTAATAATGTACAACAACCTGTAACTTCATATCAATGAAGGCAATGCTGTATTTATTACTTACAACAGCTATTATCAAAACATATTTCTCTTAGCATTTTTTTTTAGCTTACTGATTTTGCTAAGTTTTATAATTGTATTGTTAGCAGTAGTAGTAGTTCACATTTTTTTTGTGGTTATTTATTTTATTTATTTATTTAACCTGGTAGAGATAAGGCCATCAGACCTTCTCTTCCCCTCTACCAAGGAATTACAACTACAATATTAAGAATACAATTACAATTATAAATTATTAAATTTACAAATACAATAAACATCAAAGTACTACAAGATTAACTGATTAATAAAGGCTAGACAGTTTATTGTAGAAGTTAAGAGCAAAGAAAATTTTTTTATTAATCAAGTAAAAATTAAACGTACTCTATGCAGTAAGAAAATGCTTAATAAGTTTGCCCTAGAAAACGCTGGAAAGACCAATTTTAATATTGCTATGGAGACGAAACGGGCCAATGGACCCAAATCGTATTGTTGATGATGATGATGAAGTTTGTTTTTGAACACTGCTAAGTTGACAGTTTCTGATGTCACTGGGTAGGGTATTCCACAAGCGCGATAGCGAGATTGATGAATACATCGTCGTCTTATGTGTTGGTATGGCTAGTATGCGGCTATTTTGCGTGCGTGTGAAGAGATTATGATATGATGACAGGTAACTGAAAAGGGAAGCAAGGTAGGTAGGTGTAGAGGTGTGAAGGACTTGGAAAAGGAGAACACGGGAATGAAAATTTTTACATTCGTTAAGCCATAGCCAGTTTCGAGTTTGGAAGGATGGGGGGTAATGTGGTCAGCACAACGGACATTGCAGACGAAGCAAACACAAAAATTATGAACACGTTGTAATCTTTGCGACTGGTTGACACTGAGGTCAGTCTGTAGAAAATCACAATAATCAAAGTGGGGCATTACTAGTGTTTCCACTAGTATTTTTTTGAGTGATAGTGGGAGAAATTTTCGAATGCTGTTTAAGGAATGTAGTATGGACAGTACTCTTTTGATAATATAGGTTACTTGGTTATTCCAGTTTAAATGCATATCAAAGTAAACTCAAAGGTTTTTTACACAGGAAGCAAAAGGGATTATTGTGTCGTTTAATTTGACTGGAAAAGCATGAGTAATGTTGTATAATAGACATTGATGTCCCACTAGGATTGCTTGTGATTTTCTGTTATGTATATAACAGGATATATTAATCTATGTAAAGATTAATTTTTTGGTCCTATAGAGTTATCTGTAATGGTTATAATTTGTTATTAATTTTTACATGGATTATTCGCATAACAGTGCATATACTGTAGGAGTCCCAGCCACCAAGTCACTCAATTGAGTGTGCTCCTTGTGTGATCACTGTTGACTTAATATATAACTTAGGTCAATACACAAGTCGAATATGGAGTAAGGTCACTAAGTGAAAAGAACCAAAGGAGAAAGATTCGATCCAGTGCGGTGGGTTGAACTTTGGTGTAGCTCAGTGGTTAGAGCACTCAGTGCGTAAAACTGGGGGTCCCAGGTTCGATTCTGGCAGCAGAGCGAATTTTTCTCCATTAATAACAAAGGATATATTAAATTTTATTATTATTATTATTATTACTACTATACTATCAATATTTATTATTGTATTACTAACACTATTTATCTAAATGTTTATTATTTATCTACCATTACAATGGCCTTCAAATTATATGTCATTAATTACTTTTTCTGTATAACCATGTATATCATCCAAATTAATTACAAATAAAACATAAGCTCATATATGGGAACAGTTCCCATATTCATATCTGGTTACTGCTTTTTTTTTAAATTACTGCTTATTTAATTAATATTTATAAATATTAAATTATTATTCTTACCATATTTTGATTTTGATTGTTTAGGCACCTGTCCGAAGACAGATCTGAACCTCAAAAGTGATAATGGGGTAGGGTGACCAGTTCCTTTCCTCCTCCATTGCATACATTGCCGATTAGCTACATGTTACACTAATCAGACTTCAGATGTATACAAACACATTACGTCAACTGAGATGTACTGCCTGATAATAGATTTATATATAAGCCAGAATCTCAACCAGAGGGGTGTATTTTGATTATTATCCTATAAAATGGACTAAATAGTAGACTGTATTATTTTGGTAAACTAATAAGCCTTTAAGGACAGCTATCCTTATATTGGATTTTGTATCTACTAGTAATATTCACCATCATATTATTGTTGTACACTCTACAAATCACGTTGGTCTGCCTTTAAGGGGACACTTATGTGGTTTTTAAAACTTCTACAATTTTCATCCAAAATTTATTAATTTTAAACTACATAAACAGGCCTACAATACTACCATCTGTACAAAATTTGGTGCCATTAGAAATAATAGCTTTGAAATTATATTTTTTAAATATATTTTATATTGAAATCACTAAAAAAGCTCTTTGCGACAAAGTTTTCCAAATTTTTAGTTCATAAGTAGGCAAAGGAGTACAACTATCCTGTTCAACATCTACTTGGAGAATTTAGCGAAGAACTGTTTTCAGGACATGGGAGGGGTAATAGTAGGAGGAAGAAGAATAAAGTGTATAAGATTTGCTAATGATAAGACATTAGCAGAAGAGGAGATAATACTAAGAGATATGTTACTGGAGCTAAATGACAGCTGTGAGCAGTATGGGATGAAAGATAAATGCAAAGAAGACGAAAATCATGATTATCGGAAGAAAAATAAAGAAGATAAATGTGCGAATTCTAAATAAGGCAGTAGAACAAGAGGACAGGTTCAAATACTTGGGGTGTACTATAAACAGTAACATGAGCTGCTGCCAGGAAGTCAAAAGGAGGATAGCAATGGCAAAGGAAGCTTTTAATAGAAAAACGGACTCTGGTAAAAGAACTAAGGAAGAGACTAATGAAGTGCTTTGTGTGGAGTATGGCACTGTATGAGCCAAAAACATGGACATTATGATGAAGTGAATAGAAGCAAATAGAAGCGTTTGAAATGTGGATATGGAGAAGAATGGAGCGTGTGAAATGGACAGACAGAATAAGAAATGAAGCTGTGTTGGAAAGAGTGGATGAAGAAAGAATGATGATGAAACTGATAAGGAAGGAAAAAGAAACTTGTTGGGTCACTGGCCGAGAAGAAATTGGCTACTGAAGGATGCACTAGAAGGAATGGTGAACAGAAGAAGATTCGAGATGATAGACAACATTAAAGTATATGGACCATATGCAGAAACTAAAGGAAGGCAGAAAATAGGAAAGATTGGAGAATTCTGGGTTTGCCATTTGGCACAACACTATGTATGTATGTATTTGCTCATAAGCTTGGAAACAGTAATGGGAATATAAATTAATTAGCCTTTTTAGCTCAGTCTAAATAGAGAGTCACAATAAATTTTTAAGTGGATTTTCTTAATTTTTCACTATTATTTCACCATAGTGTCCCCTTAAGATGCAGTAAATCAGGTATGTAGGAAAGTGGGCCTGTAGGTTTTTCGGAGAATCTCTTAATATTTGGTATTTATTTGCAAGGCTGAGGTATAGTGATATGAAAATGGCTAAGAGAAACTTAGGTGTCCACACGCAACATAACCTACAGCTGCAGAAACCGAATCTAAGACACCAGTAATATTCAAAACAATTAACTCACTGAGTAATTGCTTGGCAATGAAAATCAAAATGAGGAATACATAGGCCATTCGAAAATTAGTGGCAACACTGCTAGAATTCAGCTCTCCTGGCAGTAACTAATAAAGGCTGGTGGTATGAGACGAAATTGTGCCTGATATGTTTTATCTGGTAATAATCCGTGGTGCCACAGCCCTTGAAGGGCTCAGACCGACCAGCCGGCTGCTGGCTCACGTTCACATGTCGAAGCAGAAGTGGACGATCATTCAACCAGAATAATGAAGGTATCGTGTGATTAGCACGATGATCCCCCCAGCTATTATAGCTGGTTTTCGCAACTGGATTTCTTTACCTATAATAGCTCACCATGTGCATCACGATGCTGAGTGGGCACCGGTTTCACACACTGGCTGAAATTTCATGAGAAAATTTCTTCCCCCATGAGGACCCGAACCAGAGAGCGTTCTGGAATGCGAGTCCTAGGCAGGATGCCTTAGACCACAATGCCATGGCATGGGACGTTATCTGGTAATAATCTGATTTATAATCTACAGTGTGTTCCGTAAGTTTGGAATCATAGGCGAATTTCTTAAATTGCTTTTTTCTTTGTCCGCAGGACAACTGATTACAATTTAAGTAAAGAGGAACATATTCAGCTGATCCTGATTGATTGTGCCAGTAGTCACAGGGAGGTTGCCCATGAATTTAATGCTTTGCATCCAGAACAAATGCCAACTAGGGAAAAATCATTAAAAATTGCCATCCCTGTCACATTGTTGCACTGTCCATTCATAAAATTCCTGTCTCCGATTCAAATCATCCTCTGTTCATTTCTGTAGTAGTTGCAGTTTGTATGGGTGCCATTTGTTGGTGTGCAAAATGCTCTGGATGCTGCTTTTCGATATGTCCGTCTCTGTGGACATTCTGCAGATCAACTTGTTAGGGCTTTCCGAAAACGATGCCAGGACATTGCACGTTGTCTGCTCATCAGATGCTGTCCTCGATGGTCCACTACGCGGTTCGTCTGTGATGGATCCTGTCTCAATTAATTTAATGATTTTTCCCACACAATTATGTGTAATTGGCTTTCGTTCTGGGTGCAAAGTATTAAATTCATGGACGACCTCCCTGTGACTACAGCCGCCAACAAGCACAATCAGTTGAATACGTTCCTCTTTACTTGAAGATATCTCTCAGTTATCCTGTGGAGAAAGAAAAAATATTTTGTGCGAGATCGTGCATATTTGCTTGTTTTCCGCACAGAACCAATACGCGGTAAGTGTGAAATACCACATTCAGTATTCCCAACGTAACACACATAACAATTTCCCTCTTCTTACCGCTTAAGCGCGACATTCATTTTACTGCTTTAGGCTTTTAACATATTATTTTTAGAGACGTTTAACATAGTAATAATTATAAATTGGAAACTTACCACTGCAATTTCACCTAAATTGCAATGTTAATTATTGTTTTTAAATATTTGCAAAAATTAAGTAAAGTCTACTACTCCACGAAACTTATTGCATTCCTGATACAAGTAACATTAAGGAAGCCGTGAAAAAAATCAACAAGATTCCAGATGCCGATGTTATTACTGCAATATGTTATATAAATAATATTATTAAAATATTAAAATGAAAAATAAATCATTACATAACCTTACCTTTTGTTTTAAGTTCGCATTTATAGACTGGGGAAAAAAAAAGACAGACGTATATTACGGCCTGCTGGAGTATAGTAAACACAGAAAACATTTTATAGCAACAATGTTGAAGAAAGATATTTTGGTTTTCCGAAGTTGCCGTCATTAAACAGAAACCAAAATGGAGATTTCATTGCAACTAATTAGAAATTCGTCTTTCAGGTATGTAATAAACGATCTTCGCACAAAATAATGTACGATACACGAGCGGTATGTTTGTTTTCATGTTCTCGGAAATTAAAAAAGCTCAACTACGTTTCGCTTTTTCAATCTTTTCCTAGACCATGAAAACGTCAACATACCGCTCTTGTAACGTATATTACTATTCAGTAATTCGTCTATGGTTCCAGACTTATGGGCCATCCTGTATTTGAAGTGAACACCATTTACGAACAGCAATGCGTCAGAAGCACACAGATTTCTTGAATACCCATTTTACTGTGCTTTAAGGTGGTGCTCATCACCTACTTAACAGATGGAAATGGGAAATTCTAGAAATCTACAGCATCATCCATATTCTCTGGATATGAGTCCCTGCAACTCCGCCCTTTTCTCTAATATGAAAGAGCCACTGAGAGGGGTATGTTTTAGAAATAGACACGCCATTTTAACATCTGCAGGACAGTCAATTAGGAGTTTAGAGCAAAGTGATGCTGTGGATAGCAACAGTCGCCTTCCAGAGATGTGGCGACAGGTACCGGAGGAGATTATTTTCAAGAACTGTACGAGATCTGTACATAAAGTAATGAGACTGGACGTGTAGCATTCCACCTGGAAACAGTGTGGCTGTCCTTGATAGGCGAGGCAGGTCAACATTCCATGTGCTGTCAGTGTTGATTTGAACTCCGTAACAACTGTGGTTGTAAGAGTATTTGTTGATAGTGCATTTGGAAATGGATGATAGCAAGTTCGAGCAACGTTGTGGTATCAAATTTTGCTTCAGAGAGAGAATGTTTTTGTGAAAAGCACAGATTTTTAGATGGTTTAAGGCATTTTCGGAAGGCCAAGAATCGATTGATGACGAACCTCACAGTGGAAGGCCAGCAACTTCGAAAGTCACCAGAGTCCGAGATCTTGTACGCTCTGACTGTCGGTTTACAACACAAATGATTGGGTAAGAGTTGAATTTGAACCACACCACCATTAAACAGATTCTGACATGTGAATTGTGGATGAGAAAACTCTGTGCCAAAATAGTTCCAAAGAATCTTTCTCAACAACAAAAGTAGTAGTTGTTTTCTAATTCCAGGCGCTTGACAAAGTCATTTGACCTCTTCCACTCCAATATTTTTCAAAGATATTATCATGGTCAGCCGGCAACATATTTCCAACCAACACCTCTTCAAGTGATATCTCTATCCAGTGCTTTTGCTTCAGTAAAGTCTCATTTTACAAACCTATGGATCAACAATTGGCTCTCTTCTGACAAAGGAAAAATTTTACAGTTTGTACAAAAGAAACCAAATGACCTGGAAATGTCCAGACATGTTCAAACATTTTTGTATGTATGTATGTATGTATGTATGTATGTATGTATTTATTTACACTGCAAGTGGGCAAGCACCCGGAACCAGAACAGGTCACATTGTCACTCAATTGTACCTACACCGATTTCACGTTTCTGATAATCCTACTTGTCTGTGGTGTGATAATCATGATGAAGATCTGGAACACATTCTTCTATACTGTCCATCAATAAACCACAAAAGAAGTAAATTAAAATCATCAGTACCAGTTGCAGAAGACACAGCCCTGCTGTATATATTGACTACACCCCAACTCTGGCTACTAGCAACAGGCATCTATAATGAACATCGATCATTTCTCGTGAAAAACAACTGAATATACTACAGTGGACTATAGTGGACTTCATGTTGTCGGCAAACAGCTGGATACATTAAGAAGATTGATTATGGTCAGCCACTGAAGCACAGATTTTGAGGTGTTCCGAATCCATTTCTTGGTTTGAGTTGCACAATGGTATGCAGGTGTTTGGTCAAACAGTCATGGCCTGTTGCCAATCTAAATGCAGCTACAGACGATTTTCGTGGTAAATCGGGAATTAACTGTGGATTATGATGCAGAGAGTTCCATTTTTTCCCTTGAGATTGTGTTATCAAATTTTGTTTGTTGAAGTCTAAGTATGTAGATTTAATAAATCTTTTCACAGAGTAATACGTAGATTTAGTAACAACAACAAAAGTACAACAGGAAGGACGTGTGTGTTGATCTTTTGGCACAGACTGAAAATGACCCTCGTTTTTTGGATTGTGTCATTATGGGTGATGAATCATAGATTTTTTAATATGACCCGGAGACAAAGATCCAAAGCCAGGAATGGCACACAAAAACCTCACAAAGGCCAAAAAATGCAAGAATGAGCAAATCCAAGATCAAATGCATACTGATTTACTTTTCTGAAAGCCAAGGGATCATTCATAAGGAATTTGTGCCTCAAGAACAAATGGTGAATCAGCATTTTTACAGCGAAGTTCTCTAAAGGTTTCGAAAACGGGTCATTTGTGTGAGACCTGCATTGTGATCACCTGGTTGCTACATCACGACAATGCGCTCTCCATTAATGAATTTTTGGAGTGTAAAACATTCCTATGGTTCCCTAGCCTCCTTATTCACCAGATACGAGTTCTTACGACTTTTTTCTCTTCCCGAGGATGAAACATCACCTGAAAGGACACCATGATAATAGAAAACATTAAAAAAGCTGTAACCAACCAACTGAAGGCGATTCCAGTTTCGGAGTTCCAGCACTGTTATGAAGAATGGAAACAACGTTACAGGTGCTGTATGGCTTACCAAGATGACTATTTTGAAGATGACAACAGCGAATAGGGATTATAAAGAATGGACACTGAGCGAATTTTCCTGTGTTTTGTTTCTCTGTGCGCCGGCATTTAGTTCTACTTTCAAGTGCTAGAGGTTAGTGTAATCGAGCATACGCTAAGATAATAATTGAGTATAGAGTTGAGACACAGAATCCAAACATCGCCTACCTTATTGCATAATCCAGTAACGCTTTGCTTCAAATAAATTCAAGTTAACAGCTTTTCCTTATTTCCCAGTGACAAACTAGTTGTAATAATAATTTTTTATATTTCAGATATAATAAATTATATAATATAATACAATATAAAATTATGTATCAAATTAGTTTAATATTTGTATATAATACTGGGTGTTCATTTCAAAGTGTGTCAAGACGTCACTGTTGTTGGG
Organism: Periplaneta americana; assembly: GCF_040183065.1. Lineage (NCBI taxonomy): Eukaryota > Metazoa > Arthropoda > Insecta > Blattodea > Blattidae > Periplaneta > Periplaneta americana. The sequence continues at coordinate 143,574,578 of NC_091130.1, read as the reverse complement.
TCACCGATTTGAAGCGAGTTTCAGCTTATATGTGAGAGAAGTTTCCTATTATTTAAGGCGTTCTTCAATCTGAACTTGAGAACGTGTATACGGTATAACTTGAACGTCGTAGCAACAGATGGCGGTCTGTATGGTCTGTGTGCTACCATAACCTCTTTCGAACTGTGTTTTGCGCCGGCAAGTCGTACGCAGGGTATTTGTTATCATCGGTTACATACGGTAACATTCCACAACACAAATCAAATGCGTGTCATGTTGACTGTCGAAGTTAATATCAACAAATACGTAAATAATCGTCTTAACCCTCTCCCCATATCCCGACAGTACATATTTCCAAACAGTTCGCATTCCTGCCACTACCGGCGTTACTGTACGTATTGGTACGTACTCTTCAGAATGAATGCCGTACTTGCTAGGCAACTTCTCTGCTTCATAGGTTATACACCTCTGCGGAAGTGTAGGAAGACTGAATTCTCTAGGCTCATCGGCTAGCCACATGACGGCATACAGCAAGCCATGACACACTTTGAACTGAACACCCAGTATAATATAGGTATATGGTTTTACTTCTCATAAGAGTTTTGTTTTTCCATTTTCACTGCTATCAAATCATTACATATTTTAATTGTTGTTGGGGTCAACGTCTCAACTCTCATTATAAAGGAACTCTAGAGTCTAGACATTACAGTTAATGACGGATTTATTATTTTATGGATCCAATTAATTTTATTTGAGTACATAATGTACTTAGACGTATTAATTATGTGTTATATTTCCGCTGTGTCAACTGCTAGCTGGTGTGATGCCAGCGCCAACTCTAGGGAGAAAGCAGAATCTCACGCTCTAGCTGGCTTGAAGGTCATTGAAATCAGCCGGCTACATCAAAGGTACCGACGCGGTGTCCATACTTAGTTACCTATACGCTGGTGACAACTTGGATGTGTAATTTATTATGAATACAAAAATAATAAAAAAATCATTATCGTTACTTTATTTACAGACCTCGTAAGTATGTTAACCGTAAATAAGTATGTCTTTATTCTTAATTAAAATGTTGCCACTAATTTTCGAATGATCCTTAATTTTTAGAGTCTGCATGGATAACATGGACAGGACATATTTATTTGGGTCATGTAAGTTTTTGTAACAGTTAAGAAAGTGTAAAAAAAAAAATGTATTCAGTGATAATTTATTCTTGGGTTAGATAAATAAATACAATGCGTAACAACAGATTCTTTGTGATGGAAGGGCACGAGGTATACTACATAAAAAATAAGTTAAAATTAGCTCATAGATGATTGACATGTAAAATGTTTACACGAAATCTAATTGTTTCCAGCCTTAGAGCCATTCTTAATCGAATTGAATTTGATTCTTCTTATATCAATGTTTTTCAGTTCACATTAATTTGATTAAGTTCCCGCCATACTTTTGCGTCTTGCCACACGAATACTTTCTTCTGACATTTAATCCGAGTGAAAATAGGAAAATACTGAATTTCACTGGTCGTAGACATCAAAAAAGAAAAGAAAGAAAAAGGAAGAGAGAGACTATTTTGTATTTAATTTCTTGTACTTTCCCAATATATTCTTTGCTATATATAGTCACAAAGAAGTGTGAAGGATATATTGAGTTACTGACCATAAAGAATAAAGTTTAAATATAGCTGCTTAACTACATGTATTGCCAAGACCTGTGAGGTTACTTCTAACAACTTGAAATTAATTTATGAAGAGAGAAAAAAACGCGAAATGTCAGCTTGTAGTTTCATAGCATGAGAAAATTCTTCCAGTCTGCTTTTTCAGGCACACGCAATGTTCAACATAAATATTGAAATAAAGCATTGCAGATAGCACAGGCACGTGTTCACTTCCTAAAGTATGAATTCTTGGGAGGGAAAGTCATACATGATTTGACAATATTACTCAACACTACACGAACTGCTTTCAAGCATGATGTAGTATATGCACTCTAACAACAATTCCAGGTCCTGTATTTACATCATCCTCTCACTCCGCAATACTACGACAACACAGGTTTGTTGCAGCCACCTTGAACACACACACTCACGCACACACACAATTAAAGGTAGCTTCTATGCTATTTGTATAACCTCTGCCAATCTTAAAGCCATTTCTCCATAAGCTAAGTCGGCTTAGTTTTATACCCTTTGTGGTACAAAATTATATTTAGTGCTCATCAATGTCAAATAGGATGTCAACACCAATTCTACAAGTCGTTCGTACGTTTTGTGGCCCAGCAGTAACACAAAACATAAACACTAATAAAACAGCCACAACATTTCTTCTCAAGAAACACAGGTTTTTATTTTTGTTAGTTGGCAATTAGTCGAGGCGCTCCGTTTTACTTTGTCGTCATGCACACTTGATACGATAGATCACTAGTCTACAAAACTCTGCTCCACGCAGGCTTTCACTCTCTTCTCGTATTCTCTTCGGTTTTCCTTGTAAAGTTGAGCTGCCATGGAATTTGCTGGGGAGTTGGGGTTTGGATCACTTAAAAGTGACTGAAAGGGAAAACATAACGTTAGTTGACCTTGCTAGTCACAAGGATTTCAAAAGGTGCTTACTTCTAGAACAACTGTACACATTTAACAAGCCATCATCTATGAGCCAACTTTTTCTTATATTATTTGGGTTTTATTCAATGCTGGGACGAAGACAATGAAAAAGAACTGTATGGAAATTGCAACTTATCTCTGTGTCTATCCACCAACTGACAGAACACATGGTCTGCAAAGGTCTGAAATGTTACACAAACAGAGTTGGCATTGCATTTATTAAAGGTTATTAATTATAAAAGATACAGTAGAGCTTTGTAGTTCATGGCAATTGAATTTGTTTTATGGATAATTGGTTTTTAAGATCATTAACTATTCCAAAAGTAAAACACAGTTTTGATAATGAAATATATCACCAACATTTCTTTAACACAAATTTTTATTCAATATAAGTACAGAAAAACGTGAAGAATTCCCTATCTATTATGTATACAAACGACTTCTTTTAAATTTATTTATTGTGATTATTATTAGTACTTTTCATTGGTGGACCAAACCATAATTTTGTTGTAAATATGTGTACGATATACATAAAAAGATGAGAGGGAGGGTCAATATTTATGACTTGACATTTCTCATACTTCATAACAATATTTAATTTACATAAACAATATAGGTGTCTACACCGAAATGCACTATTTTTATCTTGTTCCCAACACCAAAGAAATAAAGATAAGGGAATTTTATTCACAAACATAAGTTTTATGAAGCAAGTAAAGAGATAGGTTTGGAAGTAAATCCCGAAAAGACAAAGTATATGATTATGTCTCGTGACGAGAATATTGTACGAAATGGAAATATAAAAATTGGAAATTTATCTTTTGAAAAGGTGGAGAAGTTCAAATATCTGGGAGCAACAGTAAGAAATATAAATGATACTCGGGAGGAAATTAAACACAGAATAAATATGGGAAATGCCTGTTATTATTCAGTTGAGAAACTTTTATCATCCAGTCTGCTGTCGAAAAATCTGAAAGTTAGAATTCATAAAACAGTTATATTGCCGGTTGTTCTGTATGGTTGTGAAACTTGGACTCTCACTTTGAGAGAGGAACATAGGTTAAGGATGTTTGAGAATAAGGTGGTTAAGAAAATATTTGGGGCTTAGAAGGATGAAGTTACAGGAGAATGGAGAAAGTTACACAACACAGAACTGCACGCATTGTATTCTTCACCTGACAATTAGGAACATTAAATCCAGACGTTTGAGATGAGCAGGGCATGTAGCACATATAGGCGAATCCAGAAATGCATATAGTGTGTTAGTTGGGAGGCCGGAGAGAAAAAGACCTTTAGGGAGGCCGAGACGTAGATGGGAAGATAATATTAAAATGGATTTGAGGGAGGTGGGATATGATGATAGAGAATGGATTAATCTTGCTCAGGATAGGGACCAATGGTAGGCTTATGTGAGGGCACCAATGAACCTCCGGGTTCCTTAAAAGCCGGTAAGTAAGTAACACAAGTTTTATGAGGGATTAAGTTTGTAACAAAAAACCGCAAACTTTCATGTGAGCCCCTTTGGTGGCACGATGGATGTCTAGTCTGTATTTGGTTACAGTACAGATCTACTCCAACATCCTCGGAGAGATAGTACCAATGGTTTCCACAATCCGGACATGGAGGTCTCCGGGCACTTTGGTGGTGTACACTCTGTCCTTCATGTAGCACCAAAAAAAAATCTATCGACCTGATGTCAGGAGAACATGGAGTCCAATTCAGGGGTCCATTTCGTCCTATCCAACGCCCTGGAAATGTGCTCCGCACATCCAACTACCAGTGGGGTAGAGCACCATCTTGTTGAAATTACAACCTGAGGAAAGGCTTAAAGCTGTAGCATGTCCAGGTAGGTCGTTTTTGTGACAATCTTCTCTGATCATGTTCCTCCAACTACCAGTGGGGTAGAGCACCATCTTGTTGAAATTACAACCTGAGGAAAGGCTTAAAGCTGTAGCATGTCCAGGTAGGTCGTTCTTGTGACAGTCTTCTCTGATCATGTTCCTCCGTGTCCGCATTGTGGAAGTCATTGGCACCATCCCTAGGTATCCTTTGTGTCAATGCAGGGGCTAATGTGGCAATGTGTGTTTTTTTTTATTACAAACTTAATACCTCATATGACATATTTGTGAATAAAATTTCTTTATCTTTATTTCTTTGGTATTGAGAGCAAAATAAAAATAGGGCATTTCAGTGTAGACACCTTGTACAGTAAAACTTGGTTATAACGACATCCAAGGGATCTTAAAAATTATGTTATAAACGAGTGTTGTAGTAACAGAGATTCATATTATCACTCTAGTCAGGAGTGAAAATTAAAAATAAACTTAATTAGGCTTATTTTAGATTTTTTTATTCACTTTTAAGCCTTCCATGAACATAAAAAAATACACTATAATTATAAATGCAGTATTCTGACTAAAATAGTTTATTCAGTACTCGACCAAACTTCTTTACTTACGAGCGAAGTAATCAGCTATTTTACTCTGTTGTCTTCTACTTGACTAATACACACTTTCTAAATTACATTCTTTGCTCATTATTTCAGTTGCAATTTCACTGCTCCCTCCCCTAACTTCATAGAACATGTTCACAATTCTTATGGCTTATGGCTTCTAAAGCGTCACTTCTTTTAGTGGCCATACTGCGTTAAAATGCGTGCACTTAGTGAAAACTTCCTGTTGAAACTGACTGCACGCAGGTACCGTTAATACCGCATGAATTCGGGCGGGTTATAATGGGATGGGGAATCTGCCTGCATTCCAGAGGTCTGTGACAGCAGGGAACAGTAAAGAATTCGCCAGGTTGCAGATTTCAACACAATATTTCTTAAAATATTTTGGTTCTTGGAAACTCTCATTCCAAACTGAGGTTGAAAACGACATTATATGCGAGGTAGATGCATATACATTTGTCTTATTAAGCAAAGTAGAAAAACATATGTCTTATGGGGAATTAGTTGGGATCACAGAATATTTGACGTTATAGGCGAGGTGTCGCACAAAATGAGGTCGCTATAACCAAGTTCTACTGTACTTCAATCCCTGCGTGTTTCAATTTGTAACGAAGGTAAGTCAATGAACAGCAACATACTACTGTATTTTCAGCTATATATTATTAATTTAAGAACGAACCTGTTCAAATTTAAGAAATGTATCACACTTGAATTATTAAGATTCTCACATCAATCACGTAAGAATAGTAGTGTTCTATTAATTTCAATTTTCAAGAAAACTTTATTTAACATGTTTTGATGTACGTAGACTTAATACAAGATTCAGTTAACTTCCTAATGAATAAAAATTCTTAACAATTAGCAAACAAAAATCAGGAGAACACATCTGCTACAGAGACCCAGGCTTTCATCTATAAAATGAAGCTTATTCCTACCTACCTTATTTTTATGTGAACATTGGTATAGGCTGTAATTGACACACATTTTAACTTCTCAATAATAAAATATATTAAACAATTTTATTCTGTAGCAAAAATGTAACATTTTCATGTACCGGTATATAATTAGTACCTACCTATCTTCTTGTTGTGTGAAATACAATAAAGATACCCTGAATGTGTAAAAAATTAGTTTTGAAAATTTCTTCCTAGCAATCCTACACGTTTCCAGCACCATACAATGAAGAAGTGGATTAATGCAACATGCAATACAACAGTTAATACCTATAAAATGGATTCATAATTATTAAGTCCTCCATGCAGACAGCATTATACAAGGTGGTGCAAAAGTCACTCACTGTCAAGTGAATTTTGCGTCATCCAGTAACATTTATTGCAGAAGAAACTAAATATATAACTTCTTAACATAAACACTTCTTTGAATGAAAAACTGTGAAAATTACTTACGATCTTGTTAAAGAGATAACAGTTGAATTGTAAGAAATAACTGATAAACAGGTAAAAATCAAGCGTGAAGACAATGCGAGATTTTTGATGTCCTGGGGGAGTATCATAACAAATACAATACAAGTAGAACAAATGGATAAAGAAGTGCCCAAGAAACTGACGCTAAGAAAGATCCAATAACCAGAAGAAGAAAGAATAAATCAGTGCCACGAAGGTAACACGTATTTTCTAGTTATACAAAACTTAAATTATGGTTTATTTAACGACGCTCACAACTGCCGAGGTTATATAAGCATCGCCAGTGTGCTGGAATTTCGTCACACAGGAGTTTTTTTACATGCCAGTAAATCTACTGCCATGAGCCTGTCGCATTTAAGCACACTTAAATGCCATCGCCCTGCGTCGAGATCGAATCTGCAACCTTGAGCACAGAAGGCCAGTGCTATACCAACTGTGCTACCCAGGCTTACTAATTATACATTTTTCAACAATTCAGTCCTTTACATTACCAATAATATTTCTATTTGTAGTTTAATCTCTAGAACTGTCATCAAAAACTTTGTTACGTTATGCTTGTCTTGTATTGTTATCTGACAGAATGAAAAAATTAGTCATTGTTTCCTCTATATATATTTTGTAACATCGTTCCCGGTGTATCAAAAACTTTAGTTATTGTCGTGCGCATGCATCGATCCACCTCCACCTCCTACTTGAATGTTCGAGGGGAGGGGGATAAGAGAGTGATCGTGATTCGAACGTGAAGGCAGTGCTTGACAGGCTCGAGACGGACGATGAAGAAGGCAGGATTAGCTCAGCTGGACGGATCAGGCAACTTAAATTGACGATCCTATCCGATAAGTATACATCGGGAACTACAGGCTGTGGCTGTGAGATATGAGACAGGAATGGTTTAGGAGTTTCTTTAAAGTTATGTAAAAGGGGGTTGCTGTTCAATGAAATAGTTTTGGTTATTTGTTCTTTTCCCTGAAGGTTTGTTGTGAGTCTATATTGAGAGATGTTATAATGTAGGGAGATGCTGTAACTGATGGTTGGAATATATATTATTTTATTATTTTAATGTACCGAAGTACATATGATATTTCCATGCAGATATTCTGCGTCATCATACGATGAAAGAGTAATGGAACGGAGAAAAATTCTCTCCGGCGCCGGGATTTGAACCCGGGTTTTCAGCTCTACGTGCTGATGCTTTATCCACTAAGCCATACCGGATACAACTCCGACGCCGGTTAGAATCGTCTCAGATTAAGCTCCAACTCTTGGGTTCCCTCTAGTGGCCGCCCTCTGCACTACGTCATAGATGTCTATGAACGCAGGACCGAAGTCCACACATGTGCTGAGGTGCACTCGATATGAGTGACTAGTTGGCTGGGATCCGATGGAATAAGCGCCGTCTTAAATCACGAAGTGAACTACGCATATCATATATATTATTTTATTATTTTAATGTACCGAAGTACATATGATATTTCCATGCAGATATTCTGCGTCATCATACGATGAAAGAGTAATGGAACGGAGAAAAATAATATATATGATATGCGTAAATCACTTCGTGATTTAAGATGGCGCTTATTCCGTCGGATCCCGGCCAACTAGTCACTCATATCGAGTGCACCTCAGCACATGTGTGGACTTCGGTCCTGCATTCATAGACATCTATGACGTAGTGCAGAGGGCGGCCACTAGAGGGAACCCAAGAGTTGGAGCTTAATCTGAGACGATTCTAACCGGCGTCGGAGTTGTATCCGGTGTGGCTTAGTGGATAAAGCATCAGCATGTAGAGCTGAAAACCCAGGTTCAAATCCCGGCGCCGGAGAGAATTTTGCTCCGTTCCATTACTCTTTCATCGTATGATGGTTGGAAGTTTTTGGTTAATTCCCTTTAAGATAGAAATTGTAATTAAAGAGAATATTCTTGTTGTTGAATGTTTTTCCTGTTAATTCTTATCTAAGAGATAATGGTAATAAAGGGAGGTTTTTGGTAATTTTGGAATTTTTCCTTTTTTTGAAATTCATTCTCGTTTTTCCAAGTTCCTTATTTTTTAATTTTGGTGTAGCTGAAGAACCGTCACAACTTGTATAAATAATTCACTATACACCCAAATAAGAATACACAAGTTTCGTTCTGTGCACACAGAAGCATATTTTATGACCCCTGTTCCCCCTAAAAGTAAGATAACTGTAATTAATTTTGTAGTAATAAATATGTACTCGTACATTTCAATTCCTTCTACTAATATTTTCATAATTTACAATAATCGGCATAATACCGTACTCTGTATACAGAGTGGAAATAATATAACTGTGCAGATTAGCTTATTCCTTGGATATAGCAGAACAAAAAATTCTATTATCATATCTAGATCTAGATTAGATCTAGAGAAATATGATGGTAATATATTTTCTTTTGCAGATGATACTGTACTAACATTTAATGGGGAAAATTGGGATAACACTTATTTAAATGCTAGAAAACTAATTAAAGTAGTAAAAAATTGGCTTGACTCTAATCTCCTGTCCTTAAATACTAATAAAACTACTTATATTCCATTTCCTTTAACAACGAAAGGTTTACCTCCACCTATGAATAATTATCACTTAGTAATACGTAATATTTCATGTAATGAATTAACAAATAATTATTGTAATTGCCCACATCTAACATCTTCCACACAAGTCAAATATTTAGGAATTATTATAGATCAGCATTTACGTTGGGATAAACAAATTGATTTCATGTGTACAAGTATATAAAAGACAATTTATAAATTCATAATACTCTGAAATTTTATCACTAAGGAGGCACTGAGAATAATATTTTTAGCTTTAGTAAAATCATTAATACAATATGGTATAATAAATTGGGGTGGAGTAGCATCATCCGTACTTAAACCATCAATTTTAAAACACAGAAGATTAATAAAAATTTGTCTGACCAAAAATATGGATTACCCAACAAATTTAATTTATACAGATTTTAAAGTATTAACTATTGAAGAAATTTATAAATATAGTTTACTAACTTACTGCCACAGAAATAAAATAAAACGTAAATCTAATCAACATGAATATCATACTCGAAGACAAAAGTCTACTTTCCTATTAATTGAGCCTAAATGTCATACAAGTGCAGCTCTTAAACATGGTGCTAGTTTCGGCCCAACACTTTATAATAAAATTACAAACCATTTTCCAAATTTGAAATACTTTAAAATTGAAGTTTTTAAAAAAGAAATTTATAAAATTATTCGTGATATATGTGTGTCTGTGTATCCAATGCCCACCCACTTCACTTGCGTGATTCGGGTTCCGCATACTGCGGATAGGTGGCAGAACTGTGACCCATTTTCTAGTTGTACACCACTTCGGCAGGTCACACTGTACATGATGTGTATCTGTGGAGAGTTATGTCGTGTACTAGGGTGAGTGTATGTGTAAGTGTTCGTGTAAGTGTAGTGTCTGAAATGAGTGATGATGAGGAAGGGAGAAGGGGAAACCCGGTGCCGGCACATAGCCTACTCCTGTCGAATAGCACCAAGGGGGCTGTCAGACTTAACGCCCCCATCCGACAGTGCATATGAAGAGAAATGATCTGAATAATGTTTGAGACTTGTATTCAGGAGGTCCCGGGTTCAAACCCCATGGGCGGCCAATCTGATTGGGGTTTTCATGGATTCCCCCAGTCACAAAGACAAATGCCGAATTGAAAATTTACATGCCATGATTCATCACCGCCTCAATCATTAATATAATAAACATTAATCAAAATATAAAATCAGTTACATGAACACAATCCATCTGTAACACACAACAATAGAAACAGTAACTCAACAATAATAACAATGGCCTACTGATATACCCAAAGATCCCACACACCATCACAAATGTTGAAGCGTGTATAAAAAAATAAAATAGTACATGGCTTCCGAAATCAAGTAATTTTCGTATAAGCAATTTTTATCTGTAACAACTTATATAGATTATTATTTATTTATTTATTTAACCTGGTAGAGATAAGGCCATCAGGCCTTCTCTTCCCCTCTACCAGGGGATTACAACTACAATATTAAGACTACAATTACAATTATAATTACAATTAATATTAAATTTACAGATACAATAAAAATCGAAGTACTAAAAGATTAACTGATTAATAAAAGCTAGACAGTTTATTGTATAAGTTAAGAAAGAAGCATTTCTTTTATTAAGTAAAAATTAAACCTACTCTACGCAGTAAGAAAATGCTTAATAAGCTTGCTTTTGAACGCTACTAAATTCCGACAGTCTCTGATGTCACTGGGTAGGGTATTCCACAAGCGCGAGAGCGAGATTGTGTATGATGATGAATACGATGTCTTATGTGTTGGTATGGCTAGTATGCGGCTATTTTGCGTGCGTGTGAAGAGATTATGGTATGATGACAGGTAACTGAAACGGGAGATAAGGTAGGTAGGTATAGAGGTGTGAAGAACTTGGAAAAGGAGAACAAGAGAATGAAAATTTCTACGTTCGTTAAGCCATAGCTTATACGTATATACATACTTCTGACGAAATAAAACCTTAATAAACCCTATCTGGGATTTCATCCCATGTTCTTTCAAACTGCTGTCCAATGTATTTCACAATATGCTATGTTAAGTCCTGATCTTCTGATCATCAACACACCGAATTTTTTTTTTCTAACATTAATTATGTAGCCTATCACTGTGCTAGCATGCAAGCAGAAATATAAAAGCAAGAAGTGGAAGAAGTCTACTCTATTGCTAAGCAAACTCTTCGCAGTCATGAGAAATTGCTCATACAATAGCACAGAGTATTTCTGTTTAGGAGAATTTTCTCCAGAGACAGTGCTCATTTTTATTCATACCATCCATTGAATGAGGACAGCAGAAATAATGAACGAGATTTTACACATCTCTTGTATCCTTTATTTAAATTGTATGAAAACGTGAATGGAGATCAAAGAACTTGTAACAGACAGATCTGAATGGCGGTGCTTCACTAATAGTTACTAACATTGTTTAAGATCATATCACAGTCTACTACATACAGTCACGAAGCTTGGGATGTTTTTTTGCAAATCTCGCGATAGTTGCTAGCCACTTGGAGCGCTGTGAGTACTAGGAACAATAGACTGTGCCACAGCCATCGTGATCTAATATAGGCCGTAAGGCAGACCATGTAACTCGCTTAACCCGATCACGAAGGGCGGCGTTTCAACCATATAAATTACTTGGAATGCATAAACAGTAACATATGTTTCTCTAAAATGTAGTGTATTTGCATTAATAAAATTTAAAACAATGATTAGGAGACACTTCAGACATAATTCACTTGCGAGTTAAGATGTAATATTATTTATGGTGTGAAAATTACGTTGTTCGTATGTGTAATACCTGCCTTTATTTCGATTAAATTTTGCGAAATTCTTGTACATTCATTTATGCACGATTCAATCATTTTTAATTGCATCGCACGAATATTTAGGTATGTTGAAATTATAGGTTATGTTTACTGTACCAGTTGCCCCTTTCTGTCTAAATTTAGTGATCTCCAATGCCTTGCCATTCATATGAAAATTATAGGTTATGTTTACTGTATTTAACTTATATTCCTAAATTCGCAATCATACATTATAATTAAGCATAATGTCATGGATGATATCCCAGACATTCAATTTGTCTGTATTTTAATACTACAATTTAGTACTGAATTATTGTATTTACCTACTACTTAAGAGACGAAGTAACACAATTGTACGTACACTAATTTCATAGGAGTGGTATGGTAAATATTTTGTCTAAAATTAAGGAAGGTAGATGTGCTAAATTGAAATCACAATATAAATTCTTTTTTATTAAATCTCAAAATAGCTTCCATTCTAAACTTGAAATGTTGACGTGAACAGATTATGTTAACATGTAAAATTCTCTTCACATTAAAATAACACAGTTTTGTAATTATTTCTGCAACATATTATGCAACAAGAAGTAAACGGAACTTATGGACACATTACACTAAATAAAGCTTAGCAATGATAAGCAATAAAGTTATAATATAATATTTCACTGAGCTCCATACACTGAAATAGAAAACCCGAACAAACATTACAGCCTGGTCTAGATCGAAAAAGCATTGACTGTGCCATATTTCGCATTTTTGTGAAAAGCTATGTAAACTGTGAAATGTTCGGTATCGGTTGTAATAACTGTAAATGGCTAAAATACAATAATTTGAATAATAATACGGGACAAGGAGACGTTTGTAGTACTATAAATTGTAAGAAAAATAGGTTAGAGTTGTCCTTCTTCCGAAAGATCCAGGAAGGTGAGTTTATAGAATATAATATATATTTTATGAAAATAATATATAAACCTTATGTATTTCATATTTCAATAGTGGAAGGAAGGTGTTAATTTTTTCAAAAGAACACGATATCGAAAGTACAATACATTTTATGGTCTGCTAGGGAAAGAGTCTGTGATGAGGCAATAGTAGCAATCCTGGTAGTGAGCAACTATCTATGGATGCATATTTCAACTGTCTATGTTTGCATATTTAGTAAGTATTAAGCTTCGTGACTGTATATACTAGACTGTGATCATATCTCCTTTAATCTGCTTCGCAAGATCACAAGTTCGCTATCTCAAAATATTCTGTAGAGTATCCCATATTTCTCATTTAATTTTTGCATGCTTTTACTGAATCAACCTGTATATCAAATTACCAACCCTATTAATCGAGATTCTCGAGGTTTCTAAATCAGATCATAATTGCAACAAGTGTACAAAAACACGAGGTACGAAAATTAGTTCCAACTTAAGTATTCCTAGATCAGAACCTTTCAATAATTTACTTGAATGTTTCAATGATACATACCTGTATAGAAGTCAAAATAGCTGAAACATCGTACGTAGGACTCCATCTATTCTGCAGGATATCTAAGCATATTCCACCATCTGCATACACATTCGGATGGAACATTTTTGAAACGAATCTCACTGTAGGAGGCTTGTTTGGATATTCTTCTGTAAATTCTATTGTCAGTTTGAAGGTACCATCTTCAAATGGTGTGTCATGAGGTCTGAAATTAAATTATTTTCTTTTAATAATTCTGTAAATATTCAAAGTACACAAGGAAGATAAATGTATTAAATTACATTGCATAATATAAGCAAAACATTTTGTGCGAGATCGTGCGTATTTGCTTGGTTTCAGCACAAAACCAAAATTGCACATTCAGTATTCTCAACCTAACACACATAACAATTTCCCTCTTCTTACCGCTTAAGTGACATATTGATTTTACTGCTTTAGGTTTTTAACATATTATTTTTAGAGACGTTCAATATAGTAATAATTATAAATTGGAAACTTACCACTGCAATTTCACCTAAATTGCACTGTTAATTATTGTTTTTAAATATTTGCAAAAATTGAGTAAACTCTACAACTCCACTAAAGTTACTGCATTCGTGATGCAAGTAACATTAAGGAAGCCGTGAAAAAATCAACAAGATTCCAGACTCATCATAGACTGGGGGAAAAAAAAGACAAACGTATATCACAGCCTGCTGGAGTATAGTAAACTCAGAAAACATTTTAAAGCAACAATGTTGAAGATAGATATTTTTGTTTTGCAAATTTCCCGTCATTGAACAGAAACCAAGATGGAGATTTCATTGCAATTAATTAGAAATTCCTCTTTCAGGTATGTAATAAACGATCTTTGCACAAAATAATGTACGATACACGAGCGGTATGTTTTCTTTCAATTCTCGGAAATTAAAAAAGCTCAACTACGTTTCGCTTTTTCAAACTTTTCCTCGAACATGAAAACTTCAACATACCACTCTTGTAATGCATATTACTATTTTCTATTCAATAAGCAGTGTTAACAGGACTCAGAGTAATTTTATTCAACTAACTTATTTCACAACACCACCACCATTGAGGAAGAAATAAGAGAAAGAATTGTAATGGGAAACAAAGCATACCATGCCAACCTGCAGTTATTTAGAAGTAAATTGATATCTAAACAGTCCGAATTTAAGCTATACTGTACTACAATAAGACCTGTAGTAACTTATGCCAGCCAAATATGGGTCCTTAAAAACTCCATAAAACATAGACTGCTAATTTTTGAAAGAGCAATACTAAGGACAATTTTTGGTTCAACTAAAATGAATGATGGTACATGGAGAATTAAATATAACAGTGAACTGAATGAGCTGATAAAGAATAGGAACATAATAAATCATATAAAATCGCTAAGATTAGGATGGTTTGGTCATATAAATAGAATGAAGAATAATAGACTGGTCAAACAAATATACAAATGGAAACCAATAGTTAGCAGAAAGCAGGGTAGACCAAAAAATTGATGGGAGGATGATATCCTGAATGATTTGAAATTGATGAAGGTGGAAAACTGGACAAAGATAGTTGGAAGCCGTAAGGAATGGAAGAAAGTTGTTGAGAAGGCCTAAACTTTCATCTGAGAGTTGTAGAGCAAGAAGAAGAAGAAGAAGAAGAAGAAGAACTTATTTCACACTTGAAATTTGTTAAGTTCAGTTCCAGTAGAAATATTTCTGTAAGTTAATGACAATTGAAGCGTCCATTGCAAGAATGATGGATGTCATTTGGAATACTCGTACATTTTGCAGGAGAAGCAATTGAAAGTTTGAAATGCTTAGCGCTCAAAGCTTAACTGCGATTTTCCGATCATTACTATTCCTAGAACACATGTGAGGCACATGGAAATAATGTGGCAATTTCTTTTCATTTGAACTGTCACCTATCATACTGATCCAGTAATACAGTACCTTAATATTATGTTCACAATTATGTGGCATACTAGAAACAAATCAACAAAATAAAATTCTAATAAACTTAATTGATAGGTGGTGTGTGGATAACTTCAGGGCTTCTACCGCGTTGTCTTGGTGTTATTGGCTGACGTTTCGACTGCTGTGTTGTGGCCATCTTCAGAGCAGTTGTTGGATAAGGAAATAGTCTGCCAGCTATTATATATATAGTAGTCTCGATGGGGGGAGTACTTGCTGTGATAGGTCATAGGTTCTCCTTCTGGCGTCTGATTGGTCCTACGTTGTCCAATCAGATGCCAGAAGGAGAACCTATGACCTATCACAGCAAGTACGCCCCCCATCGAGACTACTATATAGGCCTATATATAATAGCTGGCAGACTATTTCCTTATCCAACAACTGCTCTGAAGATGGCCACAACACAGCGGTCGAAACGCCAGCCAATAACACCAAGACAACGCAGTAGAAGCCCTGAAGCTTATCCACACACCATTTACACCAGCCGCAGAAGCCTACGCGAACACTTAATTGATAGGTATTTTAATACAAACACAAATTAAAAGTAATTAGGCTATGCCCAGTCACTCTTAATGCATTACTTACAGCTTCTGGAAACAACAGAATTTACAATATGTGTATGATTCTTTAGTATCGCATTCATGACACACTTTGAATAAATTTAGGTCTGCATACAGTAAATTTATGGAGATTACATACCCAAATATCACAGCATTCCATATCATTATATTGTTATCTGTAGGGGCACCACTTACTCCTGTCGGTGGGTCTTCTTGTAGCCTAGAAAAGAGAACAATGAGTTAAAACCAAGCTGAACTCAGCCACAGACTGAGTGAAGTGTGAAGAGCACTACTATTTTTACAAGGCCCTTAACAATCTGACCTTCATTATGACGGCAGACATTTCCCTCTTTCGTTATTCTTTTGCCTCCATTTTCTGATCACAATGGAATCTCATTACCGGTAACTCTTTTTCTAGATACCAAAGAACTTTAAACATCAAAAAAAGGAATATGTACTAAGATTTAGCAAGTCTTTAGTGGAATTGGGACTGGAACTTCCATAAATTGATGCTCTATAAAGGAAAACGCAGTAATGAGGCACGTACTAATGATATTCCACGGTATTTGTTTCTCTAGGTTTTCCAACAATCTTTTGCATTTTCGTTTTCTTTCAAATATTAAAATAGTTTCTTTACAAATCTCAATTGATTCGTCCTCATCAGTGGTGAAGCTAAGGTGAAAATACTGGGTAGGCTGAAAAAATCTGTTTACCTTCTATCTTTCACACATCAGATTTTTATCGGTTTTTCTATCAAATTTTTTGTGACACAGACCCCACAAGAAAATGATGACCACTCATTTTCACCCCCAAACAGAATAAAGGTAAAATAATATAATTTATTTTTCTCAGAGCACCCTGTTAGTCAAGAATATTTATTATACCTTGAAACAACAAGTTTTGATGGAGAAATCATTGCAATAAGTGGAAGTCTCAGGAATCTTCTATGCCACATCCATAAATTTAAGAATGCAGTTATATTGTCAGACTCCAAAGCAGCTATTCTATCAATAGTCTCTAAACACACCTTCATCTCAAACAGCAGAAATAACTAAAATGCTCTCTCAATTAATATCACTCAATAAAAGAATTGAATTCCAATGGATACCATCCCATTGTGGAATCCTGGGAAACGAGAATGCGGATGCTTTAGCAAAGAAGGGCAGCACTGCTACTTACAGACCTGTTATTAAATCTACGTATTACTCTGTGAAAATATTTATTAAATCTACATACTTAGACTTCAACAAACAAAATTTGATAACACAATCACAAGGGAAAAAATGGAACTCTCTGCATCATATTCCACAGTTAATTCCCGATTTACCACGAAAATCGTCTGTAGCTGCATTTAGATTGGCAACAGGCCATAACAGTTTGACCAAGCACCTACAAAGAATTGGAATATATCAGTCCCCTAACTGCCCATTGTGCAACTCAAACCAAGAAATGGATTCAGAACACCTCAAAATCTGTCCTTCAGTGGCTGACAATGATAATATCTTTGAAAAATATTGGAGTGCAAGAGGTTCAAATGACTTGATTGTCAAATGCCTGGCATTAGAAAACAACAACAACCCTGAAAATTGACAATTTCTACGTCTTCCTCATCCGCTATTTTAATATGTAAATGTGGTGCCGATCTGTCTTTGTAAGCACATTTTGTTTCATACGTCCAACTCGAAAACAGTTTCTCTTTTAATTCTACAAATAATGACTTCAATGTTCTCTCAGTATGAACCATTTTACACAAAATTAATATGTTAGCACATACACATGCATACACTTTTGATTAAACTAAACTCAATAACGCAGCACTTTCAGAGAACACCAATATAGCACGACGTAACATTGCGATGGAAAGCTAGCCTCGTCCCGTATGGAGATGTAGCGAATTAATACCCTCTCCCCGGTCTCCCCTCAAGCTTGCGAGTTAAGGTCATAGCCATGCCTTCAGAGGCTTGTGCCGTAAGCCTCACTGCTCGCACTGCTCTCTCCATACTGGAATGACTGCCAACAGTGAACTTAATATATAGAAGAATTGGAGTGCAACCAAGTGTTACGATGCATCATTATTACGAACTTATAAGCCCACTGTTACTAGGAATAATAACTAAAATTTTTTGGGTAGGCTAGGCCTCTAAAACCTTTTAAGAGCTTCGCCATTGGTCCTTATTACATGTCATTTTATGTCACAAAATCAATCTCCTTATATACGGTAACTTCATTTCATTTCTTCATATTTTCCGTACAGTTTGGTTCATAGAATTGAATAAAATAGAATAAAGTATATCTAGATGCATTTCAATTCCACTGGGTCCATTGTGTCTTCCTCTTCTATAGTCATTTTTAGTTGCAGATGGCACTGTCTACTAACTTCCAGTGTCCTCTGATACCGAAAGTAAAAAGAGTGTGAAAATCTCCTAACAATACCTACTGCAAAGGTGATATTCACAGCCCCATATATCTCACCACAAGTCTTATACAATCGGGTAATAAAAAACTGGACATATGTATTCAAGGGTACAGGGTTAAACAGTCCTAAATATTTAACCAGTTTTAAAGTTTACCCTTATAATTCCTCTTTGGACTGTCCACCATGATACCAAAAAGCTGATGTTCAATGAATGGCATTCCTTATTTTACATGCAAGGTGATCACTTCTTTCAAACAAGCAAAGTCTAAACTTAAGACCAGCTCTTGCAATGCCCCATTAGTTGGTACATCAAAGATCTCAAATAGGTACTAAGTTAGGACAAAACTTGTTAATTTTTTTTAAAGATATTTAAAGCATTTTCTCACTATATTTCAGATCACACAGAACAGTTATGCACTTGATGTTGATAAAACCAGTGTAGAAAAATTGAGTACACATAATAGTACTCAGTTTTCTTACAATATTAGATTAAATGGAACTCTTCTCAAAGAATCTATAAGAACAAAGTTTCTTGGTTTAGAATTGAATAATCATTTGAAGTGAAAAACACACATAGAATGAATTACTTCTAAATTGAACTCTGCCCATTATGAATTAAGATCCTTCTCTTTTATTGACCATAGGCTATAAACATACTTAAAATATATTTTGCATACCGTACTTTCATTATATAATGAAATATGGATTAATTTTCTGGGGCAACTTATCTGAAGCTAAACACATTTTTGTTTTACAAAAGAAAGTTATAAGAATAATGGCTGATGTACATAGAAGGACATCATGTAAAAAGATTTTTCCAAAATTTAGAATTGTGAGTAGATTCTTTTCCCTAAGGATGTTTTATATTAAAAACCAAGATACATTTAGTACCAGCCTCATGGTCTAGTGGTCAGAGCTTCTGGCTATAGTTCATGAGGTCTCGGGTTCGATTCCCGGTTAGAGCACAGGAATTTTTCCTTAAAGGGGATTATTCCTGTGTTCGTCCATGGTCTGGAATTTAGGTTAAGTTTAGATTTAAGACCTCTCCTGGCACCACATTATCATAATCATCCTATCACACCATCGGGGTAACGTAACTCCGCCTTCCAGGCGCCCCAACCTCAGAAGTGAGTTACAACTAAGCCACGTCCAGGAGAGAAGACCAGAAATGTCGAAAGACAACCTGGTGGCATTGGATTAAAAAAAAAAAACATTTAGTACCAATCAAGACATTCATAATTTTAATAAGAGACACAAATCAGATCTCCATCTACCTTCTGTTAGTCTACGCTGTTATAAAAAAAGGAGTCGCTATTCACTTATTAGAATCTTCAATGCACTGTCTAATTATCTTAAAGAAAAGGTTTAAAGAAAATTAACCAAATTTTTAGAAAAACTGTTTATGCTTGTAAACTGAATTAATCTGTTTACTATGTATTGTATATTTTTGTATAGCTTAACTGATGAATTGTATAATCTATACGACATATATCATCTATTTTTGTATATCTCAACTCACTGAATTATTGATGCTTTTAATTTTAATTAATTTACTTGCTATGTAATATATTTTTATAGCTAAACTGATGAATAATTGTTTAGGTTTGTAAACTGAATCATCTGCTTGCTATGTACTGAATATTTTTTGTACAGCCACCAATGTAGCTTAGTTGGTAGACTCGTTAGTCTATCTGGAGCTGCGCTTGGCCTTGGGTTAGATTTCAGTTTGGTATGATTACCTGGTTGGGTTTATTCTGCAGTTTTCCCCAACCATAAGGCAAATGCTAGGTAATCTATGGTGAATCCCCGACCTCACCCACCATCTCACCAAAAATTGTAATCTTGTAAAATTTTGACTTGTTCCACATCTTAAAGCTTCAATGCTAATAATGTAAGAGCTATGGAATACAATAAATGAAAACGAGCATTTAGTTCCCACACATTATCTACTATCTATTGCAATGCACAACCAGGACTGCAATGTTATGGTCTGTAATAGAACTGGGTCGATTCGTGAACGAGTCGTTCATTCAAACGACTAATAATAAAGAATCGTAAGAATCGATTCGTTGTTCGAAAGAATTGTAACGAATCATTGTTCAAAAGAATAGTAAGGAATCGGCATGGTATCGTAACCCATGATTCTATTAGTTGTTTGATGTAACCTGTCAACGGACATTTCCGAACCATGTCGAATGCTCCTGAGCGAGAGTGAAATCAAAATATGTACTGCATTTGTTAAGTATGGAGAATAATTAACACAAACCTGAAATTTGCATAGTTAAATAGAGATGTAATGCAAAAAATGTACTTCATAATAAGGTTCAGTTGATAAATTATAATTTAGAGACATTATCTTGGGTAATTTTGTAGACTAATGGAGGTCATACTGAATGGTTCCAGCCAATGAGAAAGAGACAATCCAATGTCTCGCCTCTTATGCCATCTATGCGAGAGATGTAGAACGTTTTTGTTCTACGCGTGCTTTGCAAAGGAAAGTGTCTTGCGACGAGCAGACTGGGAAGAATCGTGAACTTGTTGATGATTCAAAAGAATAGTTGGAATCGCAGACTGAGAAGAATCGTTAGAATCGATTCGTAATGTGTGACTGAATCATTGGAATCGACTTCTGAAAAAGAATCGTGTTGCCCAACTCTAGTCTGTAACACCTAGTGGCGCGAATATGGATATAAGTTTAACTGTACCCCATTGCATTACTGTCTGTGACTTAATAACTTAACAAGTTTCTTACAGCAAGTTCCATGTAAGAAGCATCCTCCTGTTTTAACAGAAGATATTTTTTTAACTTTCGGATTTTTTTTACTTGGTTATTTAACGACGCTGTATCAACTGCGAGGTTATTTAGCGTCGATGAAATTGGTGATAGCGAGTTGGTATTTGGCGAGATGAAGCCGAGGATTTGCCATAGATTACCTGACATTTGCCTTCGGATAAAATGCTGAAGGACTCCTTTCAAGTCAATAAGAGAACTGGTATAACATCTGCTTTACAGCACACATGTAGCAAAGAAACAATCCAATTTACGTGCATACAAAATGTCTTGAAATTTACAGACCACAAGAAGAGAGTTTATTGTGAATGGATAAAATATTAATTAATCACTACAGACTTTGAAAAGGACTATGTCTCGCAGGTAAAACCTGGTTTTGTGTTTCTATATAAATATTCAGAATACATGTAGGACTATCTGCTCACCGGAAAATCTAAATGCAATCATAGAAACCAAGCTATAACCAGAAAAAGGTGGAGTATGGATTACAAAACTACAAATGATGCAATGATTTCTTTCACTTGCGTAATTATTTCAAAACTGTGAAGAAGTGGATTATTGCCTTTCATTGTACAACTCAATCAACCAGATTAAGGGTACTGGGTAGAGCTGTTAACAGTATCTTCGCGTGCAAATATGAATATATAAAATATTTTTTCCTCTGTTTCTATCAAACACAGACTGATGTCCTTTGCACCGTGTGATAAACAAATGTTGGTGAGATGTGAACTGGCCACAGAAACAAATTATATTTTAATATACTTAAAAGTGGAAGTGAATAATGCCAATTTCCGTACTCCAATTTTTCAATGCAATTATTGGAAGACTTTTCTAAGAAAGAAAAGCTTGACGAAATGTTGTGTCTATGATTCCCCATATGGCAACCTCTGATCATTTCTTTCAAGTTGCAGCCAAGTTGTCCACTCACAAACACAACCAAAGATCTGAAGAACGAAATAAACTCTGCAATTGAACAGTTTCCTCCCTTCCCCAACAGAATTAAATTATTTATATTCAATCAAAAGTTATTCTATAGTCCACAAAAGCAATGTGTGCATCTAGGCCTATATTACATTTTCTGCGATTTTTAATAAACACGCGAGGGTAAGAATCTATTTGTACATGACCTGTTTTTGTGGAATTTATTAGGCCTAATTTGTTCTGCTTCAATTATAGCCTACCTGAATAGTGAGA
Source organism: Periplaneta americana (assembly GCF_040183065.1). Lineage (NCBI taxonomy): Eukaryota > Metazoa > Arthropoda > Insecta > Blattodea > Blattidae > Periplaneta > Periplaneta americana. The sequence goes on along the minus strand of NC_091130.1, from coordinate 143,552,309 downwards.
ATGAAATATTTTTAGGATATAATAATAATAATAATAATAATAATAATAATAATAGTTTAATAATTTAATAACAATAAAATTCTTTCCACATATTGTCACTCTTAAAGTTCTCTTCTAATGTTTTACCTTAATGACAGCACAACTAAACATTGACAAATTTTTAAAATGTGTGGTAGATCAAATGCTTTTAATCATTTCATTTCTATGGTATTTTCTTTTCTTGCAATAGGCTATTAAACATTTCAAATTATATAATAAAGTCAAAGATCTTTTAAGAAGGTATGATTATCTGCACCAAAAAGAAACGCCAAATGTATCACTGATACTTTGTAACGAAAAAAGACAGTTATTCTGACAATTGCCTAAAACAGGCATACTTTTCTGAAAATATAATAAACCATTTTAAAAACCGGGTATGAAGCAAGTAGACATACCTGATTTTTGTGAACAACACAGCTACACATAATATAAAACGACAAGGCATATAATATAACATTAATTCATTGTAATTTAAAAACAAGGCACCAGTCATAAAATAAAATAAAAAGAATAACGTCATTAATAAAAAGGAAATATGAAGTATAGATTAGAAATGCACAAAGTTATAGCACAGTTGTAGAATAAGAAAGTTTTCAGCACCACTGTTTCATATTTCTACCATAGAGCCAATCCTTACTATTGTATCAGAGTCAATAAAGTCATCACACTTATTCTTTACTCGTTATTTGTGAATTATTTCAATCTACATCAATTCTCTTTACTTCGACTGTCATGTGTTTTTTTTTACAAGAGAACATAGTTAAACTGGCAAGAGAATAATAATCTTTTCTGCACATTTTAGTTGCATATTATGTATATCATGTAATTTCATTATTTCGACCTATTCACGTAATTGTCGTATCAAAAGTCATTGTAAAATGCTGAAAAACTGATGGAAAGTTTTTCTTTAGACAACATTATGGATACTTTTTTTTTAGCAAGATATTTTCATATTTCTGTCATAGAGCCAATCCTTACTATTGTATCAGAGTCAATAAAGTCATCACACTTATTCTTTGTGAATTATTTCAATCTACATCAATTCTCTTTATTTAGACTGTCATGTGTTTTTTGTACAAGAGAACATAGTTAAACTGGCAAGAGAATAACCATCTTTTCTGCGCATTTTAGTTGCATATTGTGTAAATCATTTAATTTCCTTATTACAATCTATTCAAGTAACTGTCTTATCAAAAGTCATTGTAAGATGCTGAAAAACTGATGGAAAGTTTTTCTTTAGACAACATTATGGATACTTTTTTTTTAGCAAGATATTGCGATCGTGACTTGTCTGCAGATCATGCAAACAAAAGCCGAAATCAGATTGTTAAAAAATAAATTCCCGTAATGCTTCAAAAAATATTTCTTAACGCACATTTTATACATCTTGATTACACGATTTTTAACACTAACAAGGTAACCTAGTTTTAACACGTGAAAGAAATAAATTATATATTCCGACGTCATATTTTATATTTGAGGACAATCTCAGGACACAGAAAATTCGGACACAATACATCTGCGATATTTTTAAAAGATCTACAATGATGACCCCCATACTTATTTTGTAACTGTAGCTAACAGACTTATCATGATACACTGCCAAAATTTCTAAACCTAATGTAATTACATCTTCAGTAACAAAAAACTGATACATTGAAAAATCTTCATTTCAATCCACCACCAATAATTACAATTCAGTTTAAACAGGCAATTCTGTACAGTCGCAGCAAGGGATAGTTGGAGAACGTAAAACATGCGGGATTCATGTAGTATACGATATCGCTTAATTTTCAAGTTGCACAAACTATGACGTCACAACGCAGTAACGTCACAATATGGCCGACGTAAACCAAAACAATAAATAAATAAAACTATCTAAAAGAATTTAAAAAACAAATTGACGATATCGCATTCTACAATATAACCCAACCGCTCTTATCCAAAATACGATATCACCAAAACAATTCACGATATCCCATATTGCAACAGAGCCCAGAGCTCTTATCCAAAATACGATATCAGCAAATCAATAAAACTATCTAAAAAAAATAAAAAAAAATTAACGATATCCCATTCTACAATATAACCCATCCGCTATTATCCAAAATGCGATATCGACAAAACAATTCACGATATCCCATTATGGAATATAACCCAACCACTCTTATCCAAAATACGATATCACCAAAATAATACACGATATCCCATTCTGGAATATAACCCAACCGCTCTTATCCAAAATACGATACCACCAAAACAATTCACTGTATCACATACTGGAACATCTCATAACAATAAAATATAACCTCAAAGAGCCCACTAACCTTCTCACACACCACAGCTTTAAGAAAAAGAATACAAATACAACACAACAATATAATAAAATATTCGAATTTAAATAAACTAACCTTCAACCCATTTCCAAAAAAAACCTTCCTACCGCAGTGCTCTCACAAATGTCAACCCCAAAAAAAAACATAAAAAAACAACGAACAGATACACACACACACCCATATATACAAAACCAACAAAATTATAAAAACATATTTCTACAAAAACTCATCATTATAAAAAAAAAATAAAAAATAAAACGCTCTCCCTAGCGAAATAAAAAATAATCTCTTCAAAATAATATGGTTGAAAACAAAAAATAATTAGAACAAAAACAAACTAAAAATGACTCCTAAATAAAACAAAACTCACACATCCTCATTATCACGGACATACAAAACTAATCACAGTTTTCGCATTCACACAAAATTCATTCACTACAAAATCTATCCGTTGCTTCCATGCCCATATAAAAGTCAAACACATTATATTCAAAAGAGACAGCTTACTTGTGGACCGCCAAACATTATTCTTTCGACAGTACTACATAAAACGGTCCTTGGTTCGGCGCTCAGAAACACAACGCTCAACCATTCCCCTATGACATTTGGGACAGATGTACTCATTAGAAATCAAACCCCTCAGCAACAGACTCCATTCCACAACAGTTAACCAAACTCAAAAACTCTCACAAATAAAACAAATAATACAAATATTTAGAAACACCATTTCAGGAATTGAACAATAAATAAAATCATCTACTCACCATCCAAACACATCCTTAACCGGTACGCCATTCAAACCTCATGAATACCAACCACGAAAAAAAAAAATCCACCAACCTTACCACTACCATCCAAAAACTTACGTCATCAAGTGACGTCATAATATCACATCACTCCATTCTCCAATCTGGCCAACATAAATTCTCATAAAAACAATAACGATATCGTATAATCAAGTAAACCCAAACATGCATGTTCCCTCCTCCTGCAGGCCAACCACACGGGGAGGTAAGGGGCATGTGACTTGCGTGGGTGTTTACATTCTCCAAATTCATTGCCGCGACTGTATACCTACGCAATGACAAATGAGGCCATAAATTAAAAAAAATGTAAAAAAATTAATAAATTTGAACACGTTATTGTGAGCGATAAATGTATTAATAATATTCACAATTACTATAATTCTGATTTGAACAAAGAGATTACGAGTCAGTTTCTGACTACAGTTTAAGGGTTGCTTAATTAATTTCACCCTTTGACGTGAAAGGAGATGGACTTACTGGGACCGAAATGCTCAGAGCCAAACTAACCTCATTTCCTTGTATTCTACGCATATAGAAACAATCAAAATGACTCCTTCTTACATTCTATGTTTATATACACAAAAACTAAGTTAATTTTATTACACGAAATTTAACACTGAACAGCTTTAAGACTGTTATATATTTATGAAATTACTTACGGCTAACAAATAGTGTGCACATTACAAAAGGAATGAAAACTCTTTAAGTTGCGGTTTTAAATGTGTAAGAACCATGACCTACTTCTAGTTTTCATTCGTCATATAAAGAAAGGGAACACAATATACAAAGCACGGATTAACCTTACATGTATGCCAATTCCAACTGTCATATTATACGAAAGGATGACGGGAGATTCGAAAGATCACTTGTAAGCTAGTTGCATGGTTATGAATGTTATGGATCAAACACATTGACTAAAATGTCCATTATTTTTTAAATATTTTTCACTCTGTTTTTCTGCTGATCTTAACATACAACTGCGAGATCAAGGTTACCGCAATTAAATATCTGATATGTTCTACACCATGTCAAATCTTAAGTAGTCCTTAACTTCACGCACTAAAACTACGGTATGTATACCCTAAATAACACGATATTACTTCAAACTATTACAACTATAGAAATATCTTAGGTAAAGATTTACCATTTTATGTTTTGTATTATTGTGGTAGAAGGCAATTTTTAATTGAGCAAACACAGCGGATGTCCTGCCTTTGTTTATAAGTCAGGTAGAAAAAAAGCAAAGTACAGTATGACCTTAGCATAAAACTCGGCTAGAACTATGAAAACCCTCAAATGCATAGTTAAAATATTCGAAAGTTCGAGATTACCGAATTAGTGAAATTCCATCAAGCCTAAATATACCCACTACACTTAAGATGCTTGATGCCTGTTTATTCCTTTATTGTAGTCACAAAACATATTAGACTGAAATTTATATACTGATCCGTGTTATCAGACAATACAGTAGCACAAATTATTATGAATATTAAGAAACACATGTACAATATTTATCTACTTATGCTCAATCTTAAACAGATAATATAATTATAAAAATTAATATTCCGAAAATAAAAACTCTTTAATTACCACTTTTTATTTCCACTTCTAATAATTCATGCTGATATTTTGATATGACTAGGAATTTGCCCTATTAGTGTCACCTACACTAATCTAGAACCACGTGTTGAAAATGACACATTTCCAGTGCTTCCTTCTTTAAAACACAGCATTAATTAAGGTTGATTTGTATTAGTTTCACTATTATTCACATGAATTACCGAATTTTGTTAACGTAAAAATTTATAACAAATCTGTAGACTAGTTCCACTTCATTATTTTCATTAACTTTATACCAGTACCATCATTTATTTGGTAATTCTCAAGTAAGTTTAAATGTACCCTATTTAAATAGCATTGTTTCAGGTATCTCCTCACACTCTTTTTAATAACATACAATTAATATTGATAATCTGTAAGTTAACGAGAAATTTATTAAAACATTTTACAAACTAGAATTTGATTGTGCAAGTTTATAGTCAGACCTACCATTGCAAAGTGTGGCATGCCTCAATTGAAGGGTTTAGTAATTAAATTAATCAAGTAGATTATTTAGAAATGAGCAGTAATATTATTTACCTGCAGAAACAATTTCGTCATAGTTTATTTATGATGAAAATTTCAAATGAAATGCATTCTTTGCATTGGCCTTTATAGTCAGCTTGTAAAGTTTCATACTTCTATTTATCCTTTTCCGTTGTCTTTCCTTCAAAATTCTATCAAATCTACACAATGCATCAAAATATCCTACAGCCAAACAATTTCTTGAATAGTAAAGATCCGTATCAATTAACACAATAATTAGGTAAACTTGGCTTTAATTCGTGAATTCCAAGTTTGTACAATTTAAGTTACAAGGTTGAATTGGAAAACGTCACAGGAAGCAATCACTATCTTACGGAAAATTATTTTACAACAAATTAAATTAAATTGAATAAGCACTAACAAATGATGACATGTCTATTATATGACTAATAAGGCTCCTAAAACGAAGATACTGACCTTCCGTACCCATTTTCACAAGGTCTCCAACTCTATCACATACATTAATACCTGAATACATTAATAGGACAATTTTCTTTATACATCAATTCTTTCATTAATGCATAGAACTCTGGTAACTACAGTCAAATAATGTCCATTCTTTATAGATTGATGGTTTTCAATTCTGCTAAATAAGACATTGGCAAAGTTTCAAGTCATTCACAGATTTATTAACTCACCTCTTAAAATCCCGCATAAGTCGTCTCCTCGCTGGGGTGGACATGTTTTATTAACCGTGTAACTCCACAAAAGGAATTTGGGCTCACTTATGTTATTGTTTAAAATTTAATTAACAAAACTGGGAATCACTGGAACAAAGGCCCAGATCTTTGTATCTTCAATTTTCCATTCCTCCAGAAAACCAACTTCGGGATCTGACGTTACATACAAAGTACGTTCTTTAAATTATCGGTTACGTGTGTTCAAAATATTGTTTAGTCAAGTGCACTATCTATTTTATATTGATTATACAGGTTAAATTATCAAAAATTATTATATCTACACCGAAATAATGTATTTCTATTTAGGTATATGACACACAGAAAGAAAATACAATACAAATGGACGAAGAAACAACGACAAAGATGACAGTGCTGAATTACAGAGCTACTAAATGGTTACAATATGGAGCAGTTCCATGCGATATATGTAGATGGCGGGTGAGATGATTCATGAATCAACTTGAATGGCATTCAATGTTAGAAGAGAGAGAAAAAAATTGTAGATAGGCCTATCTTGAAGAAAAGTAACGATATTGCCTATTGTTTCTGAAAGCTTGTATATAAATAAAAAGACATTTCCAGCCCAGGTAACATCATTTGTCAAAAAGTGTCAGGAGATTCACAGAATCCTGGCGATTGCTTGAATACGTCTTTGCCTTATTATTTTATATTTTATTGTTACTTTTAACATTAGGAATAGGTACAGTTTTTATTGTTTAATATTTCTATTGTATTTGATTTCTGCTTATTAAGAATATGATTGATTATTTTATTACACAACGCTCGTTGCTTATTTACTTGCAAGTAGACACGCAACATTCGAAAGATGGCAGTACGCGTACTTACGCTCTTTGTCAAAGACGATAGTTATTCTTATCATTAGGTATTACAGCTTTTTGTTTAATACTTCGATTTTATTTAATTTTTAGTTATTAAGAAAATAATTTATTTGCTTATTACATAACGCTCGTCGCTTATTCACTTGCAAACAGATACGTAACACTTGACAGATGGCAGCACGCATACCTTGTGCATGTGCAGATTAGCGGGAACTTCTTGAACTTCATGTTACACTGAAATGTGACATTTTCTCGTCAATTACACCTCGAACAAAGACGTATTCATATCAAAACGCTGATGCATCATATAAGACGACAGTCTAAAAAATCTAAAATTATAGCTACTTACATTTACTATCATGTGATTCACGTTATACAAAAGAAGAAAGAAAATAATACTTTTTTTCAAGGAACCCAGAGCTTCATTGCCGCCCTGACATAAGCCCGTCATCGGTCCCTATCCTGAGCAAAATTAATCCAGTCTCTAGCATCACATCCCACCTCCCTCAAATCCATTTTAATATTATCCTCCCATCTACGTCTCGGCATCCCCAAAGGTCTTTTTTTCCTCAGATCTTCCCAACCAACACTCTCTGAATTCATCCATACATGCTACATACACTGCCCATCTCAAACATCTGGATTTAATGTTCCTAATTATATCAGGTGAAGAAAGAAAATAATATGGCGCTTAAAATTTCCGTTATGAATAGGTGGTCTCTGAATGATTTATCTGGCGTCATTGATAGTGAATTTATTGAATACCATAATATTGTGTAGATATATGTCTACTTTGAAACCTATGCAATGGGATCATTACATATTTATACAAGGTGATATAAGTTTGCAAGGATAATTAAGATAAAATACGTTTATAAAAATGATATTTACGATTTTAATTAATTTTAAAATATCTATATCTTTTAGGTATCCTAAAATAATAAGCTAAAAGGTACGGTCACAAGTCGCTACTTTTACTGCACAACTTTTGTACTGCAACTGCAAAAGTTGCGTGTTGTGTTCACACGTAAGCCAAAAGTAGCGTGCTGCACGCTACTTTTCATGCTGTGCAACCCGAGTGCGGCAAAAGTTGCAACTGGAGGTTGTGAGCCTGTTCACACACAAGATGCTACCACAGATAGCATCACATCGCACCTCCTTAAATCCATTTTAATATTATCCTCCTATTTATGTCTTGGTCTCCCCAAAGGTCTTTTTTCCTCAGATCTTCCCAACTAACACTTTCTGAATTCACCCATATGTGCTACATGCCTTACCCATCTCAAACGTCTGGATTTAATGTTCCTAATTATGTCAGGTGAAGAATACAATGCATGTAGTTTTGCATTATGTAACTTTCTCCATTATCCTGTAACGTCATTCCTCTTAGCCCCAAATATTTTCCTGAGCACCTTATTCTCAAACATCATTAGTCTCTGTTCTCTCTCAAGTGAGAGTCAAGTTTCACAACCATACAGAACAACTAGTAATATCACAATACATTTATTCTCTTAAATTGACCGAGGATATTGGGAATTCAAACAAATTGCTTTCCAAAAATATGTTATGAAATGAAAGGTCCAGGAGAAAAAACGATCAAAATCTCTAAGGACGTTATCTAATTCAGTAGCCCATATCACTGGAAAAGTGTAGAGTTTTTGTTAACAAAACTGATGAAGGAGAATTATCATCACCTATACAGTCATCCTTTTCTTTTTCATTAGGAACAGCAATAAATTTTGCAGTAATAAACTGAATTAGAAAATTACATAATTTTTAAGAGAATTGTAACTTTGTTTTTCCCCTGTACCATTCAAATGCTTCATATAAAACAATTTTTATTTCGGAAATGAAGCAAAAACAGGGAAAATTGTATTAAACATTTTTTTTTGTTTGAAATACCTCAAAGAATAATCGCCTCAAATTAATGACATTGCTTACAGTTTATTCTCTATATTCTGATGCTCTCTAAAATTGATTATTAGGGTTACCAACCTTCCCGTACTTGCACCTAATTTTTAATATGATTTTTCCAATTTAAAAATCGATAATGTGTTAAATTGGAAAAATCATATTAAAGAAATTACCCCCAAACTAAATTCAGCTTGTTTTGCTATTAGATCTATGCAAAAGATAGTAAATATCAATACCTTAAAAACAATATACTTTGCATACTTCCACTCGGTAATGAGTTTTGGAATAATATTCTGGGGAAATTCCACAGATAGTAACAATATATTTCTATTACAAAAAAGAGTAATTAGAATAATAGTAGGTACCAAATCTAGGGAATCGTGTAGGGCTATTTTAAAAAAACTACAAATAATGCCCATGGCTTGTCAGTATATCTTTTCATTAATAATCTTCCTTGTATGGAATCGTGAAAACTTTGTAACTAATTCAACAGTTCATAGCATAAATACACGTCAAAAAAATGACTTTCATACTCCATCGGCAAGTCTATCGTGCTGTCAAAAAGGAGTGCGTTATATGGCAGTAAAAATTTTTAATAGCTTCCCTATTGATATAAAAAATGAAACTCAAAACATAAAAATTATTTAAGGCCAAATTAAAGAAGTACCTAATTTCTCATACCTTCTATTCTGTAGGTGAATTCATGACATTCAATAACATTTCATGAAATGTTACTAAAACTTTGTTGTTGTTTTCTAATGCCAGGCGTTTGACAATAAAGTCATTTGACCTCTTGCACTCCAATATTTTTCAAAGACATTATCATGACCAGCCACTGAAGCACAGATTTTGAGGTGTTCCGAATCCATTTCTTGGTTTGAGTTGCACAATGGGGAGTTAGGGGACTGATATATTCCAATTCTATGCAGGTGTTTGGCCAAACAATCATGGCCTGTTGCCAATCTAAATGCCGCTACAGACGATTTTCGTGGTAAATCGGGAATTAACTGTGGATTTTGATGCAGAGAGTTCCATTTTTTCCCTTGTGATTGTGTTATCAAATTTTGTTTGTTGAAGTCTAAGTACGTAGATTTAATAAATCTTTTCACAGAGTAATACGTAGATTTAGTTACAGGTCTGTAAGTAGCAGTGCTGCCCTTCTTTGCTAAAGCATCCGCATTCTCGTTCCCCAGGTTTCCACAATGGGATGGTAGCCATTGGAATACAATTCTTTTATTGAGTGATATTAATTGAGAGAGCATTTTAGTTATTTCTGCTGTTTGAGATGAAGGTGTGTGTTTAGAGACTATTGATAGAATAGCTGCTTTGGAGTCTGACAATATAACTGCATTTTTAAATTTACTGATGTGGCATAGAAGATTCCTAAGACTTTCATTTATTGCAATGATTTCACCATCAAAACTTGTTGTTCCATACCCAAGAGATCTATAAAGTGAGAAGAGACAGCACGTAACACCTGCACCGGCACCTTGTTCTCTGGAGATCAAGGATCCGTCAGTGTATAAATGAAGCCAGTTTTGTGGAGGGTATCTAATATTAATTGTCTCTAAAGACAATTGTTTTAGTATTTCAGTGTTAATTTCTGATTTCAGTATTTCTTCTGTTAAATTTAGAAACTTTGTGTTGTACTAGTAGACTATATTGTAAATCTCGTCTATATATATTTCATCTAGACTGTGACTATAAATTAAGATTTTATAATAGTATTAAGTTTTTTGACTTGTTCCATATTCTAGCTGTAAGCATGTATGAATTCCATGGAATGTTAATAAATACAATACAATACAACAGTCTCCCAGCTCCCGTATTTTTCTTCTCTTCGAGTATTTTTCTCCCTTATTTTTGTATAAAGTAAGAATCATTATTCTAAGCACTGATTTTGCTATGAATGATGACTGTACATATGATAAGTTCTGTTGTTCAAGAGATGCATTAAAATGTGCTATGTTTATAGGAGGTAATGCTTGGCACAAATGGGTTTTAGTGCTCACCCGTTTAAAATCAAACAATATTAAAATTATAAACAAATAAAAATCGGCTAGTTTTGTTCTAAGCACACCAGGTAGTAATGCTCATACAAAGAGACTTTTATCTTATGAACAATAATTGGACAGATGTTCAAAATGGAAGCACAACACATCTAATGAAATCAGAGCTGCAAACTGCAATTGACTTGAACTATTACGTGAGACAAAATCTGCCTCAAAATACTCTTAATTTAAATCTAGCTGTCAAAGTGTAGAATAAAGTTGTTTTTTAGTAAGTGGACGGAGTAATTTGTCAATTTGCTATGTGAAATTTTGTTGATTCCCTAATCTTGCGTATTTTCTTAAAAAATAAAAGTTGGCAATCCTATAGATTACATATGTGAGATGTCTATCAATTACAGGAATACATAGCATTCATTAAAATGAAATGCTCCATTTTTGTTAAATAATTATATTTATTGTTAAAAAGAACTACAAAGATAGTTTTTAATGAATGAGGATGAAAACAATAGGAATTTTACAGAATATGAACACACTCTTCCTATTATAAAATCTGTATAAAATGTTATTAACTAATTCCATGTATGAAAATGATAAAATTGTAGCAAAAATAGTTATCAAGATTTCTTGAGCTACATCTCATATTGCCATTAGTTAAAGACATATAGCATACAAAAAAGATTCAATTGCAGTTACATAAAAAAATATTAAGTATAAATATAAATCATGTAACATCAACATTTCATAAACTCTTTGGATATAACAAAAATATATTGTAATTTATAATATTTGTGTATTCTTTGCACTGTAATTCAAATTGATTACATACGTGAGATGTCCAACAGTTAAAAAGTACATGCACAGTATTCATTCAAATGAAATGGCCCATTTCTGATAAATAATTATTAATAATTGATTAAATGGCGATCTCACTCGTGTTAATTGTGTAAGCATGTGCGGCTTGATCTGTGTTGAGAATTTGATTGGGGTGTGTTTTAGTGTGTCTGTATATTTCATATTGTTCTAGTGTGTCGAGTTTTTAGTTTTTGGGTCGTATGTGTAAATTTCCATGCCTGTATTTATGTTATGGTATGTGTGGTTAGCATTAGTTATGTGTTCGGCATATGTAGATGTATTGTGTCCTCTGTTATTGCTTTAATGTGTTCTTTGTATCGAGTTTGGAATGATCTGCCTGTCTGTCCAATGTAGAAACTGTCGCAACTATTGCATGTGAGTTTGTATACGCCTGTGTGGTTGTATTTATTTGTTTGTGTGTTGAGATGTCTTTGTAGTGTGTTTTCTGTTCTGTATGCTATGTTGTATTTCTGTTCTCTGAATGAGGATGCAATCTTGTGTGTGTTTTTGTTTTCGTATGTTAGTGTGATGTATTTCTTGTGTTTGTTAAGTTTTTGTTTTGTCTTCCTTATGATGTTGTCTATTATGTTTGGGTTGTAACCATTTTCTTGTGCTATATATTTGATTGTGTTCACTTCTTCCTTGTAGTGTTGTTGGCTCATGGGTATGTTGAGTAATCTGTGTACCATTGTCCTGAATGCAGCATGTTTGTGTTGTGTGGGGTGATTAGATGTGTTGTGTATGTGTGTGGTGGTGGTGGTTGGTTTTCTGTATATTTTGAAGGTGTGTTTGTTGTCAACTTTTGTTATGGTGATGTCTAGGAAATTTATGGAGTTATTGTTTTCGAGTTCCAGTGTGTATTGGAGTTTTGGGTGTATTTTGTTTATGTATTTGTCGTTTGTTTTCTTTGTATAGTATGAGTATGTCGTCTACGTATCTGTGCCAGTATATTATGTTGTCTGCATATTTGTTGTGTTCATTGTTGAGTATGTATGTATCGAACGCACCCACACAACAGGCAGCGAAGTTCGAGATGACGCCGAGATCTAGCAGGCTCTGAGGATGGTGTGAAGAAGCACCGAAACAGCTGTAAGCCGCACATGCTTACACAATTAACACGAGTAAGATCACCATTTAATCAATTATTTATATTCAAATGTTAAAAGTAGTGTACGAAAGATTCAACATAAATAATTATATTTATTGTTAAGAAAAAGTACATGTGGAACATTTAAGTTGGCACTTACTTAGGGAATATTTCCATTAGTACATCTGCAATACCCTACGTATATCTTGCTCCTTGGAAGGGAGCAAGCCAATGCAAAAGGCAAATGCAACCTATATGATATTATTGGAAAAATAAATGAAGTTGAATATCATAGTATGTAGTACGGCATACATGTGGGTACATTCAAGATATCCCTAGCGGTTTGAGCAGCGAAGGCTGCATTTATTGTCTTGCACTGGTTACGATGTTCACTAAAAGTTCAAGTTCTTTGTTTCACGATTATGCTAACATGATTCTTATCATGCAGTAACCTACGGTTATTTGAAACTAATTAAACAAGGTTCCTTTAAGGGAAGATGATTGTTATGGTGTATGAAAAATAAGAAAAAAAAAAAAAAGTCTGATGTCAAATTGCCACAGATGTGGTCCTAACAGTTGTAGCTTTTTCAAATTTTCTGTGCTAAACAAGGAAACATTCAGTTTAATGATCGTTATCTACAGCATTGCAAGGTAGAAATTAATCTTGACTTCTTTCTCTCGAATGTTACATATTTTATTCTATTGGTATGTTTTTTAAGGAACTACTGTACTTAGGTTTATTAAATTTACTGTCATTGCTAATACACATATGATTAGGGACCGGACTTTTATGTAATATCAAGGTGTGAAATATATACATATTTATGTAAGAAAAACAAACTGAATATGTACGAAAATATGTAAAATCATGAAAATATTTATTATCAATATGTGCGCTGGTTTGTATTGTTAAGCCTAGATATTTGTAATCTGGTACAATTTTTAATTTTCTGTTCTTCATGACGTTTTCTGCTGTTTCTGGTGATCTTCCGCCGATCTGAGTATCATCATTTCTGTCTTGTTCACATTTATATCAAATTTGTTTCTACTGCATCATTTTACCATGATGTTTATTGTTTCTTGTAACTTTGTAAGGTCTTTAGACCCTACTACTATGTCGTCCACTTATGCGTATAAGATTATTTCCTCCTTGATTTTTACAATACAGAGTAGTTGTATGAGAAAGGTTGCCTTTTGTTCACCCATATTTACAGTGGGCGGTAAGGGGTGAGTGCCTCTGTTACTTCCTGGAACTTAGATGTTATGTTTCGTCCTGAAATATATCTTTTCTCGGGTAGGTAAAACGGCTTATTTCAAATTGTAAACTTCCCCAGCAGCAGTTTTCTTTTTCCTTTTAAAGAAGTAAAAATGAATAAAACCCCTGAATATGTAGATTTATGTAATACCAAGCCATAATATGTAATGTGGGGTAAATATGTAGTATAAAATTTTAATATATTAATGGTAATTACAAGATTCTCAAAGATTTGTTATTTATATACGGTTAGGTTCAAAGGAATGTAATATGTAATTACATAAAAATCCGGTCCCTACATACGATAGTCTTAAGGGGACATGCTACTGAGATTTCTAATCTCCACAATTTTGATTGTAAGTTTTTGAAATTTTAAAATCGAATAGATGTTGATGAGTTACATGTGCACAATTATTTTCAAAATTTTATGTTGAAAAATGTACTCGGAAACAAATAAAATATAAAAAAGTGTTTATAATTTTAGTAAACAAATATCTGGGTCTCACATAAAGATAATTTGTTTCTTAAACTTTTAAAATGATGCTAAGACTGCCTACAATGAAATGTGCATGGGTTTTTTCCTAGTCAATACAGTTCATCAGTAAAAAAAAATTAACTTTTAACATTGACCAAAATTGACGAAAACTCAGTAGCGTGTCCCCTTAATGACGTAATTATTTTAAAATATCTAAAAAAAACTTTGTACGTGTTCACTTTTATAAATGCAAAAAAAAAAAAAAAAAAAAAAAAAGACGAAAATTCATTTGGGCCTTAGTACAAAAATAATGGATATATTAAAAAGATATTATATGGTTTTAGGTTAGTGTCCTCTGACAATAAGTGGTTGAAATTTCATTACTATAAGGTTGTGTACGTGTTTTAACAGTGTGAAATCTTGGCCTCTACTTGTCTGTTAAAGTCCACAGTGGGGTGGTTTGGCAAGAAATCGGAAGGCTATTCCACCTATTTAGCTGTTACCCCGTTATTCACAAATTAAATATATGGTAATTTTACAGGTGTAACAATATTTTAGCACATGAAATCGCTCTAGTTTTCAATGAAATTGTGTTCAATGAATTAAAGGGAACTAATTAATTCCCAATTCTCAAGAAAAGATTTATAAATAGTTGGTGGAACAGTCCCCAATATGTTCAATGCTTTTTTCTTAACGTGAAATCCTCTATAGGCAGGTTAAAATAAAAAAAAATAGTCCATCATAAGTGATTTGGAAGGTGATAGTGATATATTTTATAACGAATTAAGCTCGGAAGATGAATCTATATATATAATTTGAACTGGTAATGGAAATTACAGGAAAACGTTAAACGGATTTTAATAAATGACCTATCATTTTGAAGCTTGGAATCCAAAGTTTTTCAGAAAAATAGTTGTTTTCAGTGAAATATCAATTTTCCAACATTATTTTCCTATTTTCCAAAATCCATCTTTCTCCAGTTTTGAGAACTAATTGCATTTCAGCATGGCCGTGATTTCAGAATAAAACAAAACACACACTACAATAAACAATAGCTATTACACGAAGGCCATGACCTGCAGGATTGCTGACATATTTAGAGTTCAAATTCAATTGGTTATTTAAAACTTCAAGACATACTAAAAATAATTTACAGGTCTGATTCTGCAGTGTGTAATTTTCTGAGTACAGCTGTGTATTGGATATTGAAATCTACAAAACTTGAGGTGGTTTGATGACATTATTACCATTAGAAATTAAATTTCATTATAGTTAATGCCATGATGTGACTATTTTTCATTAATTATATACATATTAATGCTATACTGATATGAAAGTGAAACGTTTTGGGGTTATATAAGTAGATATAGAGAATATCTTAAATTAGATCTTCATTTCTATAATTTACTGAGTGGCGGCTATTATATATATATAATACTACAAAACTTAAGATAATAATATTGTTATTAAAAACCAAATATTTTTATAGTTATTAATCAAGTGGGATTGGGTCTTTTTCATATATTTAATGGCAGTGTGGTGTAGATACTTTAAGTATATGCGTCATTCTCTTTAGTAATGGCTCGAGAGAGCGCAAAAATTAAAGTTCCTAAGGAAAGACTGTATTACTTACTGATAAAATAAGAGGCCTGAAAAATTTTGTAGTCTTTCGATCATTTCAGTAAGATCTCTTAGCAGGATGAAATGATTTTACCCTCTACATTTCAAGCTCTACATGCAGCAGCTACACCAAAATGCTATGTCTATTGTTCGAAAGCATAGCAAACCTGGCTTTTGCAATTCACAATGACCTGAAATAGCTATTGCTACTCCCACATGAAAATCCCACTGATCGCCCTGACATTGTTGCTTGCGTTTTCGCGTTGAAACTCAAGATACATAGGTTCAAGAAAAAGTATTGGCATAAAAACCATTCAGAGGAAGTATGTTTCATTATTATGGAAGCAAATAAGTTTCAAAATGTCTGGTATTTTTCATTGAAAATAAATCTGAAAAATTTTTATTTGAACTTTTAATGAACTTAGTTTGCAGCATTTGCTGCACAAGCCACTAGTTATAATTTTAATATGAGAAGAAACTCTGAAGGCCATGGAAGAACAGTTCAAGAAATGTTTCAATAACTTTAAATCGCGAACTAGTTCTGACACCGTACAAAACTGACAAATACGTTAAAAGAAGTTCAATATTAGTTCGTAATGCGTTCTGAACTGCTTCTTGGAACAAATCTATTGTAACATCTATCTTCCCTTAAGATTACACCTTTTAACGTTTATTTCATAGACATCACAACCTATGAACATCCAAACCCATACAACCACTTAAATGTTCCAGGCAGTTATAGTAGGATCCTCGTGCCATCTTTTATGAATGAGGATGAAAACAATGGACATTTTTATACAGGAATTTTTACAGAATATGAACACATTCTTCCTATTATAAAATCTATATAAAATGTTATTAGCTAATTCTACATAGTATGAAAATGAATAATTGTAGCAAAAATAGTTATCAATGTTACAAATGTTTCTTGAGCTACATCTCATATTGACATTAGTTGAAGACAAAGATCATACAAAATGATTCAATACCAGTCACATTAACAAATATACTAAAATATAAATAGAATATGTAACATCAACATTTCATAAATTCTTTGGGTTCAGCAAAAATATTATTACAATATTTGCATATTCTTTGCACTGTAATTAAATAGAGATTACAATTTCACAATGTAAAATAGGAAACTTGTCACTTGGGAAGGAGAGGGGGTAACCCTGAAATTATCCTGCTCCTTTTACAAGCTGCAAAAGAAAAGAATATTTATGGCAATATCATAGCTACCTACATAGTCTCTGGACGTATTTTTGGATTGGAAATATTCAAACCATAAACATTCTTTTGTTTTAAGCAATGTTTACAGTATCTCCGGGATTCCGTAATGTGGCAGATTACATATTTTCTAATAAACTATATCAGTAATATACTAACAATGTCTTAAATTAAATTCCACCTTCTTCACTTTCTATTCTAGTTCCTTTCAATGTGAAATATTTTGTAATAAATTAATCTTACAAGCAGAGGCAGTATCAGCATGGTACACTAGTCCCTACCCAAAGTTAATTCGTGACCATCTTTTTGTTCCTATTCCACACAAATATTGAAAATGCTCTAAAATTTATTTCAGAGCACTTCCAAAACACAATTTACTCAGTATTTAATTATGTTTAATTTATTTCGCAACTTTTCCTAGTTAACAATCGCTTCAAAGAAAGTTTCTCTTACTGTTGTAGATTGATAAATAGGTAGCCTATTCATATTTTTTAACACGTTCAATCTTAACCTCAACTTCATTGTTGTTTTATGCACAAATCAGAAATTAATCATATGCTAATCAGCGTTGACATCTGATGTTACAAATATTTTCCTTGACTTAGTGATAATCTACTTCCAAACCATTTTCAGTGAAGTGGGACACAAAGAGGAATGGTTGCCTATCTCAATTAAGCTCTAGTGATCCAAAGCAACTTCCAATAAAAATGCTGACACTGCCACTACAGAGAAAGATGACCGCCAGTGTGTTGTTACTTCGCATTTTTCATCTTATAATCACAGTCTAGTATATACAGTCACGAAGCTCAATACGTAGTAAATATGCATCCATAGATAGTTGCTAACCACTAGGATTGCTACTATCGCCTCATTACAGACAATGCGAAATAGTACCGGCACAGTCTATTGTTCATAGTACCCTCACAACTCAAGCTTCGTGACTGTATATACTAGACTGCGTTATAATGCAGTTTCTCAAAGGTTTACAGTGCCGTAACTTTTGTTCTGTGGTGGGATATGTTTCAAACAACTATTTCATCAAGTGTCAGGTTCATAATTTAATTAGAAGAGTGCCTGTCCCTCCATCATGGCTTTGGCGCAGAAGTGTGGAAACTGCACACCTTTCAGCAATAAATCTGTTATTGCCTGAAAAATAATATAAAACATTACATTAATTCAAGTTAAGGAAAAGAGCTCAATAAAAAAAAATAATCTAACCAATTGTTGTCAGTTGATCATATCACATTCATTTTGTCAGTTACCATATATTGTACACATAGAACATCAATAGAATTTAATTAAAACAGAATTTAAATAATTGATTAAATGGCGATCTTACTCGTGTTAATTATGTAAGCATGTGCGGCTTACAGCTGTTTCGGTGCTATTCGACACCATCATCAGAGCCTACTAGATCTCGGTGCTATCTGTTGTGTGGGTGCGTTCATGTGATGAAGAGTTGTGTCAAATAGTGTGTGTGTTCTGAAATTGATCTGTGTGTTGAGAATTTGATTGGGGTGTGTTTTAGTGTGTCTGTATATTTCATATTGTTCTAGTGTGTCGAGTTTTCGGTTTTTGGGTTGTATGTGTAGGATTTCCATGTCTGTATTTATGTTATTGTATGTATGGTTGGCATTAGTTATGTGTTCGGCATATGTAGATGTATTGTGTCCTCTGGTTATTGCTTTAACGTGTTCTATGTATCGAGTTTGGAATGATCTGCCTGTCTGTCCAATGTAGAAACTGTCGCAACTATTGCATGTGAGTTTGTATATGCCTGTGTGGTTGTATTTATTTGTTTGTGTTTTTTGTGTGTTGAGATGTCTTTGTAGTGTGTTTTCTGTTCTGTATGCTATGTTGTATTTCTGTTTTCTGAATGAGGATGCGATCTTGTGTGTGTTTTTGTTTTCGTATGTTAGTGTGATGTATTTCCTGTGTTCTTGTGTTTGTGTTGTGTTTTGTGTGTTTGTTGAGTTTTTGTTTTGTCTTCCTTATGATGATGTCTATTATGTCTGGATTGTAACCATTTTCTTGTGCTATGTATTTGATTGTGTTCACTTCTTCATTGTAGTGTTGTTGGCTCATGGGTATGTTGAGTAATCTGTGTACCATTGTCCTGAATGCAGCATGTTTGTGTTGTGTGGGGTGATTAGATGTGTACGAAAGATTCAACATGGAAAATAGAATTCTTGAAGTCAGTAAAGACATTGTGAATACAAATAGTCCTTTGTTACCAACTTAAACTTATTCATATTATAAATTTGTAATGTTAGTTGGTAATATGTTGACAATGTGACCAACAGAAAAACAGGAGACTTTGAATAATAAGATGTTTTATAGTTTTTAATAAATACTTCATTCCTTTTTCTTGAGCAATACATAACCTACATAGGCATACATATTTATTATTTGAAACATTTCAATAATGTAAAGAGAACTGATTTATAAATACACTAAGAAGTAATGGTTAAGATTTTGAAATTTCTAAAAATGCCTGTAAGAGATTTCCTTCGTTTTAAACTGAAAATAATTCGTAAAGTTCGTTTTTTGGTATCATGAAACTCTCTGAATATAGATAGCACTTCCCCAGAGAATTATATTCAAAGATTGCGAGCATAAACAAAATATATATTTAACAAATTTGTACGATCAAGAATTTGTTTTAAACACCTCATAGCATAACAAATTTCATAAGTTTGTTAGAAACATGGTCAAGATAAGAATTATCGTCGAGAATTATGCACAAAAACTTACAGCTAGGTTCAGTAATTAACTGAGATCACAATATATATGGCCTTTCGAAACGACATAAGAAATAAATAACTAATGTGTTACATACTGCTATATCTGGTATGCAGACCGTGATGGGGTAGATGATGATGTAGAAGAATGCACAGAATCCAGCAACTTCAAATGAGATGAATATGAATATCAACAACCAAATCACAAACCAGAGTGGATTGGAGCCTGTACCTGCACCCATATTGTCTTCGTTAAGTTTACTTCACCTGTAACAACATTAAAAAATATATGTATTACATGTCTTTCTTGTGTTAAATTCTATTGTACCTAGTTAACATGTTTCGGTCTGTTATGGACCTTCTTCAGAACTGGTTGTTGCTGGTCTTGGCACCTTTTGTTTTGTTTCCTGTGGGAGTGTGTTTGTGTAGTGTAATGTGGAGTCAAAGAGTGTGTGTGTTCTGAAACTGAGTTGTGTGTTGAAAATTTCATTTGGATGTGTTTGTATATTTTGTATTGTTCTAGTGTGTTTTAGTTTCTGGCTTTTTGGTTGGATGTGTAGAATTTCCATGTCTGTGTTGATGTCTCTGTAGGTATATTTAACACAAGAAAGACATGTAATACATATTCCGAAGTGTTATCAGCGAATAGGGATTATAAAGAATGGACACTTCGCGTCGGTACCTTTGATGTAGCCGGACTGATTTCAATGACCTTCAAGCCAGCTAAAGCGTCAGATTCTGCTTTCTCCCTAGAGTTGGCACTGACATCACACCAGCTAGTAGTCGACATAGCGGAAATATAACACATATAATTAATACATCTAGGTACATTATGTACTCAAATAAAATAAATTGGATCCATAAAATAATAAATCCTTCATTAACTGCAATGTCTAGACTCTAGAGTTCCTTTATAATGAGAGTTGAGACGTTGACCTCAACAATAATTAAAATATGTAATGATTTGATAGCATTGAAAATGGAAAAACAAAACTCTTACGAGAAGTAAAACCATATACCTATATTATATTATTGTACAAATATTAAACGAATTCGATACTTAATTTTATAATGTATTATATTATTTTATAATATAATGTATTATATCTGAAATATAAAATAATATTATTACAACTAGTTTGTCACTGAGAAATAAGAAAAGCTGTTAACTTGAATTTATTTGAAGCAAAGCGTTACTGGATTATGCAATAAGGTAGGCGATTTTTGGATCCTGTGCCTTAACTCTATTTTCAATTATTATTTTAGCGTATGCTCGATTACACTACCTCTAGCGCTTGAAAGTGGAACTAGCCGCTGGCGCACAGAGAAACAAAACACAGGAAAATTCGCTCAGTGTCCATTCTTTATAATCCCTATTCGCTGGTGTTATAGTGTTAAAAGTTGTGTAATCAAGATGTATATTAAAAAAAAAATTCTCTAAGCACTTTAACAACTGAAATAGGTAAACAGTGTTGGCAACTCAGTTTTTCAAAACTATTTCTACGTCTCTCCGAGGAACTTCGTGCAATTTAGTAAGCATAATTACCGACTTTCACCTCTTGGGACAGATCATAAGAAACAGCAGACCTATAACTGAAAATTGCCCAACTTCTAAGTAAATATCAGTAAAAAAAATTACGAAAATACTGTATTAATATATCACAAAATCACCATTTCCAAAATTAAATCCTCCGAATGAAAATGTATTAATTTCTGTTATTTTCATTCTGTCGAATTATTATGTAAAAGAGAAATTCAACTTACACTTGTGTAAGACAAGAATGGAGAGGCCATCTGACCAGGTGACAAGAAGATATTACAAATAAGATTCTCTTTATATCCATATATAAATAATGCACTAGTTAGAAAGATCATCTGTCAGACGTAGTGTCGATTCTTTTGTATAAAAAGAATTAATGAAATAATCATAGAGCAAGTAAGTATACTGTATGAATTTCTTTTGTTTGTTTTTTTTTTTTTTTTTTTTTTTTGCATTTAAGGCCCTAAAAACACGATTGTTCATCCATTAGGAGAGTACACAATGAAATGGAATTACAATCACACATTTAAAATAAGTAAACTTAAAATAGTTTAAATTAAGAGAGAAATTATAAAATTTAAACTAAAACAGACATTATAAGTTTGTTATAGAAGATAATGACAATACATTCATTTGTTTACATTTACATTTGCATTGCGTCTGGGCTGCAAAATTTGCCATGTACACCAATGTATATGCGGAGAGACTGTGGATTCCTTTGGACATCATGCCTTAAGCTGTGCCAGAAGTAAAGGTCGCATTCCTAGACATTCTGCTATTAATAACATCATTAGTAGATCTTTAACCTCCTGTGACATTCCAACTCTTCTTGAACCATCTGGTATTAGCCGGTCGGATGGTAAACGACCTGACGGCTTGACATTAATTCCTTGGTCCAAAGGTAAATCACTCATCTGGGATTTTACATGTGTAGATACATTAGCCCTTTCCCATTTAAAATCTTCTCTCAATTGTGCCGGATCTGCTGCTGAATCCGCTTATCATGCTAAACGACGCAAATATGAACATTTAACATCAAATTACATCTTCGTCGCTTTTGCAGTTGAGACCTTTGGTCCGTGGTGTAGAGATGCTAAAGATCTACTCACCCAAATTGGTACACGCCTACTGTCCCGTACCGGCGATCCTAGATGTATCAATTTTCTTCGTCAACGCATTGGAATAGCGGTTCAGAGAGGGAATGCTGCCTCCATCCTGGGATCATTTCCTAACGCTGTTTCGTTAGAAGAGATCTTTCTCATTTAATGTGTAGCGTACCTGCTTGAGCACGGGTAGATAGTTCACAAGAACAAAACTTCCACGAAGAAAGGAGAGAGGATGACCGATCTTTAATGAAGCCATGGTCGAGAATATCCACAAGGCGAGGTGCTCCCCATCGGCAACATGAAGATTAACTCTATATCTGTAAATATCTAATATGCCATGAAATCGGGACATTTTGATTCGGGACGCAGGACGCAATGGTCGAAATCGGGACTGTCCCGGGAAATGCGGGACGGTTGGCAAGCCTAGGTCTATATGAACACGAGTTGCAGTACTCATTCCCAGGATTCTATATTTGCAATTTTATGAATTTTAAAAGCATAGATCAAACAATAGAAGTTATTATCTATGTTATGTTTGTGGTCAAAATGATTTTTATTTATGTACTTCCATTGTCAATGTCTACAGTTATAACTAATTCGAAACCTGTTACGTAAAAGTAACTCAATTATATTAATGTTTTATAGAAGAAAAAAAAAATGCATAATATTGTATACTGTATATAGAAATTATGCTTCAAAATGTTTTTAATAATTTACACTTATACTTACAAATTAAACCAAACCCTTTAACTCTATTGAATATAGAATATAATCTAAATTTAACAGAAGAAATAGTGAAATCAGATGTAAACATTGAAATACTAAAACAATTGTCTTTAGAGACAATTAATATTAGGTACCCTCCACAAAACTGGCTTCATTTATACACTGACGGATCCTTGATCTCCAGAGAACAAGGTGCCGGTGCAGGTGTTACGTGCTGTCTCTTCTCACTTTATAGATCTCTTGGATATGGAACAACAAGTTTTGATGGAGAAATCATTGCAATAAGTGAAAGTCTCAGGAATCTTCTATGCCACATCAATAAATTTAAGAATGCAGTTATATTGTCAGACTCCAAAGCAGCTATTCTATCAATAGTCTCTAAACACACACCTTCATCTCAAACAGCAGAAATAACTAAAATGTTCTCTCAATTAATATTACTCAATAAAAGAATTGTATTCCAATGGATACCATCCCATTGTGGAATTCTGGGAAACGAGAATGCGGATGCTTTAGCAAAGAAGGGCAGCACTGCTACTTACAGACCTGTTACTAAATCTACGTATTACTCTGTGAAAAGATTTATTAAATCTACATACTTAGACTTCAACAAACAAAATTTGATAACACAATCCCAAGGGAAAAAATGGAACTCTCTGCATCATAATCCACAGTTAATTCCCGATTTACCACGAAAATCGTCTGTAGCTGCATTTAGATTGGCAACAGGCCATGATTGTTTGGCCAAACACCTGCATAGAATTGGAATATATCAGTCCCCTAACTGCCCATTGTGCAACTCAGACTAAGAGATGGATTCAGAACACCTCAAAATCTGTGCTTCAGTGGCGGGCCATGATAATATCTTTGAAAAGTATTGGAGTGCAAGAGGTCAAATGACTTTATTGTCAAACGCCTGGCATTAGAAAGCAACAACAATACTTAAACTTATTACTTAAATAACCTATATTAAATAAATAACTTAAAAAAGGGTCATTTCCAACACAAACCATCAGTAAATCAGAAAAAAAAAACACTAAAAAATATACCAGTTTTTAATGAATCTCATGTCAAGTTGGTTTAGGTCTACTTATATAGAAAATAACTTGGAGATTTTGGCCAAAAAATGAAGAAAATGAAACTGTAACTTGATAAAAAAATGTCATGAAAGTTACTAAAATAATATTTCGACAAATGTACCTACACAAAAACTCCAATCAAAGAACAGAAGACAAAAAATAGGGAAACGTTTTAGTATTTTGGAAACCAAACTGCACTTAACCAGAAGGAACAAGACATGAGTACATAGGCCTATATAAAATCCTCAACTCCAAACAATGTATACTATAGCCATTACCAAATGAATAAGCATCACCTTCTATCGTTCACACCTGTGGAGTAACAGCGCATCTGGCCGCGAAACCAGGTGGCCCGGGTTCGATTCCCGGTCAGGCCAAGTTACCTGGGTGAGGTTTTTCCCGGGGTTTTCCCTCAACTCAATTTGAGAAAATGCTGGGTAACTTTCGGTGCTGGACCCCAGACTCATTTCACCGGCATTATCACCTTCATCTCATTCAGATGCTAAATAACCTAAGCTGTTGATAAAGCGTCGTAAAATAACCCACTAAAATAAAAAAAAAAATCACCTTCTATCCTGTGAAAGAGCAAATACAATAAAACAGAAGAAAAACATGACCTTACACATTTTCTGTGTTAGATTATTTTCAAATGGGCTAGAAAATTCAAAATGAATGACCAATGCAGGAGGAAGAAGAAAAAGAACTTCTTGAATTTAATTCGTGACTTAAAGAAGAATGCTGACAAGAAAATACAAAATGAATTTATCGGGAAACAATAGGTTATGTCAATAACAACAAAAATCCAATTACAAAACATCAAAAGAAACAAAATATGGGACCCAGGTGTAAATTATTAACACAGCAAATTAAAAATTGAGAGCAGCAAAAATTAAGTTCTTGATAATATAATTATTCATTACATTTAACCAGACCTGATACGAAAACAAATACAAGATAGGTATTGAAATTATGAAATCTCAGACAATATGGGAATCAGAGTATCAGTTAATGATGAGAAACTGTTCAAGCTTCCAGAAATGTGCAACAAACATTGGCAGACACTTATAATATCTTCTTCAACATACATTATTCTTTATTGCATTAACTTATTTGATACTGTAAAGCCCAGCTGCGGGTGATTCCAAATACCAATCGACCAGTTGCAAGTACTCCAATCTCTATCTGCAACACTGCAAACCCATGATTAAGGGAAGACAGTAGAGAAATAAATAACTTTAGAAAATTATTTAACATACAGTATAATTAGGAATACTGATACCAACAGCAAAACTTTAACGAATCATGAATACAACAAACAACCTATAAAAATACACTTATAGATTTTTTTTCTAAAACTAGCTCTTCAGAAAACTTGTGATACATCAGTGAATAGATACTGATTCCAATATTACTGTTGAGGTAATTATGATATAATGTCCACTAAAACTTTAACCTACAATGATGTATTGTGAACAAAATAGGTTAACCTACATCTGTAATGTGAAACATGGCAAGGACCAACAGGTGGAAATAGTATTATGAAGCATATCTTCTAATATTTACTCTTCTGTGTTGCACGCAATTATACATATATTTATAAACATTTATTTTAAATAAGACTGAAATAATAATTACTGAATGGTAGCTCCCTATGAATTAATCATTTATCGACATGGCGGTGGAAACAAGCCTTTCACAGGTAGCCTATATTACATTTACATCTCCTACAAATACCACATAATTCAGAGCAAGATCAACTTCTAAATTTATCTTTCATGAGATAATTTCTACACGCTGTATCTCGCATAATAAAAGCACTCATAAAGAACGTTATACGTACCTGTTGTCTGATAATTATTGCTCCTATCGGTGTAACTTTAGTAATTATAATTTCACAGCTGAAGCACTATCGAACACTGCACAAGTGCACAGGATCCAGATGCTAATGCGTACGATTACGAAAGCTAGCGCGTGGGATCCTGATACGTACAATAGATAACTTTAAACATAGGTGGGCGTGTCCCAACCACGCATAAGGGCATGCTCGCAAACAGAAAAAACGGGCATTTGTACTAATTTTTTATACTTTATAATGTTATAATTTCATTAATATTACCTGTGCAGTAATTACACTCAAACACAACATTTTTAAAGCCGTTCAGTAATTTATACAGGTCGATTTGTTAACAGTGCATTATAATAATGCTAACAAGTTATGGCAACACTCCAATGCTCGGAAGTTAACGCCCTCTTTTTCTCTACTGAGAGAGAGGGCTTTGAACTGTTGTCTGAAGCAGTTTCTATCTTCTTCCTCTTGTTTATTGCTGGCAACAAAGAAGGCTGTGTTAACTTCTCATTTGGATGGCAATTCGCTCTCTTTTCCCTCTATTTTCTCTTAAAAAAAAAAAAAAAGAAGAAGGAAGAAATACGAACTAAACAAACGAAAAGTTCCATTTCACGTCACTGAAGTCACTACGCGATTAACCTTACGAAGGTATGACAGACAAGCAATAGCACTACATGTTTATTGTTTGAACAGCTGACCATTCAAACGAAACTCGTAAGAGAGTCCATCAAGAAAATAAGTCACGGCGCATGAGCGGGTAAGATCACGTGATCAGCTTGTTTCCCGTGTTCCCATTGCGCGTTCCGTGACATGGTGAACGTAATTTAAAGCCTAATTGTTGATCTGGTCTCATTTTTATCCAACATTTGTTTTGTAGCTGACGTCTGCAAAAGCCTACAGTCTTCTATTCATCCTCTTCATTTTTCCTGACGTTGCAGTTGGACTTACCTGCGCACATAGGCGGAGTTATGGGGGGGGGGGGGGGCAGTCCCCCAAACTTGGCCGAACTCTTTTTTTCTATTAACGTTAGAAAATATTGAATTCAAAAGATTTCTCTTACTTTTTATATGATCAAGTTTCTGTGCTTTAATTGACGAATTAATATTTTCAGACCATGTGTCTGGACTGTAATATGTATTTTAAATTTCTGAATGTATAAGAATTTCTATTCGAATAATTAAAATGTGTCTTAGTGAAACTTACAGCAGAGTCCGTATAGGCCAGTTCCTGATGCTTTTCCAATTCACTGCGGGCTAAAGCAAGGAGATGCACTATCACCTTTACTTTTTAACTCCGATCTAGAATATGCCATTAGGAAAGTTCAGGATAATAGACAGGGTTTGGAGTTGAATGGGTTACATCAGCTGCTTGTCTATGCGGATGACGTGAATATGTTAGGAGAAAATCCACAAACGATTAGGGAAAACGCGGAAATTCTAGTTGAAGCAAGTAAAGCGATAGGGTTGGAAGTAAATCCCGAAAAGACAAAGTATATGATTATGTCTCGTGACCAGAATATTGTACGAAATGGAACTATAAAAATTGGAGATTTATCTTTCGAAGAGGTGGAAAAATTCAAATATCTTGGGGCAACAGTAACAAACATAAATGACACTCGAGAGGAAATTAAACGCAGAGTAAATATGGGAAATGCGTGTTATTATTCGGTTGAGAAGCTTTTGTCATCTAGTCTTCTGTCAAAAAATCTGAAAGTTAGAATTTATAAAACAGTTATATTACCGGTTGTTCTGTATGGTTGTGAAACTTGGACTCTCACTTTGAGAGAGGAACAGAGATTAAAGGTGTTTGAGAATAAGGTTCTTAGGAAAATATATGGGGCTAAGAGGGATGAAGTTACAGGAGAATGGAGAAAGTTACACAAAGCAGAGCTGCAAGCATTGTATTCTTCACCTGACATAATTAGGAACATAAAATCCAGACGTTTGAGATGGGCAGGACATGTAGCACGTATGGGCGAATCTAGAAATGCATATAGAGTGTTAGTTGGGAGGCCGGAGGGAAAAAGATCTTTGGGGAGGCCGAGACGTAGGTGGGAAGATAATATTAAAATGGATTTGAGGGAGGTGGGATATGATGGTAGAGACTGGATTAATCTTGCTCAGGATAGGGACCAATGGCGGGCTTATGTGAGTGCGGCAATGAACCTGCGGGTTCCTTAAAAGCCAGTAAGTAAGTAATATGATATATTGCTTTTTAAATAAACAGATAAAGTAAATGTAAAATTGGTCCACCGCTGTGGAGTAATGGTTAGCACGTCTGGCTATGAAACGAGCGGGCCCAGGTTCAATTCCTGGTTGGGACAAGTTACTTGGTTGGGGTTTCTCATCAACTAGTTGAAACAGAATTGCTGAGTAATTTTCGGTGTTGGATCTCGGACTCATTTCGCCATCATTAATTCACACATCATCCATACAATAGCCCAAATTCACGGTGCGGCGTGCTGTACTTGTACAAGAGCGCTGTCGTTCGACTACCCAATCATTCACAGAATAGGAGTGGTAAGCACAATAAGCCTCAGGCTGCAGTGCAAGCCTTCGGGTCCCTCCTCAGTACAAGAGGAAAGAAAAAAGTAAAATTGTCTGTATATTTTGGTTACAATTTTACTTTATTTTACAATTCTTTTATTAAATGATCATATACTGTACCAAGGTCAAGCTATAATGGGGGGAGAAGATAAATAATGTTCCCCATAATCTCGTTATATCGGGATTGTATGGTTTTGATTTGCCCCCCCCTCCTCCCCCAAGGAAATGGTTCTCTCTCCGCCTATACCTGTGCATCACTTCGCACATTTTTCTTCTCCTCGTCTGCCTTCCTTTCCAGTTGTTCGTGGTTTTCTGCCGTCATTCTAGTTTTTGTTGATCTTGTCATTTTTTTCGTGTTCATTGCTCTGGTTTAGTTGTCCTGACGTGTTCTTATTTACCCCAAATTCCAGATGATTAATACTTTCTCTTTACAAAACTCTAGGTCGTAATACTTTCCATATATACTTTAAGTTTCATATGTTTTTGTAAAATGGTAATTTCTTACCATTCACGAATGGAAATAGTAACTTGCGTTCATTTCTTATTTCATATGGTATATACCTTCCTACTGCTACCTCGATTTTTTGCTCTTAAATTACTCAGGATTACTTTTCTAATTCTCATATTTTGAAATCTCACTTGCGTTCATTTCTTATTTCATATGACATACCTTCCTACCGTCTTTGTCCTTAAATTACTCAGGATTACTTTTCTAATTCTCATATTTTTAAATCTCACTTGCGTTCATTTCTTATTTCATGTGACATATACCTTCGTACTGCTACCTTGTTTTTTTTTGTTCTTAAATTACTCAGGATTACTTTTCTAATTCTCATATTTTTAAATCTCACTTGCGTTCATTTCTTATTTCATGTGACATACCTTCGTACTGCTACCTTGTTTTTTTTTGTTCTTAAATTACTCAGGATTACTTTTCTAATTCTCATATTTTTAAATCTCACTTGCGTTCATTCCTTATTTCGTATGGCATATACCTTCCTACCGTCTTTTTGTTCTTAAATTAATCAGGATTACTTTTATAATTCTCATATTTTTAAATCTCACTAGTATTGGCCTACAAACCTAATTTATACTAAGTTTATTTCTACATAGAGGTACATGGAGTATAAAATAAAACATAAATTATAACAAGATTTTATTGGATCAGTAGAATCTGGTACAAAATAACTTTTTTTTAAAACCAACAGAGGAGGTAGGTGCTATTTGAACACAAGTACAAGCACAACTCGTTCTCTGGTTGACTCAGTTCCGCTGCTGCACCCACTTCTACTTGGAGACGTTCTTTCCTTTCCTGGAGGGCAGGTCGCTCCTGCGGCGAGAGCGCCTTCGCTGCCGGGTGTGAGAGCTGCGTCGTCGACGCCCTCCCCTCCTGCTTCTGGAACGAGAGTGGCGACGTCTCCTGCGGCTAGAACTCCTTCTGCGTCCTCCCCTGCTGTGCCTCCGTCTAGAGCGGGAGCGGCGACGTCTGTGTGACCTCACGTGCTTTGACCCGTCCTCCGGATCCTCGAGCTGGTAGCGGCCCTTGTCGGTCCTCAGGATTCCGTGGGTCACTCCTCGCTTCAAGGCCGTGTCTATCTGCCGCTTCAGCTTGCTGGCATCACTGGAGTAGCGCGACATGATATACTTTTCGATCTTCTTCGGAGTAGGACCGTTGGGCTCTCCTAGATTCCTGATGGCGGATACCACCAATTGCATTGGCTTCTTTGGAGCTTCCATCTCCGTTGATTGCTGAGTTTTCATTTTTAGCACAATATTTATTATGGATCAAAGCTAGACACGACCTTAAATATGCATAGTTAACTGACAAACAAAGAATTTACCTCGCAATGGAAACCATTTTGCCTTATAGCGTTCAAAAGTGTGAGGAAAATTTATCAGGTATTTAAGTACTTGTCGCGGACTGTCAAGAAAACACTACATACAACAGTATTGAACAGTGTGCATTCCTCAGAATCAACGGATGTATAAAGAATTATTTTATGACTGTGTCATAATATGAATATATATTATAGAAAATATGAGAACATGACATAAAAGTATTGGTGATGTATTGACCTTCGTGCAAGCGACAGGAATCTTATAAAAGACCAAAATGTATTAATTTATTCCAGACAGTGAGAAAGAAGGATGAAATTCAACACACAATTCTGACGTCATACTAACGTTACCTAGCAATAGCTCAATTTTAAGAAGATGTATTAAAAATTAATTAGGACAATACATTAAACCAAGACATTCAGAGAATTACAAATAAACGGTCTGTTTGAGGAATTAGAAAATATGTGTTATTCGAATGGGTATTATAGAAGATTTAAAATACATTTTCTTAATTTTAGATACAGAATTTCGTGGAGGAATTCGCATACATTATTTTCTTCGAATGCGGAGTTTATATTTTGTAAGTTGTGCCACATGCAACTAGAGGCTAGAAACGGGCATTCATTGAAAGACATTGAAGCCCTTTACATTGGTGGAAAATTTGTCCATAGCCATGGATGAAATCATATAAGACCTGCCCTAGTAGTGAAACACAAATTGAAAACTTCTGTGTACATCTTTAGACTGAAATACCATATAAATAATTGTATTTATTTCATCACCACAACAAACGCACCAACGTCTCTGAAACCTCCGTGTTATTAAACTATTTTTTTGGGAATGTCGAGAGTGGATTTTAATAGCATGATAAAGAGATTGAAGCCGACGTTCAGAATTATTCCTTTAAAACTCTAGGTCTACTACATGGACATCAATCACATACGAGTGATTAAAAGATAATGGCAAATATTTATTATTTTCCAGATGGTGAGATAGCTGCGTTGTGTGGAGGTATCTTTCTGTACGGAAGCTATTTACCTCATGAAAGACATAGTGACACAATATGTTTAAAAAAAATTGTATTAAAATTTAACGGCCACCCTCTTATGAGAACGCACTGTAAAGATTCGTGTAGGTGTTGTGGTCAAAGGGAATGGAGTCAAGGCCGATTCAAGGAAAACTTTGTGAAAGTATTGTGAAAACTGTATGGCCAAAAATATATCTGCCAGCGAGTGGGAAAATTAAAATTAAAACACTAACATGTATTTATATTTATTTTCAGAAGTAAAAACGACTCAGTATTAAAAACTGGGTGAATGTTACTTATGTCCCGTCCACTATAGATACATAGGCCAGTTTTACACTAAACATATTTAGTATAACTTGTTGCTTGTGGGCCATCCTAAACCCCGACCTCCACCACTAACAGCGCCGGTCCTTATATACACGTCAGTCAAGGCCTTCTGAGAAATAAAAGCAATTGACAATAGATATCTCAGTCATGACAACCTCATAAAATATCCTATCAATTGAATAATCGATCTTGCTACGTACAGCATAATTATATTATATTATTACCCATTTCAACGAGTACTGACGACCACTGCAAAATACGATAATTTGGTCTAGGGAGCATTCTCTTTTGGCACAAGGATGATTTATGTAACATGTTTCTAAATTATTAGTCTTTTAAATACCGGTACATTCTTTAATAAATCACTGAAAAACAAATGTGAATATATAGGATGTGGAGTGAGTACGAAATTATTATTATTTTCTGGCGCATCATTTTTACGTAAATAATAACAAAGAAAAAGGGATTATTAGCAAGTATGTACACTGCGTTTGTCAAATGCGCATCATCATGCTTTCGAAAAGGCACTTTTCAGTGCCCGACACCCCACTTTTTTTCATCATGTGCTGCACGTCGGATCATCATCGGGGCTTGCAGCCCCGATACCCCGCTTGCTACTTACTTACTGGCTTTTAAGGAACCCGGAGGTTCATTGCCGCCCTCACATAAGCCCGTCATTGGTCCCTATCCTATCGGTCCCTATACCATGCTTGCTACGTACAACATAATTATATTATTACCCATTTCAGCGAGTATTGACGACCACTGCAAAATACGATAATTTGGTCCAGGGAGCATTCTCTTTTTGGCACAAGGATGATTTATGTAACACGTTTCTAAATGCTATCTACAACATAATTATATTATTACCCATTTAAGCGAGTACTGACGACCACTGCAAAATACGACAGTTTGGTCCAGGGAGCATTCTCTTTTGGCACAAGGATGATTTATATAACATGTTTCTAAATTATTAGTCTTTTAAATAACGGGACATTCTTTAATAAATAACTGAAAAACAAATGTGAATATATAGGATGTGGAGTGAGTACGAAATTATTATTATTTTTTATTTTTTGGCGCATCATTTTTACGTAAATAACGACAAATAAAAACTAACATGCCACATAACATTATTTTAAGAAATACTGGAAACAAGCATGAATAATATTCACCATTCTAAATGATCTTGGAATAGAAAAAAAACGTATGGAATAGAAATTACATACAAATGTGAGTGTAATAAACAATAAGCAAACCATCTTCGATTAATCATTTCAAAACAACGTGAATATAACGTGGATTATGTAGGAAAATATTTTCTTATAAGTTGCTCCCATGTGCATCATTGTTAACTTATGAAACAAATGAAAATTAACATGGCATATAAACACTATTTGAAGAAAGATAGGAGATATTAAGTAATATTCATTGTTCTTAATGATCTTTGGATGGGAAATAACAATGAAATATATATAAAATAAAAATTACGTAACAGGTGAGCGTATAAAAAACAGTAAGTAGAATCATATTGATTAATAAGTTTAAATTACTCCAGTTTAGTGTAAGAGTGGTCTATAATCTAACGATGTCTCCCAGCAAATTACTTAATTATTTAAAAACAAAAATATCGTGTTAGAAGATTGAATTTGTGAATTTTCTCTGAAACTTTCCAAATATCTGTACGCAGTCTTTTATATTAGATTGCCGAAAATTGGTTTATAGCGCATTGGCAGTGATAAAAGTGTGAAATATTCGTTCAGTGGGCTGTGGATACTCTACATTGACCAAAAACTGTAGTTACAGTTGTACTGTCTATTAACAAACACTTTTATTTTATTTTATTATTTTTTTGTGCCAGAATTTATAAAATAAAAGTTACATTTCTTTAGGTAAGTTAATTTCATATTGGTCAGGTAAACGTTACCATACGTAGTTTTATATGTATCCTAAAAATTATGCCATTTTACTGTTTTTGGCAAAGAATTTCACTTCTAAAATATATACAGCGTGTCCCTGAAACGCCGCCCATTTCTTCAAGTTATACTGTAGTACCTTCATTAAATTTATTAGGTGAAATTAGATTATTAAATAGTTTGGTTGGTTGATCATGATTAACTATATACACTTTAATCTTTTTATCTTTTTTTAGTGTTGCTTATACTTTATATCTTTATTCTGATAGTCAACATGCTGGCTCACGTGTTATGTTGGATGCATTTGAAGGAGTATAAAGAATAAGAAAAGTTATATTCAATTAAGGTTTACTTCTTTCAAGTATTAAAATTCGTTAAACCCACTCTCGTATTTAGGTAGCGCTACGTCCATGGGCCCGAAAAAAATTGCACTCCCCACCAATTAACTTTCATGTAAATCTTAAACATTTATAGAGGATTTAACGTTAAGAAAAAAGCATTGCGCATATAAGGCTGTTCCATCAAATGACCAGTTGCCATAGAAACGTCTACCTACCACATAGCTTGTACAATGTATTAGGCAAGGTCCATGAAACCAATGCTTTTTTCTTAATGTGGAATCCTCTTTTTATAGTAGTCAAACTGTAAGTAACAGCAATTTAACATGTGCTACTACCTAAAGGAGGCATCTACGAAGTACGAAAATACTATCGAAAATATCGAACATTTATTTTCTGTTCAATTTTTTCTCAAAATTTTCCCACTCTACCAATTGTCGCCCTGGGCCCAAATCCATGTGATCCATGATTAAATACGAGTCTGGTTAAATAAGCATATTTACTCATCTCTAATGACGTGATTTGGATTGTCTATTTAAATAATAAGGACGGCGTTTCTGGGACAGCCTGTATAAAATGTGGTATATATGAAGAACTATAAAATTTATGTCAATAGCTAATAGTCACAGGTTTTGAAGGATTTCATACATTATTTTAATAGTTTTCACATATTTACATCATTATACCTCTAACAACAATTCTGATGCAGAATTTCACGTTCATTAATAAAATTAAGTTAAAAGTACGACAATGAGAAAAAAAAAACACGAAAACCAAATGACTACAATAGTGGACATGGAACATTCTACTTTGAGTCATCAGTGAAATTTTTCCCAATATATGGTATTTTCTTTAAAAAAAAAATAGATTAGGGGTGGAAAAATTCAAATATCTTGGAGCAACAGTAACAAATATAAATGACACTCGGGAGGAAATTAAACGGAGAATAAATATGGGAAATACGTGTTATTATTCGGTTGAGAAGCTTTTATCATCTAGTCTGCTGTCAAAAAATCTGAAAGTTAGAATTTATAAAACAGTTATAATACCGGTTGTTCTGTATGGTTGTGAAACTTGGACTCTCAGTCTGAGAGAGGAACATAGGTTAAGGGTATTTGAGAATAAGGTGCTTAGGAAAATATTTGGGGCTAAGCGGGATGAAGTTACAGGGGAATGGAGAAAGTTACACAACGCAGAACTGCACGCATTGTATTCTTCACCTGGCATAATTAGGAACATTAAATCCAGACGTTTGAGATGGGCAGGGCATGTAGCACGTATGGGCGAATCCAGAAATGTATATAGAGTGTTAGTTGGGAGACCGGAGGGAAAAAGACCTTTGGGGAGGCCGAGACGTAGATGGGAGGATAATATTAAAATGGATTTGAGGGAGGTGGGATATGATGATAGAGACTGGATTAATATTGCACAGGATAGGGACCGATGGCGGGCTTATGTGAGGGCGGCAATGAACCTTCGGGTTCCTTAAAAGCCATTTGTAAGTAATTAAGTAAAATAGATTCCAAAACTTACTAAACGATTTTTCATACTTTTTTCTACTTTGAAAGCTTGTATGTATTGTTTTACTGCTCATTAGAGATGTACATAATTCGACCAAATTACAAATGTCTACGCTAAAGTATCAAAAATCGTCTTACATGAAAGCTATCTTGTGTTGTAGTCTTCGATGAGAAATCGAATATGAAGCATGTCATGGGGACAATAACCAAGTAACTATTTAATTGAGACAGTTAAGAACAACTTCCGTGTAATAATGATGAAAATGACCAAGAACAACTTCTCTACATTTCCTCTATGTGTAAGAATAATATTAGGGGAGACTTTTGTACCTTTAGCATAGTGTAACTTTGAACATTTTTTGTTTTTTAATGTTTGCTGCTACCTAGAGGACTCAAACTGAAGTAGATTGTAGAGAAAGCCGCTAAGTAGCTCTGGTCGTAGTTTCAGTTTGATTTATTGCAAAGTGTGAGTTCCGTGGACAAAAGAATTTTTTTAGTACCAAAAGTAAACATTTCGTTTATTGATGTATGTTTTCTAACACAAAACCAGATTGTATTTGTTAATATCTTTCAAGTACGGTGTGTTCCCTATCATCTGGTGAGTAATAACATATTTTAATTTCCATGATTTATTGGACTCTCTTATTTTTCGGAGCCATATTTGTTTAAACGTGCACCCTCTTGTACCTTTGAACACAGAACATCTTGTACCATGGAACATGTTCTAAATGACACGATACTATCGGGTTTTGTTTTTATTTTATTTTAAGATCATGTCACGAAGTAAGTCTGGAGTTAAGAGGTCCCCAATTGATCCGGATGCCTTGAAGAAAGCTGTTGAAGCAGTTATGGCTCCTCCAGGAAATAAAATCTCAATCAGAGAAGCCTGCTCTGGTTTATGATTGCAAATACATTTTAAATATGATTGTCAGTTTTTACAGCTATATTCTCACCTATATGCCATGTGTTCCAACTTACAAGAGGGTATGTTCCAAGGTACATGATCCTGTTGTACCTTTGAACACATTACATATCTCTTCATTTTATTTTTTCCATCCTTAATAGATATGCAAAACAGGGAAATACATACAGAGAGTTGTAAAGGAATCTTCAGTAATTATTTCAAGCATTTTTTTATTTAAAAAATTTCATTTCCCAAAATTAAAAAAAATAAAATGTGAAAAGTGTTTAAAGGTACAACAGTCTCCCCTACTGTTTGTAACTACGAGGTTTAAAATTCTGCTGAAATGTGAATTACAATCAGAATGTACGGTACCGGTACCTTGCATCATATTACACACATTCTATTTTGGCTGTAAAAAAGTCGGATTCCGAATAAATGTTAATATCATATTTACTGTGATTGTAAGTTTACTGGTAAAGTTTTACATAATTAATTAATCACTGTTCCATGACAGTTACACTGTAAATGGAAAATAGCTGATCAAGATTTCATCATCTGTTCGGCACAATAATGTGGTAGTTGAATTCCTTTCAGAAGTACGTCAGTCACTTTCTGAAACAAACCAATACGATAGTTTTACCACAGTCTAGCATATACAGTCACGAAGCTTAATACGTAGGGAATATGCATCCAGAGATAGTTGCTAACCACTAGGATCGCTACTATCGCCACATTATAGACAATGCGAAATAGTACCGGCACAGTCTATTGCTCCTAGTACCCTCAACAACCAAAGCTTCGTGAATGTATATACTAGACTGTGGTTTTACTTTTATTAAGTGAATGTATAGGAGTTCACGTAAGATTAGCTCCTAAAAGGCTAATATTCAACGTTGCCAAATGTTCCTAGATATCACCAAAGCAGATCAAATTACAATGCTATGTACTGTAACAATAATAATACATTTATTTATGGTTGATCTAATATTAAAATGTATTTTGTCTGGCAACATGTAATTCATTGGTTTGACTAAATATTTTATGATTCATGAGATTTAATCTTGTTTGATCACATGAAATAATTAGTACGAGTACCTATATGAAATCTGAAAACCGAGTACCACTTTAAAATGTACACTGTTTGTACTATTTATTAATACGACGCTTTATAAACTACGATGCTTATCTTGCGTGAGTTAAATAAAAAAATTAATTAAATTATGTTTTTTTAACGACGCTCGCAACTGCCGAAGTTATATCAAACAATAATAATAAATTTATTTACGATTGATCTAATATTAAGACGTATTTTGTCTGGCAACATGTAATTCATTGGTTTGACTAAATATTTTATGATTCATGAGATCTAACCTAAAATTTTATTTTATTTGATTACATGAAACAATTAGTAAGAAATCTGAAAACCGAGTACCACTTTAAAATGTATACTGTTTGTGCTATTTAGTAATGCGACGATTAGTTTCCTCAACACATGTTATAAGATATTTAGTAGGATTTTAAATGAAAAATAAAAAAAAAAAACATGCTGAAACCTTCCTTCTGGAGTGTCAAAATGACTCTAGAAAAGGAAGATCATGTG
This sequence comes from Periplaneta americana, assembly GCF_040183065.1. Classification (NCBI taxonomy): domain Eukaryota; kingdom Metazoa; phylum Arthropoda; class Insecta; order Blattodea; family Blattidae; genus Periplaneta; species Periplaneta americana. The sequence goes on along the minus strand of NC_091130.1, from coordinate 143,513,964 downwards.
TATTAGATCCATTATTTAGTATCAAACTATTGTTAGAAAAAAGAAGAGAATTTAATTTAGAAACCCATATATCTTTTATTGATTTTGTGAAAGCTTTTGATAAAGTCCGAAGAGACCTTTTATTCGACATATTACAAGATAAAAATATTCCAAATTTGCTATTACAAAATACAATAGAAATCTACACAGACAGCAAAATAAGTATCAAAATAAATAACTGTATATCCGAAAGAAAATTAGTTAATAATGAAGTTCGACAAGGTTGTCCACTATCACCAACTTTATTTAATATTTATATAAATGAAATTATTTTAAAATGGAACCAAATCTACACATCAGGAATCAAAATAACCAGCGCTCTAACATTAAATACCTTACTCTATGCCGATGATCAAGTCATAATTTCCAATTCAGAGAATAATTTACAAAGAGGATTATATACATTAAATAAAATATTAAAAGATTTTGGGATTGAAATTTCAGCACAAAAATCAAAAGTAATGACATTTTTAGAACAAGACCCAGTCAGAAGTAAGATAATACACAATAACCAATGCCCCGAACAAGTACAAAATTTCAATTATCTGGTTGTGAAATATCTTATGAAAATGAAAAAGATGTGAACAAGAAAATTACCAAATTTACAAAAATTCTAGGAATAATAAACAATACATTAAAAGCTAAATTAGTACAAAAGTCTACAAGCATAAACATATATAATACACTAGCATTACCCTCCCTTTTATACAGAAGCGAGATTTGGACATTGAAGGAAAAAGACATGAACAGAATCAAAGCAACGGAAATTAAATTTTTCAGGAGGACAGCAGGATATACTCTTTTAGACCGAAAAAGGAAGGAAGAAATTTTAGAACAATTAGAAGTAGAGTCAGTAGAAGAAAAAATCAGAAGATACAAATTCAATTGGCTAGATCATGTAAGAAGAATGGAAAATTCAAGAATCCCAAAAATTATGATGCAGTATAAACCTAGAGGACATCGTCGACCAGGAAGACATTTTAGAAGACTGCTAGATGGGGCCGAAACAGGTCTACAGAGGCCTAATTCGTGAAGGATGATGATGATTAATACGACGCTTTATCAACTGCGAGGGTTATCTTGCGTGAGTGAAATAAAAAATTAAATTAAATTATGGTTTATTTAATGACTCTCGCAACTGCCGAGGTTATATTACCAGCGTCGCCGGTGTGCCGAAATTTTTATTTCTTTTACATGCCAGTAAATCTACTGAAATGAGCCTGTCGCATTTAAGCACACTTAAATGCCATCGACCCGGGCCGGGATCGAACCCGCAACCTCGAGCACAGAAGGCCAGCGCTATATCGACAACGCTACTCAGGCTGACGTGAGTGAAATAATGATGATAATGCCAGCGAAATGAGTCCAGGGTCCAGCGCCGAAAGTTATCCAGCATTTTACTCTTTATGGGTTGAAGGAAATCCCGGAAAAACCTCAATCAGGTAACTTGACCCTACCAGGATTTGAACGCGCAGTTTTGCAGCCCGATATGCAGAACACTACTGTATGCCGTGGACTAATGATTTTATTATGACAGGGACAGAAAATAAAATCACAGAGGGCAACTTTCGCAAGACATAACGTTGCAGAAAAATGGTACTGTCACAATACATACCAGTACATAATGTACTGCTGTGAAAAGAATATTTTCATTGTTAAATATCCAGTGCACGGATGAACGAGATAAGTCATTTTGAAACAGTAATGTTATTAACAATTTCCACTCGAATGAGTCCATTTGGAATCACTAACATTACTGTAATCTCTGATTCATATGATTTTCCTGATGATTCCATTTGGTATCCTCAGAAGTAGTTTCGTTCTTTATCGATAGAGTACCCGCCAGTTCCTTGGCCAGCTGTTATTAGGAAGAGGATTTTTTTGTTTTTTTGTTTCTCCATGGTGTCTATATGACCTTATATTGCGTGTTCAGTTCAAAGTGTGTCATGGCTCGCTGTATGCCGTCATGTGGCTAGCCGATGAGCCTAGAGAATTCAATCTTCCTACACTTCCGCAGAGGCGTATTACCTATGTGCCAGAGAAGTTGCCTAGCAAGTACGGCGTTCATTCAGAAGAGTACGTACCGATACGTGCTGTAACGCCGGTAGTGGCAGGAATGTGAACTGTTTGGAAACATGTACTGAGGTGAGTTTTTTCTTACTGTCGGGGTATGGGGAGAGGGTTAAGACGATTACTTACGTATTTGTTGACATTAACTTCGACGGTCAACATGGACACGGACCATTTGATTTGTGTTGTGGAATGTTGCTGTACGCAACCGATGATAACAAATACCCTGCGTACGACTTGGCCGCGCAAAACGCAGTTCGAAAGAGGTTATGGTAGCACACAGACCGTACAGACCGCCATCTGTTGCTACGACGTTCAAGTTATACCGTACACGTTCTTAAGTTCAGATTGAACGCCTTGATTAATAGGCAGCTTTTCTGACACAAAAGCTGAAACTCGCTTCAAATCACTGACTCATCAACAGTGACGTCATGACACACTTTGAAATGAACACCCAGTATAGCCAAGAGAGATTTCTTAAAGAAAGTTCGAGGCAGCGAGAAATATGTAAAATAGGTGTAGTAAACAGTCTGCTCTGAATTCCCCTACGTTTTCTGTTCTAAAATATTGTGAGCCTAATCCCGTCCAAAGCAAAATAAAATCTTAAACATTAGGTTAAAGTTACTATAGATATACATTAACATTTCTACTCACAGACAGAGGAGCTATGCAGGCGGTACATGGGTGAAATATGATATAGAAAAAACAGCAGAAACTAGACACGAAGAACAAACAGAAAAATATGGCAATGAACCAGAACAGGCAGTAGATAGGGTTTCCGCAAAAATTTCCTGCCCCCATTCTTCAGGTAGGCCTACTGCAAAAGAAAACAAAAATGACATTTAAATAATTGATTATTTTAGAAACTGAATTAATTAATTAGTTATATATGTTAACAAAAGGAAAAATAAATGAAAATACATTGGAATAACTTTTCCGACAAACACTGCCGGAAAATTGTCTGGACTGTATGTGGCATACATCGGCACTTAGAATACGTCACCCAGTTTCGGGAATGAAACTACAGATGTGTTGGTTAAATGTTTTATTTTTATTTCGGTTTACAAATGGAGAGTATGAATCTGTGATATGATAAGAGAAGTAACTAATGAAGAGTATGCAATATATTTTCTCTACATATGAAGAGATATTCTGAAATTAGTCTCAGTTCCCAACAAATTTTTCACTACGGTTCACTCAAAGTGTTTCGTATGTGTCTATTATCACTTTAATATTGCAGAACTCGCGATTACAAATCAAACGAGTGGCAGCACAGGTCTGTAGTTGTTCTCGATACAAATGCCTAGTTTATGGTAACTGATAATAATTAATAGTGTAATTGAGAGTTTGATGTTACAAGATGTACTAAAAAAATAAAATTATTGCTTTACGACACATTTAAACGTATAATACATAATCATCTCGCTAGCATCATCACCTTCATCTCATTCAGACGCTATATAACCATAGCAGTTGATAAAGAATCGTAAAATAACAAAGTAAACTAAACAAACTACGATATCTAAATGTCCACACTTACGAGATGTAGTTATATTCCGCCTCAGTTTTGTATTTTTCAGTATCTTTTCTGATTTTCTCTATGCAGTTTATCCGTGATGTCGCAACAACCGAAATGCAGTTCATTTGTTTTCAACGTGAAATGTTTATGAGCTCTACAGCGTAAAGGGAATTTTAACATTGTAAAATTCCTTCCCAAAACGAAAAGTTACACTTGTTCGAATAAAATTTCTGCACATTTAAAGGACAAAACTAAAATTCTTTCGATAATTTATTATCATAATACAGTGTTCCCTTAAAATAACTGAGCATATTGGAAATTCAATCAATGGCTTTCTCAAAATACGGTATGATATGTTTCATATAAAACAATTTTTATCCCAAAAAGGAAGCAAAGACAAGCAAAATTGTATTAAACATTTTTGTTTGAAATATCTCAAAGAATAACCTCTTGAAATTAATGACACTACTTACGGTTCACTCTTATTGCAAGGAAATAATTCTGCATTTAATAGTTAATTCTATTAAGAGAAGTTTTCATGTTAATGCTATGTAAATGAGTAGAATGAAAACCTTAAAAGTGTATAAAAGTTCGAAACACAGAACCATTGTTATGCAAGTTGGCAGTATTGTTACTGATGATATAAAGAACATCCCACAGATGGCATCACGGTGCAAAGAAGCAATACTCCTTCTCAGGAGCAGTGTTGCCAATTTAATGACTCTGTTGCTAAATCTGGCGACTCTGAACTATTTTTCAGTGACAATTTCTTCTAACTTTTCCATTGATTAAAGAGAGTTAGTGACTTTTTTCAGAACTTTCTAGCGACAGAAATAGAGCTTTCTGAATTGATTATGATGAATCTAGCTACTTTCGAACTATTGTTAGGCGGCTTCCTGTACACTTCAGTTGGCAACACTGCTCAGTAGCGCTGTAATGGTAGCTCTCTTCACACATCCATCAAAGAGCAGCAGCGTTCTGTCATCAGCGTTTTGAGTAATGAAGGACCAATTGAAATTAAAGTGCACGAGTGGGGCAGTGCCTATGTTAAAAAATATCAGGTGCATAGCTTTAGTATGCTGAATTTTATCTTTACGTAAAACTACGTATGGGTGCGAGCATACAAGGAAATTACTGGGAAAAAATTGGAAGACAAGAAGGATAAGGGGAAAACAAGAAGAACAAGGGGAATGCAAGGAGAACAAGGGGGAGACGAGAACCAGGGGACTACAAGGAGAAAGAGGGGAATAAAAGGACAATAAGGGGAATAATAGGAAGAGGGGAATACAAGAAGAAGAAGAAGAAGAAGGGGAAGACAAGTTAAACAAGGGGAGTATAAGGAGAAGCAATGAGAACAAGGCAGGGGCGGCCCGTCCATAAGAGCTGCGGAGCTGCAGCACTCCCTGCTTTGACAGGAAAATAAAAATAATATTTATTTTAATTTGTAGAAGAATTGTTACAGCTTTTATTGGTAAATTGCTTTATATTTCATCTGGCAGGGAATATGTACTATGCATTATCTTTTTGCGCGTCGACTGTACTGGAATTGACACTACATTCAAAGTCGTCCTGGGATCTGCAGGGTGGGACAGATCATAGAGAGTGTATCTTGCATGGTCAGGGGGTAGAGAGGTGAAGGGGAGCAGAGGGAAACTGCGGCTGTTTAAAACCCATATTTCGCTGCAGTGACTTGCAGAGCCAGGCGACAAGGACAGATCTTTCCTCCCCTCCCACACCGCTATTGTAATGCTACGTCAAATGGATTCTCTATTCCCTTGAAGCTTAATGACAAAATTTTTATTTTCTCTTCACATACTTATTGTTGTAGAATCTTATCGAGTTAATATAACGAAATTAATATTCTCTTTTGCCTTATTATGTATATATCCAGCCTACAGCAGAACCTAATATTTGCCTTAACTCAAAATGATTGCATGAGTAGAATCCTTTTAATATAACACGTAAAATACGAAAGAGACTTCTTTTCCACTTTTAGAACATTGATTTGGTGTGACGTCTTACAGTCCATGAGGATTTACTTGTCTAGTCCCTTTTAGAAAGAGAGAGAATGCTCACCATCTCTCTCTACCCTCATTTATGATGGTCGACACTCCTTCAAACGACCACGAGTTATCAGTGGCGGCATTCTCTTCCTCTTCAAATTCTGACTCCATTCCGCCAGAAAGTTCGTCCGTGTCGTCCAAATTGATTACCGAACGAATAATAAATTTCCATCTACAAGTCCATCCTTCGCCCAATAAAATTTTTCAACTTTCCTACGTGTTCATAGGCCTTCCTCCAATTTTCTTCCGTCACTTTTGCAAGTGAGCTCATTTTCAACCTGTTACACACGTTTTTTAAGAGTCCTGTTCGGGCATTTCTTTCCTGGAGATCGCAGCACACTTCCACTTCCGCTTTCTAGCGCTTCCTTCCTCCCCCCCAGCGCTTCATTTTTTTTTTTCTATTAACACCACGAGATGATATACCTGTCGCTGCAGCAGTTCTCTCGATAAAACTCGGCACAGATATTGTTTGTTTTCCGCATATCAGTGTCTCATATTCTCCAGTAAAGAATTTATCTGCATTAATAACCATGTTCATACCGTGCGACTTCAGGGCTTTCCCGCTTTTTCCCATACTGTCTACCATTATTATTAAATACAAGAGCACAACACTCAATACAATATTTAAGGTAACAGTGAAACCATGCATCTCCGAAAACATTTTAATTTGTGAATTATATTATATTAAATTGGTACAACAAGATACAAACTCGTCCATATCTGTGGAGTAAAGGTCAGCGCGTCTGGCCGCGAAACCAGGTGGCCCGAGTTCGAATCCCGGTCGGGGCAAATTACCTGGTTGAGGTTTTTTCCGAGGTTTTCTCTCAACCCAATACGAGCAAATGCTGGGTAACGTTCGGTGCTGGACCCCGGACTCATTTCACCGGCATTATCACCTTCATTTCATTCAGACGCTAAATAACCTGAGATGTTGATACAGGGTCGTAAAATAACCCAATAAAAAAAAAGATACAAACTCACTTCACTATTCACAAAATACTACTAACTAATGAACTCGAACAACCCCGAGACGCCACTGAGAGATCCACTAATTGGGTTTGCAAAAGTGTGAAGGGAGAAGGGAGGAGAAAGGGAATTCCAAGAATTGTACAAAAGGAAACCTCTTGCCCGTCACATCTGGTGGCAGTCAGTAGACAAGGACCTCAGACAAGGACAGTAGAAATCACGCCAACTTAATCCTCATGCACTGTAGTACCGTAACTTAACCAGTGCAAATGTGCAAGCATAAGTGTGTGTGAATTACAGAATATTAATTTTGTTTTTCTCAACTTTCCCTTACGGAGCAGATTGATGTAATGAAGTGAAATTAAATGGTCGTTCGTTACTCAAGCTTCATCCAGCCGAAATAGTGCATATACAGTATGTAAGGAAGTATAACAATGAAATTTACGCTAAGCATTTGTGGTTATGTGGATGTGAACAAAAACATTCTGTATTTTGTTTTCCTTGCCTCCTCTTCGGTGGTGATACTGCATAGACTAGGAGTGGTGTGACAGATTTAGGACATTTGCCCCTAAAATTAAAATGCACGAATCTTCGCAGTCTCACCTGAAAAATGTTGTTTCATTGGCTATGTTACGCAAAACTGATATTGCTGCGCAACTAAGTGAAGCGAACAGAACAAACATTCTCAAACATAATCAAGAAATGAGAAAAAATTGTGAAATTATTTAAAAAAATATTGATTTTCTGGCCAATATGAACTTCCCCTTAGGGGACATAATGAAAAAACGATTCGAAGAACCCTGGTGTATTTCGTGGGTTGCTACAGTTCGTGAGTAATCTAAACGAGCCTCTCAAAAATCATTTGGAACATGGAACTGTTGAAAGGTAGTTGTAAAACAATTCAGAATGAACTGGTAAATTGCATGTTGAGTGTCTGCCGATATGAAATTCAGACTGAAATCGATGGTATTAGCCATTATGGCAAATGATGCCACAGAGATCTCCCAACTAAAGGCCCATTCACAATGAAAATTAAACATAAACATAACTTAAGCATAAAACCTTGTGTCCATGTTATTTAATGAAAGCATTCACAATGAATTACATAAGCATAAACTTAATCTTAATCATAAGACGTTAACATGAAAGTTTGCAAACTCCAAACTTTCATGCTTATGTTTATGCGATTTGGAAACAGTACACAAGCGGAAAGCGTGTTTTCACTTTTTGTTTAACATCTCAGGGGCTTTGCCTACAGGCAATATTTCGATCTATTGGCCGTGATGATAGCTAGGCGCGCAACATGGAATCATATGACGAAAAGTTGATTATTTTACATCTCCGTTGCTTTGATCTCAAGTATTGAAAGCCATATACTGATGCCATTGTAGTTATTAGAAACATAAATTGAATAGCTACATCGTCAGTCATTGTGCAATTCTCCATTTTTATGTAATAGAGTCTGTAGTTTTGTTGATTCGGTATGTTTGTTTCCACACACGTGTTATGTTTACGTTATGTTTAATTTTCATTGTGGCTACTTAAGTTTGTGGCATATTATGTTAATGTTTACGTTATGTTTAATTTTCATTGTGAATGAGCCTTAAGTCAGGCAGTTTTGGTTTTTCGATATGTAGTGCATTTATTTTTGTCCTATACTTATTAGTAATGATATCAAGAAGTGAAATTTGTATGTACCAAAATCTACTGCAGCTCCCCTAATCCACAAGTTCACGAGCCGCCACTGGAACAAGGGAAATACAAGGAGGATAAGGTGATTACATAGGAAACAAGGGAAAGGCAAGTAGAGCAATGCGAAACTAGGAGAACAAGGGGAAGACGTGAAGAAGGGAAATACGAAGAGGAGAATATACGAAAAGGGAGAATACAAGAACAAGGGGAAGACAAGGAGAACAAGGGGACGACAAAGAGAACGAGGGGATTAAGGAGAAGATTTTGTTCTTCTTGCATTCTTCTTGTCTTACCTGTATTCTCCTTGTATCCACTTGTTTCCGTGTATTCCCCTTGTTGTCCTTGAAATCCCGTTTTTCTCCTTGTATTCGACATAAATAATTGTTTCTAGAGGAAACCATGCACTCTGTAAGTGACTGATGAAGTTTATTGAGCGCAATGGGGATTATGTAGAAAAACGATGCATTTTGTATACCATCTACGATCAATACATTTATATAAAATTATCATTTTACTCACCATCGTAACTTCATCGGTTAATTCTACGTTATAAAAAGATGACGAAGAGAACAAGGATTTTGATTTGGCCTAGATGCGTGTTACAATATAACAAATTGTCTATAAATGGTTTTATATTCATATATATATATATATATATATATATATATATATATATATATATATATATATAATGACAAAATACATTCATGAAGTTGGGAGACAAAATATTTTATTACATTCTAAAATAAATTTCTCTGCATCTATTTACAGTTTTGCAATGGGAAAATAGTACAATACTAATTTTAGAAGAAGTATGGCCGTTGACACGTGACTGGATGCAAATCCTGTTGAATATTTGTTTTCTGTAAGTCCTCGTCTGACTAGAGGCTCTGTATGTATGTACAGCAGGAGCGTAAATTCTATAAAAAAAATTGAATTATTAAGATACGACATAATAACATTTCATTCACTACTGACAGACATTATCGCCCATATAAAAATATAACATGTACATTACATTTTGAATAAAATGTATTGAATAGGATAAGACATCAGTACCCACAGTAGCAATTTCCCAAACTCGAAAATCACATTGTTTTATTTGTTATTTTCTGTGAGGCGATTTTAAATAGAAATTGCTTGTTTAAAATTGTGACTGTTGTTTCAGAAGACTACATTTTGCTATTGTAGCAAACATTATTACATAAAAAATGATATATTGAAAGAAGGTGATAAAACAAATGGTTCATCGTCAATATTAGGTTTTATGCATCCTTCATTAAAATTATTATGAATGTTCTTCAACATAACTTCGTAACTTTTCAAACACTGAGCGAAAGATTAAAAAAATTACTCTCAAATAAAAGTATCGGGAGTAAATTAATAGTAAATTAACAACAATAATTAATTTAAAACGATAAGAAGAAAAATAAAAGTAAGTTAAGTTTTCGAGTATTTATTTCGCTCCATTGCTTGATTACTGAAATTTATGCTACTATAAAATATATTGAAATGACAAGTTTAAGTCGTGTTTTGATTCACGCAGTCCAATAGTTGAAATTTGCGTCGCAGAAATCAAGTAGTAAACAGAGCATGGTTTGTTACAATGTTGATAACTTCAACTGGGAAAATTTCCCCCTATTTCGGAACTTAACCTATGGCCACGTTGCGCAGCATAGTTTGGCCAGTTATTAATCCGCCACTGATTATTGGTGTACCACTCATGCCTAGAAATAACAAGAGACAAAAGGGCGTACATATTTTTTTTTACAGAAATCTGTGAATCTAATTAGGAGGGAAAGTGGATTTTCAGACATCTTGATGTTTTTAATACACAGAAGTATGAAAACTCAGATTTTTTCTGCTCTGAAGTCATTTTGAACATTTACATCACACATACTCTGTGATACACAAAAAAAAGTACAGTAAATAAACAATTAGAAATATGTATACAAATGCAGGAAATATTCTAACAACATAAATTTTAAATAAAACATGGTTATTTGCAGAGACCGGAAGTTTAGGCATTATGAATTATTAAAATAGGCAGGCAAAAAGGCATTATAAATAGCTAAAATACGCAATAAAAGGCAATCAGAAAAACCTTGCACTAGACCCACAACCTTGCACTTTCCACAAAGGGATTTCGGCAGCAAGAAAAGCTTTACATAAGTCGAATGCAAATTGAGATTTTCGACTCGATGTTACAATTACTGTTGGAAGCAAAGAAATCTTCTTCCCAGTAGCCTTGGAGAGCGCATTTTTGTGTTTGGTTGTACTGATATATTGCGATATGAACTATTTAGCTAGCTACAGCAACGTCGCAATGAAAAATGAAAGAAAAACAACCGTTAAAAATAACGTTAGACTGCACTCATTGTTGCTTTGTCAAATAATAGTACATTATGCAACGAGCCTATAATGATAGTAATTAAGAAGCGAGTATGGATGTTTATGAAACGAGCGCAAGCGAGTTTCATAATTTTCATACGAGCTTCTTAATTACCATTATAGGCGAGTTTCATACGACTTTTTATGCTCGACCATATTTCTAACTTGAAATTACCGGTATTCAGATGTATACATTTTATTTGTATCTGACAAGATCGGAAGTGACCTTGTTCTAGGTCGTGAATTGTGAGATGTGCGCAGACGCGAAAGTATTGATTTTTTCCGAGGAACAATAATGTCATTGACCTTGATGTAATCCCGTTAAACTTGATTATTGAATTCGACATTGAAAAACGAGATGACAAACTGAATTTATTTGAATATTATTTGCAATTAACGCTAATTATTATAGTAACAGAACATAACCTTCTGCAACAGTATTGGATTTCCAGCCTCCGTGACTTTTCGCTAATTCTCTTTCGATTGCATATCCGAGAATAATCGATACTTGCGGTTTTATAACGGTACAAAGCTGACTTGTCATTGGCTGAACACCTGTAAGCTGAGTTGTCATTGGCTGAAAACCTGTACTTTAATGAGTAGGTGTACTTTAATGACATCCATTAAAGGACTGCTATGAGGTGTATAATTACTACATTTCGGCATGGTCGAGCATAAACACAATTATAGTTCCGTCGCTCTAATTTCCGGCAGCCAATCACGTTGCAGGTCGGCTACATATAAACGTGTGAGTCTTGTGATTCGCTGATGAAGACGTTATGCATTTCCTAAGACTCGATAAATACTTAATATAATAGCCCGCCATTTTGACTCTTTCGTTGGCGATCACAGAAAGAACACGAGGACGTTATTTGCCGCTCAATTATTTACTGAATTACAGTGCGTTTGATTTATTATCATAGGAACTGCAACATGATAATGTTTAACGGTGTGGCAAATAGATTTCTCGTCTGGTAGCTCGGCAACGAAAGAACAAAAATGGCGAACGATACTACCTATGTAGACTTTATAGAGCCTTCACTTCCTAAGACGTAAGCAAAGAGGAGGAATCACGCCGGGAATAACAGCGTCGCGAGTATAAAACGCTTACTATTATACATTTTTGCACGGCTGCACTCATTGTTGCAAAGAGAATATGAACTGATTGAAAAACAATAATATAGCCTACATTCGGTGAAGTCACTTTCATTGTAGCGGTTATAGAAACTAATTAAAATATACCTGTAGGAAATTTTTAATAATAAATTAATAAATAATAGATAAATAATCAAATAAAGGCAAAAAAAAATATTTTGTAAATTAGGCATTTATATTAAAAAAAAAGGCAGAAAATGACAACATAAAACTGTGACGTTTCAATCACAAAGGTATAATTCGTACAGATTTAATTTCAAAATAAGGGTAGATTTGACACATTTAAAAAGGCATTCTGCTAAAGTTCCGGTCTCTGGTTATTTGATTATAGGCCAAATTAATGTCATTCATTACATCTATTCAATGACCAATATGACTCGAATCGTCATGTCCTTGTAGCAATGGTTTATTGTGAGTAGAATGAATAATCGCGTACCGCTTGTAACACTAAACATCAGGATTCATTCTTAATTAACATCTTCATATTACGTATATTTAAAACGAATTCAAGTATGCAGACAGTAGCTTTTAATAAAGTCCAAAATATACGTATTATAACAATACATTATCATACGAGGGAGTTCGTTAGGGTTTGATTGAAGTAATTAATTTCTAGACATGAACAACAATAATCTAATATGACAACAAATAAATAATTACGTATAAATCGGCAGTGTTATATTCTGTATCTGCTTCATTAACTAGGTACACAAAATCATCATTTTACACTTCAGCTGAATTTGAAGAAAACAAACAAACAATTATTAAGACAAATTCACATCAAATCTTATTTTTTTCTACACATGAAAAGCAAAGATTTACAGCACTTAAAAGAATAAGGACAATTACGTATTTTTTAATTGTAAATTATTTACTATTTAATCTGCAGTGCTCGGGAAAAGTGACACAAGTCAGTTTCCACAAACCTTTTTTGATAATTTATTGACAACTTATACTGGTTTATGTCGATTTGATTTTCTTCTGTATGAATTATTGTAATGGGAGGAATACTTATGTATTTTTTTCCGAGCGAGCAGATGTTCCGTATGTTGTCAACAGATTATCAAAAAAGGTTTGTGGAAACTGACTTGTGTCACTTTTCCCGAGAACTGCAGAAATATAGATCATTACTATGGTCTGGTGATCACTATGCTGGCTTCCAGACCTGGAGGTCCCAACATCGATTCCCGGGTTAATTAACCAATCTTCAAAATTAGATACATTATGCGGAGACTAAGAGGAAGGCAGAAAATAGGAAAAATTGGAGAATGCTGGGTTTGCAGTGAAACACCTGCCCATGAGCAGAACACTTATGCATGTATGTATGTATGTATGTATGTATGTATGTATGTATGTATGTATGTATGTATGTATGTATGTATGTATGTATGTATTCCTATCATCTCTGCTTCGATTCGACTATTTTTCTGTATCTTATTATTACAACCTCGAATGTTTAGTTGTTCAGAATTACAGTTGTTCGTATTTAAATTATCTTGCCGAATACAATTCGTGATAATAATAATTATCCTCAAGTAATTCAATTTCGCATTTTATGCTCATGTTTGTTGTCACTAGATAATAATTCTCGATCTCCGGTCTCGAAATAATTATCATGACAAACATTCGTTAAGCTCAATTAAATTATACATCTTGATTACACAACTTTTAACACTGTATCACTTCGGAATATGTATGGTAAGACTTTCCTGTGTTAAATTTCAACGTACCTCGTTTACATGTTTCGACCTATTTATGGGTCATCTTCAGAACTGGTCGTTGTTGGTCTTGGCGCCACTTGTTCTGTTTCCTGTGAGGGTGTGTTCCTGTGGTATAGTATAGAGTCAAAGAGTGTGTGTGTTTTGAAGTTGAGTTGTGTGTTGAGAATTTCGTTGGGGTGTGTTTTCGTGTGTCTGTATATTTCATATTGTTCTAGTGTGTTTAGTTTCTGGCTTTTTAGTTGGATGTGCAGTATTTCCATGTCTGTGTTGATGTCTCTGTGGGTGTGGTTAGCATTTGTGATGTGCTCTGCATATGTGGGGGTGTTTTGTAATTTTGTTATGGCTGTGATGTGTTCTTTGTAACGTGTTTGAAACGATCTGTCTGTCTGTTCTATGTAGAAGTTGTTGCAGGTGTTACATTTGAGTTTGTATACGCCTATGTGGTTGTATTTGTTTGTTTGTGTGTTGAGATGTTTTTGTAGAGTGTTATTTGTTCTGTATGCGATGTTGTAATTTAATTTCTTGAATGAGGTTGCAATTTTGTGAGTGTTTTTGTTACCGTATGTTAGTCAATTAAATTACCGGAAAACTAAACCCACTCGTTGTATTATAAAAGATAATTGTGTGAAAAGGGAGTCTATAGCAACAGGAAGAAGTTTCCAGGAAGAATTTCCAGTTTCTGCGCTTTTAAGTCCATCGAGTGTGGGGAATGGAATAGTCAAGAACTTAAGAGAGACTGGTTTTTTAATTAATAAGAAACCTCAGCAACGCTGCAGAGTTTCCACTCAAGAAACTTGAGGAAACATTAACGGTAGACTCTAAAATTTGCAGTGAGAATCTTCCAGACATACTTTAGCGCAGGAGATTGGTGTATCTAAATCATTAGCAAGAGTCTCATCAAAGTTAATTAAACTCTAGCATATAAGCAACCAAGTAGGAACGATCCTGACAACAGAGTGAACTTATGCAAATGACTGTAACAGAGTGTTCTTATTAATAAGATTAACACGTGCTTCTACCGTTTGCGCACCTGCCCAGCTATTACCGCTTCCGTGTGGCGGGGATCACAGCGTTCTCGTCCGCTAGCCAGAAGAGTGAATTCCCCGCGGGTAGGAAAAAAATCTCTCTGTATCATTTAAATTGACACTCTTCATCAAGGTAAGTTTTTGTATATAGGTATTTAGGAAGTTAAGCACAAACCCACTAATTTCTTCACTAGGAAATTACAATCCTGCATTAGATAAACATAAAAGACCTAAGAGTGTACTCCACCCTCTAGCTTGGAACGACAATGTACAAGACGAATACCAACTTGCACTCTAAACAACCATTTGACTCCTCAGACATACATGTCAATTAATGCACTAATAATGTTATTTCTCTGTTCCAGGGTCATCACGTTATTGGCTGCATAGATGCCTTGTATTCTTTGTAACTAATTAATATGTATTTTAATGTTTGAGTACTTCAAATGATGATTAAATGACAACCTCCCACCACAACATAGTCATGACCCCATTGTAGCCAATTGGCTTGTCGTCAGCACGACACCTTATCCTGCTCAAGGTTTTTCCGTGGTTTCCCTTGAGTAATAAGACAAATGTCGGGATGAGCCCTAAAAGAAACGGGCCACGGACCACTTCCCTTCCCCCACTCTTTCTCTTCTACTATCACAAAGAACTTGCTAATTTCTTAGATAACAAACCTGTATTATGATAATAGGGGAAAATAATTTTACTGTAAGTTCACAGGGCTAACGGCTTCGAAGCTGGGTACCTGGTTCTAATGAAGTGCACTGGAAGCAATTTAAAACATGGGGGCATGAGATAGTTACTCTGCCTGCCATAAAAATTCACTTCAGTTAATCCCCAAGGTAAAAAAAAAAAACTGAAAACAATATCTGTAATATAATACGTCCTTATTGTCCACACCTGTAGAGTACCGGTTAGTGAGTTCGGCCGCGAAACCAGGTGGCCCGGGTTCGATTTCCAGTCGGGACAAGTTACCTGGTTGAGGTTTTTCCGGGGTTTTCCCTCAACCCAATATGAGCAAATGCTGAGTAACTTTCAGTGATGGACCCCAGACTCTTTTCACCGGCATTATCTCCTTCATATCATTCAGACGCTAAATAACCTAAGCTATTGATAAAGCGTGGTAAAATAACCTTACTTACTTACTGGCTTTTAAGGAACCCGGAGGTTCATTGCCGCCCTCACATAAGCCCGCCATTGGTCCCTATCCTGAGCAAGATTAATCCAGTCTCTATCATCATATCCCACCTTCCTCAAATCCATTTTAATATTATCCTCCCATCTACATCTCGGCCTCCCCAAAGGTTTTTTCCTTAGGACCTCCCAACTAACACTATATGCATTTCTGGATTCGCCCATACGTGCTACATGCCTGCCCATCTCAAACGTCTGGATTTAATGTTCCTAATTATGTCAGGTGAAGAATACAATGCGTGCAGTTCTGTGTTGTGTAACTTTCTCCATTCTCCTGTAACTTCATCCCTCTTAGCCCCAAATAGGAAAATAACCTACTAGAATAAAAAATAAAAAAATACGTCCTTATTTTTGTTAAGTGCTGTGATTCATTATATTCATTCCTATTTACTGGTAACTGATTAACAGAATAATCATCATGAATAAGGTATCAATGTAATAGAAAGAAAAATAGCATTTTCATTTGTCTTTGTAGCAACATTTTGTAAATACATTGATGTGTAAAAATAAATTATTTTAAACTATTCAGAAATATTTATACTTAGTGCTTACTTTGCTAATACCATTTACATTTCTTCCATGTAGCTTCCTTTTCTGAAAGTCTGTCCTCCTGCTTATTTGTAGCGTTGCACGAAAAAATGTGATTCATGCAGCCACACAAACGATGACCACGTTCAGAATGCCGTTGATGAATATCACAAAGTAGAAACAGATAAGGGAACGTGACGACATCAGTACTAGTTAGCCTACTCTTTGTTGCGTTTCAGAGCAAACACACACAATGCCCACAGTCTCACAGTGGATGTCGAAGGGTACGTTACATGAACAGCCAACGGACTGGAGGTACCAACAACGACACCAGTAACACCAACAGATGTGAATGTCTTGCTATTGTTGCCGCATTACACAAGTCAAAGTCACATGTGTAGACATCTTCTTCATTTGTTTTAAAATTATTCTTAACATACGAATACGTAATCTTTTTATTGGTGACACAGTTTCTATAGTACATTTCTAGATCCCCTGCAACATAGAAAGAACACACGGTATCAGTTAATAGCATAAAATATTTCTTCAGACAATACATGTAAGTAGGCCTACGAATTAACAATTATAGGCCTACAACTTAAATTTATTTCTGTTTGATCCAACAGTAACACAGTGTTGCCAGACTAGGTTTCCTTTTCAAAAGTGAGGGATGTTAACGAGTAGGAGAAAAGTTTGAGGAAACATTTTTTGAAGTGGTTTTTGGGAGAAAAATTTGGGGAAATTTTGTGATTTAATTGATAATTGAAAAGTACTCGAAATTCCACTAATACTTATATTCCATTTTATTTTATTTATTTTACTTGTAATTCTATTTTTTTGCTCTTTATGTCTGTTATAATAGTACATTATGCAAGCGAGTTTCATAATTTTCATACGAGCGTCTTAATTACCATTATAGTCAAGTTTCATACGACTTTTTATGCTCGACCATATTTCTAACTTGAAATTATTCATAAGTATTCATGTTATTCTTATCTGACTGAGGAGCGGAACTGACCTTGTGCAATACCTCGTAAATTGTGAGATGTGCGCAGACGCGAAAGTATTGATTTTTTCCGAGAAACAAATGTCTCGCGCTAGTTGTTTTTTTCGATTGCATATCCGAGAATAATCGATACTTGCGCTTTCATATTGCTACAATGATGTTTTCTGATTGGTGGAACACCTGAACTTTAACGAATAGGTGTACTTTAATGAGGTCCATTAAAGGGCTGCTACCAGGTGTATAATTACTACATTTCGGCATAGTCGAGCATAAAATATAAAATGCTTTCCTGTCATATTGCGAATCTGACACGTTAGTAATGCAATTTGTATTAAAACACAGTCAATCTAGTAATCTAGTAATTTTAGATTTTAATCTTAAGAATGTACTGAATGTTTTTCCCTGCATTTAATTGTTGTTAATATTTAATGTAACAACAATAATAATAATAATAATAATAATAATAATAATAATAATAGTAATAATTTATTTTATTTTACCTGGCAGAGTTAAGGCCTTAAGGCCTTCTCTTACACTCAACCAGATCTACAATAATTAATATAAGTGCATAAGTAATAATAATATAGTCAGATAATAAATGTATCACGTTTATGAGTATCATATTTAAAATAACAAAAAATAAGTAAGCTTAAATAAAGAAACAATAATTAAAATTTAGTGAAACTGTTATAAAAACAATATTTACAAAGTATACCTAAAATAAGATTACGCAAGCAAATAAATGCGTGTACTGTTGCAACACAGTATATCTAGCATATGAGAATGTGAAAATATTAATTGTTTTTGTGAAGGCAGTTTGGGGAATTTTTTTAATTATAAAACCTAATTTTGAGGTAAAAATTCTGAATAGGATATGGGGAAATTTTGTTTTCACCATCTGGTAAGACTGTCGTAAACATGACCATTATTAGTCTAGCGAAATTAGTGTTAAAAGTGTTGCCAATGTAGCGATTTTGACGCTAAAACTGGCGACTTTTGATTTTTCGGTGACAAATTCTTTTAACTTTTCTGTTGCTCAAATAAGAATTCAGTAACTTTTTCAGCACCCTATAGCGACAGGAATAAATATTTCTCTATTGATAATAAAGAATCTAGCGACTTTTGAACTACTGTTTGGCGACTTTCCGTACACTACAGTTGGCAACACTGAGAGCTAAGTAGTTCATTCACCGGTCTGTTTCAGGGAAATACCCATCATAATCTTTTATCATTTATTAGTCTGACGCAATAATTATGTTTACACGAAGTTAATCTTCCAAGGAAGTGATACTTCGGTAGTCTATTACTTTAACTTGGATATATTGAACAGGAAGATCATCAAGATACTTTTACGACTTACGACGAAAACAAGAATTACATAATGACAGTACTATCCTAGATCATATATACCCAGATAGGTCGGCATTATAGGCTTTGAGTTTAACAACTTTTGTCAGGTTTACTACGCTGCCATCTAGTTGTTACATAAGGAATAACGTCATAATTCCCATTTGAATTGCATTAGCGACTGTACTGCCACCTCGTGTTCGTTTACGACGGACGGGTGGCGATCCTGGCGGTTGTTCTCTTCAAAGTGCTGCCGATTTTAACATAGCGATGAGTTATCTGTTACATATATGATCTAGGGTACTATTTAACTGAAGTTAACATCAGCCTAGGGTTACCAATAGGAAGGCGAGAAAGAAGCTGGACAGAACAGAAACAGTTCGTTGATAAAAACATGGCATAGGAAATCAAATAACAGGCTAAGTATAGCCTAATAATAATTTTTCTCCTTATATGTGCCAAAAAGTTACACTCTTTTGCAGTCTCGATCAAAATAATTATACAAGTTCTCTAAGAGGAATGACGGACAGTGAAGTTAAGACATACTACCACAAGACTAGGACTCTCAACCACGGCGTTTCGAAGATTGGCTCTAACTTAGCCTTCAGGTAAATGGTAAATCAGAAGGGTATCAGACTGGCTGGAGTTGTAACTTATACTTGCCGTTAGGATCCTTCATGCTGACTATCTCACATCCTCTGCTGCAGTCGTGGGTTCGAACTCGTTCTGGGTCGAAATGGCCTGAAGAACAGACGTCAATGTATTCGTGATTGTTGCCATTCTCTCCTTCGTTGCCGTTCTTGTAGTCCGCTGGGTTCCAGCTGCAGATGTAGCACTCCACAGCCTCCGCCACTGAAATCATCAACAAGTATTAGAATGTAACTTCGTGAGCTAGAAACGGATAATGTTAATTTTGTCTGAAATCCTCTTATTCAGGAGCCGTACGTCTGTATGTGCCATAAATTTGTAACACGGGTCCCTTTACTTTAGTTTCCCCTCAAAATGATAAGCGTAGGAACGCCATTTCGCAACACACGGATAACCTAGAAAACGAAAGGGAACACCTAATGAGCCACGATAATGTGTACTTAAGCTGTTTTACCATAAATTTGGTCCATGGTAAAATACTAATTTCTATTATATTTTGATGGAATAAAAATTATTACTCTTTAGAACTGTTCCCTTTCACTTTTAGTACAGCTTATCCGAACGATTTTACAAACTGCTACGAAATGGCGTACTTGTGCTTAGCAAAACAAGAGCAGAAAAATAATATCTGTAAATTATTTACTTCCAATTAAGTACTAGGGCATTAGAAAAGTAATGGCAACATAGTTACTGTTTCACACCAAATTTATGTAGATTACTTTGGCATTACATCGAACTCCCAGTAAAATAGTTTCGTAACTCGAAAATCGTGACAAGTAAAGATATGGTATTTCCTAGTAAAATACTGCTGTAAACATATTTTAATAAATAGGTACCAAAGCCTCTGATAATTTACTATTTTATTATTGAAACTTAATATCTCCAATTAGGGAACAGATGCATTATAGGGGCCACCCAGCGAATAGGGATTATAAAGAATGGATACTGAGCGAATTTTCCTGTGTTTTGTTTCTCTGTGCGCCAGAGTTTAGTTCTACTTTCAAGCGCTAGAGGTTAGTGTAATCGAGCATGGGCTAAGATAATAATTGAGAATAGAGTTGAGACATAGGATTCAAACATCGCCTACCTTATTGCATAATCCAGTAACGCTTTGCTTCAAATAAATTCAAGTTAACAGCTTTTCCTTATTTCTCAGTGACGAACTAATTGTAATAATAATTTTTTATATTTCAGATATAATAAATTATATTATAGAATATAATACATTATAAAATTATGTATCAATTTCGTTTAATATTTGCATATAATATAATATAATATAATATAATATAATATAGGTATATGGTTTTACTTCTCATAAGAGTTTTCTTTTTCCATTTTCAGTGGTATCAAATCATTACATATTTTAATTTTTGTTGGGGACAACGTCTCAACCCTCATTATAAAGGAACTCTAAAGTCTAGACATTACAGTTAATGCCGGATTTATTATTTTATGGATCCAATTTATTTTATTTGAGTACATAATGTACCTAGATGTATTAATTATATGTGTTATATTTCCGCTGTTCGATTGCTAGGTGGTGTGATGTCAGCGCCAACTCTAGGGAGAAAGCAGAATCTCACGCTCTAGCTGGCTTGAAGGTCACTGAAATCAGTCCGGCTACATCAAAGGTACCGACGCGAAGTGTCCATTCTTTATAATCCCTATTCACGGGGCTACCTATCACTTATTGTCCTATACGCAAAAAAGGTCAGCTGAAGTAATGATTCGATTAGCGTTTTCGGCATTATTCGATAAGCATTAAATGCTACCAAATTAAAAAATTAAATAAAAAATTTAAACAGTTTGTTACTACTGATGTGATTTTAGTCAGTTTGTGTTATATTTTTGGTCCAGGGAAAATATATTTTACTATTACTGCTGTTATTTCCATTTTGAAGTAGGCTACAAGTCAACAATATAAAACTGACTGTTAATTAAAAGTTGGCAACATATTTTATGTCGATTATAACAGCAATACATATCGATAGCAGCATTCATACTATTCAACCAATAAGGAGATCAGCCCATATAATGCATCTATGCCTCAACTAGTAAAATAGTGTTGGAAAAAATTTACAAAAGTAATAAGCGATTTTCGACATACGACAGCATTTTACAGAGGGTGCGACATACTTGAAATATAGTCTCCTGCCATGTCAACAATACGTTACCAAATCCTTGGAAGACGGCGGACTCTAACATGCAGTATCTTGTTTGGATATCTCTCTCACTGATCGATCTAGAGCTCTTTGCATATAGACTCTTGATTGAAAGCGAATGCCTCACTTCCACCCAACTTGCAATAGTTCAGTGTGATAGAACTTCTCTCCCATAAACTTCTTGTAATGCCCTAAAGCACCGAGTTGCATGTTTTCCTCTTGCAACTTGGATTTTTTATGAAGACTGGACATTTTAGGGCTGTATTACTTACTATAAATTAGAAACAGCCATTGTATTTACAAAATATGGTTATTTCGAGACTTTTAATATTGCAGATTTATTAAAAAATCTCTGCTCTATTACGCACTACAAGATTCTAATGATCACCATTAGGAGCGCTGATTTACAGCATTGTTGCCATCACTTATCGAATGCCCTAATATTCATATTGTTTACTTTTTGTTTTACTACTTGTGAAAGTAAATTACACAATAAACACTCTAAACAGTCTTACTAGCAAAAAATCTTATACAGACGTTTAGCTGTCTTATACTTACACAGCGAATAGCTCATTTATAAGTCGCGTGTAAATTCCTTATTAATAATCACTACATAGTCATGTATAACAATACAACCACAGTCTAGTATATACAGTCACGAAACTTGAGTTGATGAGAGTGCTAGGAACAATAGACTGTGCAGGTACTATTTTGCATTGTCTGTGATGAGGCGATAGTAGCGATCCTAATGGTTAGCAACTATCTATGGATGCATATTTCCTACGTATTGAGCTTCGTGACTGTATATACTAGACTGTGATTGAGCTTCGTGACTGTATATACTAGACTGTGATACAACTGTTACACAGCTACGTCATAGTTTCGTCATTATTTTATTATGAAAAGTAATAGAATACTAATGAGAGCCTCTATTGCACCCGATAGTGTGTGCTAGTATGCCGCAGTATCGATAGTACAACTGGGCCTGATCGATTACCACGCTATATTTTTTTTTATCAAAGAGTACAGCTACAGCAATATTATTCTAATTATTCTGTGCTCTTTGTTTTGTTCTTCTGTGGTTACAAGGCAACCATTATCGTAAAATGACAATCGATACGAACAGCTGTTAAAAGGCGGCCATTTTCTTCCTATATACTGTATATGCAACCACGGCCGACTTGATGTCCCTTCGCGAGCATCAAGTCGGCCGTGATGCAACATTTAAACTGGAGGTTTAGTGGTATAACTACTGCGAAACAATTCCCATGTATAGTTACACGCTGCATATACATCCATTACTTATGCATGGATTATTAGAAAAGTTTCCTGCTTAAGTCTCGTGTAAAACTTATACACGATTTATTAGTAAGACTGTAACATATGCGATTTATAGTTGTTATGATTCTATGGGAATTCAAAATAATTATGATCGCCCTAAATTAAAACAAATGTTTTACTCACAATTGTAGCTGAAGGTGAGTATTACTCCAGTGAAAAGAAGCAAGTTGAATATCGGAACCACTTCCATTGCCAGGTCTACCTGTAAGCATTTTAGACACAATCGTCATTATGAAACATTATTTTACAACTGATAACCACACCTATGATTTTAACACAATTAAAATATATCTCTACAGTCTAAACCAGGCTCTAAAATACAAAAAGCAGGCTTGCAAAATAATAAAAAAGCCAAGTAAAATATTGGGTAGTAAGAATAAAGCTTAAGTACTTTCTTAAGGTTTATACTTTTGAGTATCAGCACTTCCTGTGAATATATACTCGTAACCACTAGTACATACTCAAGAATAAAGACATTCTACCTAACGCGAATATATACTCATTTCTACAGCCTTCTTGATCGTTTAAAAGTTAGTATATACTCGTGTTACCTATCCTCTTTGACCATATTGCACTGTGATGCTCAGTTTTTTTTTTATATGCTTTCACGTGCTATCGGCATGCTGTAGTGGTTTGTGTTTTGCGTTTTATAAATAAACAAATAAACAAATCAAGAAATAAATAAACAAATAATGAATAAATAAATAAATAAATAAATAAATAAATAAATAAATAAATAAATAAATAAATAAATATTCTGTCTACTTTCTGTTTTTGAAAGCATGCTAAAATGAAAGTTTGATTGGCAAGAGAAAGAGTAAAATGTTCTCTTAAAACTATAAATATAAACATGAATATAATTCTCATATTTTTACTCACAACTTACATTCAAACTGACATGAAGGTGAAGACGGTAATCTTGGTAGATACACAATCAAACCTGCGTGGTCCGTTACAAAGCTGCTTCCTGAAAAAAAAAAGAAAAAGTTGTTAAAGAGAGGTAGAATAAGCACGTATTGTGAAACATTTTACAACTTAAAAGGAGATTACTTTGACGGGCGTTACGAAAACACGAGTGTGAAGGCGGCGTGTTATCTTAATCACTTTCACCGGATAAATAAACAAATTTAGGTTTCCTAGTCACCGGAGGTCAAAATTTGAAAGAAGAGATTAAGTACAGAACTAATAAAGAAAAATGTGTTAAATATCATTTGTGCGAGATCGTGCGTATTTGCTTGGTTTCCGCACAAAATCAATCCGCGGAAAGTCTCAAATTCCACATTCAGTATTCCCAACCTAACACACATAACAATTTCCCTCTTCTTACCGCTTAAGTGACATATTGATTTTAGTGCTTTAGGCTTTTAACATATTATTTTTAGAGACGTTCAATATAGTAATAATTATAAATTGGAAACTTACTACTGCAATTTCACCTAAATTGCACTGTTAATTATTGTTTTTAAATATTTGCAAAAATTAAGTAAACTTTACAACTACACTAAAGTTACTGCATTCGTGATGCAAGTAACATTAAGGAAGCCGTGAAAAAATCAACAAGATTCCATAGACTGGGGAGAAAAAAAAGACAGACGTATATCACGGCCTGCTGGAATATAGTAAACACAGAAAACATTTTAAAGCAACAATGTTGAAGATAGATATTTTTGTTTTGCAAATTTGCCGTAATTGAACAGAAACCGAGATGGAGATTTCATTGCAACTAATTAGAAATTCCTCTTTCAGGTATGTAATAAACGATTTTCGCATAACATTATGTACGATACACGAGCGGTATGTTTTCTTTCAATTCTCGGAAATTAAAAAAGCTCAACTACGTTTCGCTTTTTCAGACTTTTCCTCGAACATGAAAACTTCAACGTACCGCTCTTATAACGCAATTACTATTCTAGACAGCCATTCCTAACAGCAGATTTTAAACGCTAGGCAAGAGTGTTAAAAATGGACAGTTAAGGCTGGTACACAATAAATCGGGAACGAGAACGAGAACGGAAAAATTGTTAAATTACATATTTTTAAACGTAAACATTCACAATTAACGAGAAGCTTACCGGAACTCGGGAACGTGAAGGTTGGCGAACTTTTAAATTTCCCGTTCTCGTTTTCGATCACAGCCTCCTAGATTCATTCTGTTGCCATCAAAAGGCTATTTGGTCGCTGTATATTTTGTAGCAAGAAGGCCGTGACAATTTCTGATTCATTCATTGCTTGTAAGTAACCCAGAAATTCAGTAGCGTCATTTTCAATATTTATATTACATTTATACAGGGCTTTCATTTCAAAATTTTCCAGTCTAAATAACTAATTATTTAAATTGAATTCAATTTAGACAAACAAAAAAAAAAAAACACGTCAATTTAGATATTGAGGGGGAAGTCTGAAACCAGGCTTAATTGCATTTTAGATTTCACCCCCCATCCTCACTACTTTGAAATTTAAAATGGCACACCTGTATTTTTATACTTAAGGGAAGACAATAGTATTTTTTGGTGAAAAAGGAGTAAATTTTAAAAAAAAAATTTTTTTTCCTTAAAATACTCTGTGATATGTGTAGAATACATTGTATAACATTTTGTGGGTATTTGTGCCCTTATCGGAAGTTGAGACGGCATTTTTAAACTGCGCTCAGGATTTTAAAATCACACCGCCCTTTGATTGTTGTTTCCAGAACTTCAGTTTTTTTTTTTTCATAACCAAATTTTTCTTTAAAATACTCTGTAATGTTTGTGGAATACATTGTATAACATTTTGTGGGTATCTGTGTCCTTATTGAATGTTGAGACGCCATTTTTAAAGTTCCTGAGCTCTGGATTATTAAATCACACCCCCTTTGATTGCTGTTTCTGAAACTTTATTCTTTTACTACATTGCCAGACAAAAAATCGATATAATTTCTGAACTATTAAAG
Organism: Periplaneta americana; assembly: GCF_040183065.1. Lineage (NCBI taxonomy): Eukaryota > Metazoa > Arthropoda > Insecta > Blattodea > Blattidae > Periplaneta > Periplaneta americana. The sequence goes on along the minus strand of NC_091130.1, from coordinate 143,488,159 downwards.
ATATATGCATGAAATTTAGAATGCACATTCTCTAGACTACTAGGTAACTTTTCTCTGTAACAGAATTTTCCTAATTGATTTCATTTTAAAAATAAATCTGTCTGTTTGCAAGAAAGAAAATAAAAAGTGTTATTAAAGTTTAATTGTTTATTTTACAAATGTAGGGACCAATATCAAAATTCTGTTACAGACAATTTGTAGAACATGCTTTTACAAATAAATTGTAACAAACTGTTTGAATTTATCTTCAAAAATGGCTAAGATATATCGATTTTAGTAAAATCCTGCATTGGGTATATATTTTTTTTCAAATCTGGCTCCCAAATAATTTTTTTCAAAATATTTTTATTTCGTTGAGTTGCTATAGCCATGAGCTCTCTACATACAAAAAATTAATATTTTACACCAAATAGGAAAGAAGTTTTAAAAAGTACCGTCCTCTCCCCTTAAATATGAAAGAGCATTCAATTGTTTATACATTTGTTTTCGCATTTTTTGTTTTTTATCGTCGCCTGGCAACCTGGATTGTTGTTATTGTTGATTAGAGCTGCAGAGAATAGAGGTACAAAATCTTTTTTAGCATTTCATGTAATAACTGTATTTGTGTATTAAATTATTTTAAAATGGTGTATACTCTTCGAGATAGAACATAAATCAGACAAGAGCCTCGCATCAAATGTTTGTTCACCTCAATATTTTTCTTATCTGGAATTCAGTACAGATTCGTCATTATCAGGGAAAGGGATTTGGAGTATTATAAAGAATGGTGAAACGTAGTATAGATATTTGTAGCTCAGTGACTGTCAAGCGAGCTGCGTCACAGAGCATGGACAAGTACAGTCCACTTCATACAAACTTACACGCAACGTGCTGTAAACGTATTGCAGAATAAACAAATGTTATAGTTTAATGATATATAGTGGCCTACATAATATACATAATCTGCATTTCATTTTGAACTACATGTGTTTTTCTTGGCAACGCATAAGACACCAATAAACAACATTACAAATATACATAATTAAATATCAATCTCTGCGTCCTCGCGTGTCAGTGGAAACATTGATGGCTGATAGACAGTTGTCTTCTGTATGGAACTCGCCTCTGAATATGTATGTTTTTTTCTGTCAGGAGCGTGTTAAATTAAAACCTTTATTTACAATATTATGAAATATGATAATATGTATATAACGTATACTACAGAATTTACAATATATACAATATACTACAATGTTTACAACATAGCCTAATGCAGTATCATTAAAAGTTGAACAAAATATAGAACCAAACGAAATGGCATTTTCAATTAATGCTGTGTTTTGTTGATGAAACAATTATTCCTACTGTGCCTTGTTATAATCAATTGTAAATATCATGTTGAATGACGTCATTGGGACACGTCTTTGTTAGTAGGCTACATCTGAAATCCGACTAAGAATATCGTATCCATCATTTTTAATCAAACCTTGTTCATTTTTTTACCAACACGGTTTCCTACTTCACCTTCTACTGCACTCAGTTTATTTACAATAGTCCTCATAATATTTATTTGCTCAACTAGTTCTACTCCTGACTTTCCTAATCGAATAATGGCATCCGGTAAATATAAAAAAAATTACTTAATATCCACGACTTCTTTCTCGATTGTTCTATCCTTTAGCAGTTCCTGGCGTATTTGAATCGCAGCCGCGTCATCGGGATTGAAAGACTGGACCACTTTCTTCACAGATTGGAGGTGATGTGCGTAATAATTGCAAGCTTCTAACCATGACCCCCAGCGCTTAAGAACTGGAACTGGGGGGAGCGACAATTTAGGGAATTGTTTCCTGAATTTTGATACTCGATCTGGAGTTTTTACAAATATAGACTAGTCTTTCAATTCTGTATTGTTAGTTGGTTTCACTTTCGGCATTGTACCTGCACTTCATACTCTGAACTGCAAACCTGCATGTTGAAGTTCTTATGCGACAACTGTCCCGTTCACCTGTTGTTGACGTGCAGAGAGCTGCGAGTATGTCATGGAGGGGAGGACTTGGTATAAAGGGTTGTAAACAAATGACTGTGTAGATGCCAATACTAGCTTTTACTGCTCCAAATTCCGTTCCCTAGTCATTATCAATACAGGAAGTTGCTCAAAAAGTCGCTAATTCCGTATTTAATCAACGGACAATAAAAAAAAAATAGCAGCAAAAATAGTTAAAAGTCGCCAGATTTAGCGGCTTAGTCGTTAAATTGGTAACACTGCCTTTAAGTACACATATTCTTAGATGAAGACATGCCAGTGACAATAGTGAGCACCTGTTGCTTGTTTCAACGTTTTATTTCCGGCCACGGCTCTCGTGTCGTGCGACAGCACGAGTCTCGCTACGGTGTGGCACGAGAAAGGCCCCTTTTCTTAAAGGAGCGTTTGTTCCATTTCTGTTGGGCGTACGAGCCTTGTGTTGCCACAGTGACGCTTGCCGGTCGATAGAGGCTAACGTGACGTCATGGGAGCCCCATTCACCCAGCCCCGACTTCCAGGGGATCACGTCTGTCAGTCAGTCTGTCGTTATCGCCCGTGAACTGCCCATTAAGGCTCGGGTGAGTCACACCTACTAGCACTTTCCTGCCCACTTCCGCCTTGTAGTGACTACTAAACAGAACATCATCGACGTAACCTAGCAACGAGGAAAAGTGACGTATTTTTTTCAAGTTCAACATAGGCTTCTCGAGTAACTTACTTTAAGGAACAATGATACGTGGTGTGATCAAATTAAACCCGTTCCAGCCTACTTATAAATTTATTTAAGACTAGCCGTACCCGTGCGCTCCGCTGCACCCGTTAGAAATAAATATAAAGTAATTACATAATTAAAATAGGACGTTTGCTCCAGGGAACATTCGTGTTTGATAGAAGGATAAATAGTTTAATATGTTACTTAATTTAAATTGTATTTAAATAATTAAAATGCGATCATTTTGGTCCCGAGACCACTCATTTGGTGCAATGACAATTCCTTTAACATGTTTCTTAATTTTTATTACATGCAACCATAGTTTAATTAACATTGACATCATTTAGACTTAATGTGAATACTTTATTTTACTTGCTATATGTTTCCATTGAATTGTGGTAATAACTTAATTTTAACCCTTGTTTTCTACGTATTCAGTAAATGGCGCTTGGCCCACTATGGTTCTGAACCCTTCAAATAACTTAAATAACTTAAATTATATTATATTATATAAAATGTGTTGATAACGGATATAACTTACATAAACATTATTTTAAGAAATACAGGAAACGAATATACAGAATAGCCTATCAAGTTTTCTGTGCATAAGAAGCTATTTTAATCTTACCTGTCCTCGATTCACTCAGAAGTTACTGTAATAACATTATAGCATTATGTCCATCTAGAGAAACTACACTTTCCAATGGTGAATTAATAATTAATTATACAAATCGGTTAATTTAGCTTCCGATATTACTTCATACAAACACAGAAACATTCTCTGTAGGCTATGTTTCATAACTTTCGATTGTTGTTGTCCAAGGCCCCTTATAGTCGAAGTCATTTGTTTTTTAATTCATTACACGGCCTTAGATGGCAGTTATTTTAATTTTAAAACTCATTTATCTCATTAAATATCAGTCCTATCAAAATTTTTCAGAGAATAAAACTTATCGGAAATGATAAAGAAACTTTTCTTATGTAACATTTTTCACAAAAATAAATAATAAGCGAGATATTTCGATTTATTTAATTCAGGCCCCCTTATAACCCCCTTTTTAAATAACGTACTTTGAATGCCCTATAGCCTAAAATCTAAGTTACAACGAACTTAATTTATATTCTAATTTTCATCGAAATCCGTTCAGCCATTGTCGCGTGAAAAGGTAACAAACATCCAGACAGACAGACAGACAAAAATTTCAAAAAAGCTATTTTCGGTTTCAGGGTGGTTAATTATATATGTTAGGACAAATTATTTTTGGAAAATCGAAAATTACCAGAAAAATTTCGGCTACAGATTTATTATTAGTATAGATGTACAGATGAACCGTAAGTAATGCCATCAATTTCAGAGGGTTATTCTTTGAGATATTTCAAACAAAATGTTTAATACAATTTTGCTCCTTTCGCTTCCTTTTCGAGATAAAAATAATTTCATCATGACAATACCGCAGCACATCGGTCGCTCTTGGTGAGCGAATTCCTCGCACAACACAAAATACCACAGCCACCATGTTCTCCGGATCTTGCTCCAGCAGATTTCTACTTATTTCCAAAGGTCAAATTCCTACTCAAGGGAAGACGGTTTACATCAGCCGAAGAGGTGAAAATTCATGCGACAAGCGCTCTTCGGGAAGTGACCAAAGATGGGCTGCAGGAATGTTTCGAGAAGTGGTATGGACGCTGGCAGAAGTGTGTCACTGCCTAGAGGGCGTACTTTGAAGGCGGTGTTGTGTAAATGGTTATATGCCATCTGCAACAAAGGTACTATCTACATTATGTTCGCACTGAGTCTATACGCCTGGAGAGTAGGTCACATACCACACGAATGAGACAGAGAAGTTGCCTATAGAGCATGGCGTTGCCACCCGAAGTTCCGGTACTTCCTGACTCTACTAGTGTGTATATCTTACCGTTGTCTATTATTTGATATCTTACTCTGCTTCAAACTTTTTTACCCTTCACTAATCCTCACAGTACATAATTCAGTAGCCAGTTTCTTCTTGGCCCAGCCTATTTCTTTGTGCGAGATCGTGCGTATTTGCTTGGTTTCCGCACAAAACCAATCCGCGGAAAGTCTAACATTCCACATTCAGTATTCCCAACCTAACACACATAACAATTTCCCTCTTCTTACCGCTTAAGTGACATATTGATTTTACTGCTTTAGGCTTTTAACATATTATTTTTAGAGACGTTCAATATAGTAATAATTATAAATTGGAAACTTACCACTGCAATTTCACCTAAATTGCACTGTTAATTATTGTTCTTCAATATTTGCAAAAATTAAGTAAACTCTACAACTCCACTAAAGTTACTGCATTCGTGACGCAAGTAACATTAAGGAAGCCGTGAAAATATCAACAACATTCCAGACTCATCATAGACTGGGGGGAAAAAAAGACAGACGTATATCACGGCCTGCTGAAGTAATAGTAAACACAGAAAACATTTTAAAGCAACAATGTTGAAGATAGATATTTTTGTTTTGCAAATTTGCCGTCATTGAACAAAAACCAAGATGGAGATTTCATTGCAACTAATTAGAAATTCCTCTTTCAGGTATGTAATAAACGATCTTCGCACAAAATAATGTACGATATACGAGCGGTATGTTTTCTTTCAATTTTCGGAAATTAAAAAAGCTCAACTACATTTCGCTTTTACAAACTTTTCCTCGAACATGAAAACTTCAACATACCGCTCTTGTAACGCATATTACTATTTTCTCTTTCTGGTCAATTTCAGCATTACTCTTTATTCACTCACACTTTCTAATACAGCTTCATTTCGTATTCTGTCTGTCCATTTCACACCCTCAATTCTTCTCCATATCCACATTTCAAATGCTTCTAATCGTTTCTCTTCACATCGTCATAATGTTCATGTTTCTGCCCCATACAATGCCACACTCCACACAAAGCACTTCGCTAGTCTCTTCCTTAGTTATTTTTCCTGAGGTCCGCAAAAAATGCTTCTTTTTCTATTAAAAGCTTCCTTTGCCATTGCTATCCTCCTCTTGACTTCCTGGCAGCAACTCATGTTACTGCTTATAGTACACCCCAAGTATTTGAAGCTGTCCATTTGCTCTACTACTTCCGATTGAAGTTCTGGCTGATATGTACATCTATTATCAGGCAGTACATTTCACTTGACAATTGTTTGTATGCATCTGGAATCTGATTAGTGTAATAGGCTTATGTATGCAATAGAGAGGGAAAGGAACTGGCCACCCTACTCCATTATCTCCTGGCCTAGTTGCCTCATGAGTGGTACTTTGTTGGTATCACTTGTGAGGTTCAGACTTGTCTTCGGACAGTTGGCTAAACAACTTGCTCTACTGCCTCATTTCCAATTCGCACATTTATCTTCTTTATTTTTTTCTCTAGTAGATTTTTTCTCTTTACAGTCCACTGAAAATTAACAAGAGAGGAAAGTAGGGCAATTTCTGATTTTCTGCAACGTTTCTTTTATTATGATCTTCCATAGCTTTTTCCTGTGCACATTATCGAAGACTCTGTCATAGTCTATAAACACAATATATGTTTTGAGATTAAGTTTTATGCTTTTCTTCTATCAATATTCTTAATGCAAAAATGTTCTCGGAGCATGACTTCCTTCTCTAAACTCTGTTTGTTCTTCTAGGATTTACGTATTAGTTATACAGGGACATCATTTTATTTTTACTAACATTTTTAATATTAACCTGGCTATACCTTTAGAGAACCGGAAACACAGATTGCTATCCCCTTCCACGACTGTAGTTCGATAATACTGGCGTAAAACACAAACAAATCACTTTACTAGGTGTAGGAAGGAAGAAAAGTAGTTCATCCATTTACGTAAACTAGGAAATATCGCGATTTTGAGTTCGATAATTTTCATTAGGTTTTTGTTTAATCAAAATGCAGTACTGTATTAAGAATAAGTGTTTTTACTCACGAACTGAGTTATCCATGCGAACGTATTCATTATGCAGTGTAGGCTATATTATACTGTCTACAGCACATTAGCGTACAATATAGAGAATGAAGTTAAATTGAAAAATAATCATAATATGGATATTTAAACACATTTTTGAAAATGGTGACCGTTCATTTCGATACAGGCTTCAGTTCTTTTGTTCATATTATCGCACTATAGACTATTGCATCTAATTCCAATTGCGAGTTTCGTCCTTCGTACTAGTAACTCATGTTGAAATAATTTTGTACCTACTCTATAAAAGAGTACCTTACATACTGTAAATTCAATCTTCACTTCTGCCAGATCCGCACAGATAAAATTATTTAGACATGCTATCTGCTGTCCTTCCAAGTGGTTATATCGCAGGATAGTAGAAAGGGGGAAAATCACGTGACAGTTAATTACTCAGCAAGGCCCTTTTATTTAAGTTATTTTAAACAATTGTATAATATTAAGTAGATGTCCAATTCCTAACAGAAATTGTTTTCAGAAAAGATCTAAGACAGCCCAGCCACTAGCCCTTACAGAGGGGCGAGCAGAAACAAGTGGGGGAAATCGGGATGCGACGTAGGCAAACGGACGACAGTACCTGTGCGAAAGTATGATTCAATATTGAAAGCTCATTCGTCACTGGAAAACGCGAACATATTTCTGAAACATACAATACTCACTAATTCACTGCGGTCTTGGTTCAGTGTGCAGGACAGTTGGAACTTCATTAGTAAAAGGGGTGGGAGTGAAGTACATTAAAAAAACTCAGGTACAATAAAATTGAAGTAAAAATAAAATGATGTCCCTGTACTATGTATATTAAGAAGTGAAAGTACTATTTTGGGCACAGATTCAAAGAACGCTGACCGGAACGCACTGGAAAATGAAGGCAGTCTTTACCTTAAAACAGGCGTCTGTTATTTTGCATGGTGTTCTTCACAATTGGAACAAAGAGGCCATTAAGAGGGCATTAATAAATCACTAGGGGGAGGACTGGGTTCCACGAGAGCCCATTGAAAGGGAAGACAAGTTGTATAGCGTGGTTGCATATCCACTCCAATCCCTGGCAGCGGAGAAAATCGATCTGAGGTCACTGGGTTATTATGTCTTCACCAGGGAGCTACTCCCAACCCAAGATACGACCGTCGAGAGAGAGAAAGAACTACTTCAGGATATTCAGTTACTAATAGAGACTGCGGTACATTTCTTAAAATTTCCAAGGGAATAACGAAATGTATTTTACACGCATTGTCTATGAAAATATAGGCCTAGCTACATAAAATATTAACTGAACTTTATATAAATAATGCTATTTACTTACTTCCTGGCTTTTAAGGAACCCGGAGTTTCATTGCCGCCCTCACATAAGCCCGCCATTGGTCCCTATCCTAAGCAAGATTAATCCAGTCTCTATCATCATATCCCACCTCCCTCACATACATTTTAATAGTATCCTCCCATCTACGTCTCGGCCTCCCCAAAGGTCTTTTACCCTCCTACCTCCCAACTAACACTCTATATGCATTTCTGGATTCGCCCATACGTGCTACAAACCCTGTCCATCTCAAACGTCTGGATTTAATGTTCCTAATTATGTCAGGTGAAGGATACAATGCGTGCAGCTCTGCGTTGTGGAACTTTCTCCATTCTCCTGTAACGTCATCCCTTTTAGCCCCAAATATTTTCCTAAGAACCTTATTCTCAAAAACCCTCAATCTCTGTTCCTCTGTCAAAGTGAGAGTCCAAGTTTCACAGCCATACAGAACACCCGGTAATATAACTGTTTTATAAATTCTAACTTTCAGGTTTTTTGACAGCAGACTGGGTGATAAAAGCTTCTCACCCGAATAATAACACGCATTTCCCACATTTATTCTATGTTTAATTTCCTCCCGAGTATCATTTATATTTGTTACTGTTGCTCCCAGGTATGTCAATTTTTCCACCTCTTTAAAAGATAAATTTGGAATTTTTATATTTTCATTTCGTGCAATATTCTGGTCACGAGACATAATCATATACGAGGCGCATCCAGAAAGTAAGTTTCCCGATTTTTTCCCCTTGAAAGTAAACGTAATTAGCCGTGTCAATTGTGCATGCGTAACAGATCTATGACGTATCAATCTTATGCCAGCCGGATAGGTCCCGCCTGGTGCCAGTAGCGTGGCAGCAGTGGTCCGAAATGGAAGCTCTTATTCCTTCTCCCGCCGCCTGCGAGGTTCGGTCGGTGATAAAGTTCTTTAATGCACAAAGCACTGCGCCAATTGAAATTCATCGGAAGCTCTGTCAGGTCTATGGGCCGAACATCATGAGTAAGCAGATGGTGCGTCGCTGGTGTAGGCAGTTTTCCGAAGGTCGTCAAAGTGTCCATGATGAAGAGCGCAGTGGGCGACCGTCCCTCATCAATGATGATCGTGTTGAGCTGGTGCGGCAGTGCATCATGGAGAACCGTCGCTTCACGATTACGGAACTGAGCAGCCATTTTCCGCAGATATCGCGATCCTTGTTGCATGAGATTATCACTAAGCACCTGCTGTTCAAAAAAGTGTGTGCCAGGTGGGTGCCGAAAAACCTGACACCCGAACACAAAATGCAACGTTTAGGAGCAGCACTGACATTTCTGAACGGTATCACGATGACGGCGACGAGTTCCTCGACAGGATCGACACGGCCGAAGAGACTTGGATTTCGCACTTCACCCCGGAAACCAAGCAGCAGTCAATGCATTGGCGGCATAGTGGATCTCCGGTCAGGACGAAATTCAAACATACGCTGCCGGTACGGAAAGTGCTGTGCACGGTGTTCTTGGACAAGAAGAGCATTCTGCTCATTGACTTCCTTCCAAGAGGTGAAACAGTGAACGCTGACCGTTACTGTGAAACACTGCAAAAATTGCGACGTGCCATTCAAAACAAGAGGCGTGGAATGCTTACTGCAGGTGTTGTGCTCCTCCATGACAATGCTCGTCCACATACGGCTCGGCGCACAGCAGCTGTTTTGACGGAATATGGCTGGGAGTTGTTTGATCATCCACCCTACAGTCCTGATCTTGCTCCCAGCGATTTTCACGTTTTCTTGCACCTCAAGAAATTCCCGTCCTCCGGTGAGCGTTTTGGCAACGACGAAGAGCTGAAGACGTCTGTCACACGCTGGTTCCATTCACAGGCGGCAGAGGTCTACGACAGAGGGATACAAAAGTTGATCCCACGATACGACAAGTGTCTCAATTCTGATGGTGACTATGTTGAAAAATAGCTGAAACATTGCTGTACCTGTTGCCAATAAATATTTTCCTGAAAGTGTGTGTTCTTCTTTTTTTTTAATAGGGAAACTTACTTTCTGGATGCGCCTCGTGAAATGTGTCAGTAATTTCTGCCGGACTGTATTTGATATAAGTACTGTTGCATCAAGAAGAAAATTTCACTTTTCATCTAGTTGTAATTTAATTTAATCTTTTTTCTGACACTGATCGCACATTCTCAATAATTTGAATCTGATCTACGGCACGGAAAGCCGATCAGTCAACAGTTGCAGAAATAAAATAAGATTACATACGTAGTTACAGACGTCTAAAAAACAACAAAAATGTAGCATGTTGAACTATATGAATAGTAGAAAAATACATTCCTGTCTGAAGGTTTAACTCGTACGAATGGCACAAGAAATCCGATCTCTTGTTTAGGGTATTTAATTTAATATGGCGGATTAAAGAGAGCACTAAAGAGATTTTCGTCGTCGTCGTCTCTTTGACCGGCAGCTGCAGATTGACTAATGACAACGCGTCACGTACAAACTTGTTCAATTGCAAGTACATTATTGGGGCTATAAATCTGCTACGCTTTGACGGCCTGGAAACTACATGCAAATCACTGCAGATGGCAGCTTGGAGTGACACACTGCGTTAATGAGGTTTAAGTGTAATATTTCAAGCAGCTGATCGAAACCGATGGCTGTGAATAGAACCATGTATTTGACGGAGTGCATAACTTGAGCAACATGCTTTCCAACATAAATGCCATGGCATTTTTGTGATATTCGTTCACTAGACTATACTGGATTTATGGTCTTACTAATAAAAACTCTATATACAGACGTTTATCTGTCTTATACTTATACAATGAGTAGCTCGTTTATACGCCGTGTGTAAATTCCTTACTAATAATCACTACATACGTCGTGTATAACAGTATGACTGTTACACAGCTACGTCATAGTTTCGTCATTACTTCGTTACGAAAGGTAATAGAATATCTGAGGTTCTTTATTGCATCCGGTAGAGCGCACTAGTGTGGCGTGTTAAATATCGATAGTACAACTGGCTCTAATCGATTACCACACTACATTTTGGTCAAAGAGTACAAGCTACAGCAATATTATTCTAATAATTCTATGATCTTTGGTTTGTTCTTCTATGGTTACAAGGTAACCATCATCATAAAATGACAGTCGATACGAACAGCTGTTAGAGGGACGGCCATTTTTTCGCTATATACAACGCTTAAACAAGGGGTTTCGCGTATACAACTACTGCAAAGCAATTCCCATTGTATAGTTACAGCCTGTTTATACGTCCATAGCTTATTCACGGTTTATTAGTAACGTTTTCTGTCTCAACTCTGCATAAGTCTCGTATAAAAACTATACACGGTTTATTAGTAAGACTGTTAATATACAAGCTGAAAGAAACTCTATTACAGAAATTCATAGTGGTAATAGCTCAAGTAAATGTGAACAAGTTTTGTTAAATATGTTTTTTGATATGTCCAATAGCTTTGAGAATACGAAATGTAACGTGTTGCAACGCTGCAAAGAGTAGCAGTGCTTTCTTAAGGTCATTGGTCCGCAGTGGGGGTGAGCCATTCCGCAAGACTTGAGAGAGGAGAATGTAAACAAAAACGTCTCATCAGACACGTTTCGATCAAATTACTGTAGATGAAAAAAGTGAAGTATTCAATTAATTACTTCGGAAAACGTATTATGTGTCTTTCAAGTATTAAATTTTATTACCTTGTTATACGTTTTCCGAAGTGATATAGTGTTAAAAGTTGTGTAATCAAGATGTATCAATTAATTAATTACAGAAATTGTTTGGTTTTTAATATTCTTTATTACGTTAACTCTAAATTTAATATCATGGAACTTATTTAACATATACAGGGTGATTCAGACCACCCGTAACAGTAATTTATTTCGGAAACTAGTGCATGAACATTATCGAGACAAAAATATTTATAAATAAACCACATGTGAACTTTCACTTGAGCTTGATTTCATCAATCAGCTCTAACAGGAAGTAGGGTCAGTGGCGTATCACTTTAAAATTTCAAATTGGAATCGGGGTACCATTTGATATAGCTCTTCAAAACAAACAACTTTCATAGGAAACGTTTTAATCAATTCCTACTCTTTCAATGAGAAAACGTACGAAAAGGCAATGTCATCAATATTGAGAAATGTTACAAGACGAAACTGTAAACAAAACAATTATTAATGTTGCCATGTTACTGAAAGGCTTGACAATTCCATTAATTTTTTATAAATTTTCAAACTATCTGCCGTTCTGAGCAGCACACACCTGTACTCTTCTTCTAACATTGTCAGTGACTCCTAATACATCGGCGTTGTCAAGTGACTGGCAGAGTAGGAATTAATAACGTTTCCTATGAAAGTTGTTTGTTTTGAAAAGACGTACTTCCTGTCAGAGCTGATTGATGAAATTAAGTTCTAGTGAAAGTTCACAAGTGGTTTAGTTATAAATATTTTTGTCTCGGAAAATTTTCATGCACTAGTTTCCGAAATAAATGACATACAGGTGATCGAATCACCCATTTCCTTTTCGTACGTTTTCTCATTAAAAGAGTAGGAATTAATAAACACGTTTCCTATGAAAGTTGTTTGTTTTGAAGAGCTCTATCAAATGGTACCTTATTTGACCCCGATTCCCATTTGAAATGTTAAAGTGATACGCCACTGACCCTATTTCCTGTTAGAGCTGATTGATGGAATCAAGCTCAAGTGAAAGTTCACTTGTGGTTTAGTTATAAATATTTTTGTCTCGAAAATTTTCATGCACTAGTTTCCGAAATAAATTACTGTTACGGGTGGTCTGAATCACCCTGTATAGTATCTATTCATTTTTTATTTCTTTCCTTTTTACGTAATTACAAAATAGTAAAGAATGTACATTCTCATAAAACAAAACTATCTCCATTAAGTATTCGTTTACATTTGATGCATACTCAAAATAACATTACGGTATTACGAATACACATTCTGTAACTCAATCTCCATTTAAGTTGTTATTTTTTAAAGAAATAAAAAATAAATTAATTTGAGTTTACAGTAACGCAGTGGTTCCCAGCCGGTGTCGCAAGTCTATTTACAACGAAGTCTTTGATATGGTACATTTTATTTTGAGACAGACTTTACCAATGGAACGTGAACACTGTAATAAAGCTCAGTTTAATTTTTCTGCCTGGCGATAATTCGAATGAAAGTGAACGCCTGCAACAATGCCTAGTAATTCGTTTACTCTTCCCACTTGGTAATAAACAGAGTTTAGAATCGTCAGAACGTATTGGTCAGTTTCAGTATATACAGGGACATCATTTTATTTTTCCTTCAATTTTTATTGTACCTGAGTTTTTGAATGTACTTCACTCCCACCCCTTCTACTAATGAAGTTTCAACTGTTCTCCAGACAGAATCAAGGCCGTATATAGTAAACAGCACTGAGTTATTGAGTATAGTACGTTCCAGAAATATGTTTGCGTTTTCCAGTGACGAAAGAGCTTTCAATATTGAATCATATTTTCGCACAGGTACTGTCCGTTTGCCTACGTCGCATCCCGATTTCTCCCACCTGCTTCTGCTCGCCCCTCTGTAATAGCTGGGCTGTCTTAGCTCTTTTCTGAAAACATTAATTTTTGTTTGGAATTGGACCTTTACATAATATTATACAGCTGTTTAATTTAACTTAAATAAAAGGGCCTCGTTAAGTAATTAACTGTCACGTGATTTCCCCCCTTTCTACAATCCTGCGGCATAACCACTTGGACGGACAGTAGATAGCATGTCTGAGTAATTTTATATTTTCGGGTACGGCAGAAGTGAAGATTGAATGTACAGTACGTAGAGTAGGTACAGAATTATTTCAACATGAGTTACTAGTACGAAGGACGAAACTGGCAATTGGAATTAGATGCAGTAGTCTATAGTGCGAGAATAGGCACGAAAGAACTGAAGCCTGTATCGAAATGAACGGCCACCATTTTCAAACTTGTGTTTAAATATTCATATTATGATTATTTTTCAATTTAACTTCTTTCTCTATATTGTACGCTAATGTGCTGTAGACAGTATAATATACACTGCATAATGAGTACGTTCGCATGGATAACTCAGTTCGTGAGTAAAAACACTTATTCTTAATACAGTACTGTACTTTGATTAAACAAAAACCTAATGAAAATTATGAAACTCAAAATCGCGATATTTCCTAGTTTACGTAAATGGATGAACTACTTTTCTTCCTTCCTATACCTAGTAGAGTGATTTGTTTGTGTTTTACGCCAGTATCATCGAACTACAGTCGTGGAAGGGGATAGCAAACTGTGTTTGCGGTTCTCTAAAGGTATAGACAGGTTAATATTAAAAATGTTAGTAAAAATAAAATGATGTCCCTGTAGTACGTGTGAGCGGGTGGTAGGGCGACTGTTTTTATCAAAAGTGCTTTATTTATATTTTATTATGGACAAATTTTTAATTCGAAAAGGACAATGTGAATCAAGTTCTGGGTATATGTGACAGCAGTGATAATTAAATAATGTGAGCGAAAATTCCCTTCACAGTTCACAAAAACGCACCGCGTTTCGTAAATATAGTGATGAATACTTGCAATATGGTTTTACATGGCGTGGGGATGAATATAAACAAAATCCCGAGTGTCTTATATGCGGAAATGTCTTGTCAAATCCGTCGATGGTCCCGATTAAACTAAAAATACATTTAGAACTGCCGTTTTCAACGTCATACTTGTGTGAATCAGCATTTTCTAACATAAAAATACTGTTGTGTTGGGCTGTCAATCATAAGGCCACGTATAGAGAAACTCTGTGCAATCCACAAAGCGCAGACTTCACATTAATTCAAATATGTAAGTTTTCAAAAACAATAATGAAAATATTTTATCGGACATCCAGCATAGATAGGTTGGGATTTTTTATACATACCTTTGCTTTTTTCTAACGCCACTCAAGTTACTGCTTTTTTTTTTTTTAAAGAATTTTCGATTGCGTGTTAACATCGACCTATCTACAACACCGGATGTCCGACACTACATAGAAGTTGTTATCAGTGCTTTTTTTTCCTGGCAGAACGATTCTGTCCGACGCCGGGGTGGTATCCGGTGTGGCTTAGTGGATAAAGCATCAGCACGTAGAGCTGAAAACCCGAGTTCAAATTCCGGCGCCGGAGAGAATTTTTCTCCGTTCCATTACTCTTTCATCGTATGATGACGCAGAATATTTGCATGGAAATATCATATGTACTTCAGTACATTAAAATAATATATATGATATGCGTAAATCACTTCGTGATTTAAGACGGCGCTTATTCCGTCGGATCCCGGCCAACTGGTCATTCATAACGAGTGCACCTCAGCACATGTGTGGACTTCGGTCCTACGTTCATAGACATCTATGATGTAGTGCAGAGGGCGGCCACTAAAGGGAACCCAAGAGTTGGAGCTTAATCTGAGACGATTCTGTCCGACGCCGGGATGGTATCCGGTGTGGCTTAGTGGATAAAGCATCAGCACGTAGAGCTGAAAACTCGAGTTCAAATCCCGGCGCCGGAGGGAATTTTTCTCCGTTCCATTACTCTTTCATCGTATTCTACGTAGAGTTTCACCACCTTTTTCTCTAGAAGAAAAACACTGGTTATTATTATTATTATTATTATTATTATTATTATTATTATTATTATTATTATTATTACAGTTAAGTGTGTTGCGATATCGTGGACGTTCAGTAAAGCGTGTCGTCAGCCAAAAAAAGGTTGGGAACTACTGCAGTAACGTTAATTCATGTCATAATTGTTACGTATGTAATGTACAGTAATTTGAAACACTTGAAATTATGAGAAAGTGTTAGTAATTTTTGTAAAACACTTTTTTTTAACTGAAGTAGGATGCAGAGTCCAAAAAACATAGGCTAATATGTTTGTTGCAGCTCGTGATTAAAATTGTACTTACGTGACGGATTAAATGACACTTCTTGTCTGCAGAAACCTGTGGAAAAGGAAAAAAAAAAACATATTTAGCAACATAATTTTTCATAATTAAGTTTTCATTTTTAATAAAGGCTTGATTTCAAATGTACTGGCTATTCTCCCTTTTGGTGTGTTAAGAATTTCTATCATTCTGAAATGTTCCTAGCTGGTGACTGGATTTGAAACTATGAACGTCGATTTCAAAGGCAAGCACGGTGACATTTCATTACCTGACGACCCTGATAACATGTAACTAACGGTAGAGATAAATAAAGATGTCTAGGAGAAAGACAAGGTCAAAGAATCTGAAATCCTTTCAGTTTCAAGTTGGTAGAACTGACAGACATTTGTGTCCCGAGCTATTGTGTGGTGACTTCCGCATCCTGTGATGATGTAAAACTGAGTGGGCAAGTGTGACCTCATGCATAACAACGCGACAGTCGTGTGTAACAATGTGGGCAGATAATGGGCGCAAATCTGGTGGACGGATGCAGCCGAGTTTCTTTAAAAACTGGGTTAATTTTCCTTCTATGTGACGAGCGTGCCATTCAATGTGATTGAGTGTACACACCAGAGCTTCACTTCGCTTTTCAAACAGCAACCAAGTCACGCTCGCTCCAAATCAGGGAAGTGCTTTCCAGCAGTCTCCCGTCAATCTTCTTAGAGTCACTTTACAATGCAGTTTTATAGCGTGCCATATTTCTATTTGCCCACTGTTTAAACTACAAAAGAATCCATTGTGTAGCTGTAAAAACCGATAAAGAGATTTCCATTTAAATATTTGGTTTAATGATCGGAAACACCATCCCACAATTAACCTTTAATATTTTTTAAAAGTTTTGGAATCCATGACATCATTCCTAAAATAGTCACTTCAACCATTAAAGAGTCTGTAGCAGAGTGCTGCATTGGAGTTAAATCGCTCGCTTGAACTCTGTCGAGTATCGCACCCTCGAGTGAGATACGATCGGTCGTGATGCGTTCGTAATAAATAGAAGCACAATACAAGGTAATCTTACCGACATGTCTTATCTTGTATGGAAGGCGACAGATAAGATACACATATGTTTTGCTCACACGGTAAAAATAAGGCTTTATTTTCTGCGTTTATGACAAACGTTTAATGGAACAGTCAATGGAACGTACCAAAACAGGAACATGAAGTTATAAACAAAATAGTATGAAAAACTTCGATATACAGTTATTATTGCTAATTAATAATTATTCAATATTTGATTTACCACATATATAATATGATAGGTCCATACATAGTGTTCCGCCTATATACTGCGACAATGTAGAAACGTTTTACAAAATATTGTTGATATAGCAGTAGATTAATAACAATATTAGTACGGAGATAACGTCACAGAAATTATAATAAAATGAATAATCATGCTGCACAACTGTTACAGACGCAAAGATTGATACACTAATTATTATTAGAGATTATTATTATTATTATTATTATTATTATTATTATTATTACTAGAAAACTTGATACAGTTCTTGCATTATCGTGATTGTGTTCTCCGTTTATAATAATTACATTTACATCCAATAACATCTATCAGATGTGGCAAAAACAAAATCACTCCTGTGTGGGAAAAAAAAAATACCTACAACATTTATATTACATTTTAAAGCAAGTTTTGTAGTTGTATTATGGAGAGGTTAGTTAAACACTGCAAAGTTTTGAAATGATAAACATCTATGATGTTACTACACAGTTCATCACTGTAACAAGAACGAATGTCTAACGCTCGGCTTATACCGTTCGAGGATTTATCGCTCGTGACAATTTTACCCATCATGCATGTGCGCTACCTATCGGATTATGCTATGAACTACATGGCGCTCGAGCGAAACCTCTGGTCTGTAGCAATCCGCAAAACCTTTTACATAAAATATTATAGTTACCCTTTTTCTTAGTTTGCGTATGTGAAATATATAGGCCTATAAGATAAATTTATTACATTGTACCAATAAAATTCATACATAAAAATCTAAATAATTTTGAATTGTATTCTCATAGTTATGAAAAAAGGTATGAATTATTTGAGATTGTTTGAATCAAAATGCAACACTGCTACAGTATTTAATCATAGTAGTAATTTAGGTCCAAGAATCTTGTCAATTCTAATAGTTCTAGTATTAAATTTAAAAAGTTAAGTATGGATTTTATAAAAATTGAGAAATTGTAAATTTAAATTTATATATTCTTATTGTGTAGTATACTAAATAAAAATAAACAAACAAACAAACAAACAAAACAAATAAACAAATAAATAAATAAGTAAATAAATAAGCAAATAAATAAGTAAATAAATAAATAAATAAATAAATAAGTAAATAAATAAGCAAATAAATAAGTAAATAAATAAATAAACGAACAAAGAAAGAAAAAATAAATAAATAAATAAATAAATAAAGGGACGAACGAACAAACAAACCAACAAACAAACAAACAAATAAATACATAAATAAATAAACAAACAAATAAATAGATAAATAAATAAGTAAATAACTAAGTATATAATAAGCAGGGAAAGGATTTATATGTAAATACATATTTACTTATAAAGCTAATATAATTTATATTTTGCATTATCTTTATGTTTCACAATGTGTAGGGTTGAAAAATCCTACTTTTATTTTCCATATTTTTCCATATTTTAGAGTTTAGTACATATTTTCGTTAATTTCCATATATTTTCCATATTTCATATAAAACAGTCCATATTATATTAGGTTTAACAATAAAACAAAACAAAATTCCATTAACTTTTAAAAATACATTTCAACAATAGAGATTTAAACACATGTTCAGTAATCCCTTTAACATCAGAGTTATTTGAAAATTAGCAGTCCTATCAACAATGGGAAAGTAAGTTACAAAACTGTATTAATTTAATTTAAAATTTTTAACAGACTTCAGTTGTGCAGCTCAACAGTTAAATGCCAGTCAGAGTACACATAGGTTCAGTTTTGTAAATCATACTATAAAGACGGTAAATATGCCAAAAGTACGTCATTCAGTCAATTTAAAATCAAAACTAACAAGTTACATTTCAGAATTTAAAGAAGATGGTTTATCAACTGACAATAAAATATTATTTTGTAATTTGTGTCAGTGTGCAGTATCATCTACGCAAAAGTTCCTGGTGCAACAACACATTACAACTAGTAAACATCAGGCCAACAAACAACTAAATTCCAAGCAGAGACAATTGTTTTTAACACAACCAACAACATCGAATGTAAGATCTGAGTTTAACATCGACCTGTGCCGTTCTCTCATCTCTGCTGATATTCCTCTCTACAAACTAAAGAATAAGGTCTTCAGGGAATTCCTTGAAAAATATACTCAACATACAATCCCGGATGAGTCAACACTTAGGAAGACGTATGCTCCATCCATCTACGATGAGACAATACAGAAGATAAGAGATGAAATTAAAGATAGTTCAATTTGGGTTTCCATTGATGAGACTCCCGACAAAGAAGGTAGACTTGTTGGTAATGTAGTTATCGGTTTGTTAAGTGAACAATATTCTGAACGAATTCTTTTACATTGTGATGTTCTAGAAAAGTGCAATAACAAAACTATAGTTAAACTGTTCAACGAAGCTATGGGTATCCTGTGGCCAAAGGGTATTATGTACGATAATGTGTTATTCTTTATTAGCGATGCTGCCCCTTATATGGTCAAAGCTGGACAAGCATTATCTGTTGTATATCCTAAATTGACTCATTTTACTTGTGTGGCGCATGCATTTCATCGTGTGGCAGAAGTGGTCAGAGACAATTTCCCTAAAGTAGATTTGTTGATTTCATCAGTGAAAAAAGTATTTCTCAAAGCTCCCAGTAGAGTTAACGTGTTGAAAGAAATGTACCCTGAAATTCCATTGCCACCAAAGCCAATTTTAACTAGATGGGGTACATGGCTAGAAGCAGTTGAATATTATGCCGAACATATAGACTCTATTAACAATGTTCTCCTTGCATTGGACTCTGAAGATGCAGTCTCAATTGATACTGCGAAAACAGTTACCTGTGACATAAGTGTGAAGAATGACTTAGCTCACATTCAGCATACATTTTCATGCATCATAAAAACGCTCAAAAGTCTCCAAAATAGGCACCTTTCACTATCTGAAAGTTTTGAAATTATAAATAGTACTGTGGAACAACTGAATCGTGGTAGAGGTAAAGTTGCAGATGCAGTAAGAGCTAAGGTGGACACTGTACTTTCAAAAAACCCTGGATATGAAGAACTACAAAAGGTTGTTGCTGTGATGAGTGGTGAATCAACAGTGAAGATTAACTTGGACTTATCCCCAGCAGACATTGTGAAATTGAATTATGTACCAGTTACTTCTTGTGACGTCGAACGCTCTTTTAGTCAGTATAAATCTATCCTCAGAGACAATAGAAGAAGATTCACTTTTCAGCACTTGAAAGAAATGTTTGTAACCTATTGTTATGGTAACAGACAATAAAAATTGTGTTTTGTTGAAACTACATTGGAAGATAAGGTACGTCCATTATATTTTTTGTTTAGTTTGATTAAAATGTACCAATATTTAACGTACATAGTCATTTTTTTTATAATTTTAAGTCCATATTTAATTCCATATTTTGGTAAAAATCCATATTTAATTCCATATTTTGGTAAAAATAACTACATATATATTTACATATTTCATATATTTTTAGTCCATATAAATCCGTTCCCTGATAATAAGTAAATAAATAAATAAGTAAATAAATAAGCAAGTAAATAAGTAAATAAATAAATCAATAACGAAACGAACGAACAAACAAACAAACAAATAAATAAACAAATAAATAAATAAATAAGTAAATAAATAAGTAAATAAATAAATAAATAAATAAATAAATAAATAAATAAATAAATAAATAAATAAATAAATAAATAAATAAATCCTCGTGAATAATCCTGTATAATTTGTCTGAATTCCAAAATTCTTGTTTTCCGTCCACGTAAACGTTACTTATTGTAATCACTTGCTATTGCTGTTTATGTTATATTATTCTGTGTTTTTGGTAACCCAGAATGCCTGGGCAGAGGAGTTTTTCAAAATAAATCATACAGAGTGTTCAAAAAGTGATGGTAAAAATTTAGGGATGAGAAGTAAAAAGGAAAAGAAGCATTTTTAAACATTCTGTATATCACTTCACAGAGAATAGTACATACAGGGTGAATAAAAATACTAGGACAAACTTAGTGTGCTAATTCCTTACACCAAAACAAGAAAAAATATTCGTAGGACTATAGGGATATGTCAGGAAATGCCTGGTTTCCTTAGTGAGGAGGAAGACATATTTCCACATCATAACACAGCGCTCAAGAACGGTAGGTTAGGACAAGAGTGGTAATCCAAAATCAGATATTGAAAAAGTTATTTATTTAGCCTGCAATATGAGTTTAAAAAATAAAATGAACAACTTTGTTACTTTTTACGACATTATTTTGCGGGTGGTAAATAAACCCCACGACAACATATTAGGCCTACTGAAGGTGAGTTTTCTATAGTAAGCGACACTGAAACGTCCAACTTTTTCCAAGTTCTACCGTGCGGGAATATGTGACAAGTTAGGTTAGTTTAGGATTTCTGTACGCCTTGTAAATACGAATCTGTGACAGGTTAGGTTAGTTTTGGCTTCTTTTAGTAGGTTATTTTACGACGCTTTATCTTAGGTTATTTAGCGTCTGAATGAGATGAAGGTGATAATGCCGGTTAAATGAGTCCGGGGTCCTGGACCGAATGCTACCCAAAATTTGCTCATATTAGGTTGAGGGAAAACCCCGGAAAATCTCAACCAGGTAACTTTCCCCAACATACATATTTCCTGCACCATGCACAGCAAATGAAAGAAGGTTGTCCACAGTCACACACATTTTCCCCCACTTCTGCTGCGAAACAGATATCCTTCACATTCACAAACACTTCTCGTTCATTTATTAATTTTAATGCATAACTTACCAGCATATTTCAACATGGTTTTGAATATAGGAACTGACAACAGAAAGTGAATAATAATAATAATAATAATAATAATAATAATAATAATAATAATAATAATAATAATAATAATACTTACTTTCTTACTTACTTACTGGCTTTTAAGGAACCCGGAGGTTCATTGCCGCCCTCACATAAGCCCGCCATTGGTCCCTATCCTGAGCAAGATTAATCCAGTCTCTATCATCATATCCCACCTCCCTCAAATCCATTTTAATATTATCTTCCCATCTACGTTATCTTCCCATCTACGTCTCGGCCTCCCCAAAGGTCTTTTCCCCTCTGGCCTCCCAACTAACACTCTATATGCATTTCTGGATTCGCCCATACATGCTACATGCCCTGCCCATCTCAAACGTCTGTATTTAATGTTCCTAATTATGTCAGGTGAAGGATACAATGCGTGCAGCTCTGCGTTGTGTAACTTTCTCCATTCTCCTGTAACGTCATCCCTTTTAGCCCCAAATATTTTCCTAAGAACCTTATTCTCAAAAACCCTCAATCTCTGTTCCTCTCTCAAAGTGAGAGTCCAAGTTTCACAACCATACACACCCGGTAATATAACTGTTTTATAAATTCTAACTTTCAGGTTTTTTGACAGCAGACTACATGACAAAAGCTTCTCAACTGAATAATAACACGCATTTCCCATATTTATTCTGCGTTTAATTTCCTCCCGAGAGTCATTTATATTTGTTACTGTTGCACCAAGATATTTGAATTTTTCCACCTCTTCGAAGTATAAATCTCCAACTTTTATAGTTCCATTTCGTACAATATTCTGATCAAGAGACAATCATATACTTAGTCTTTTCGGGATTTACTTCCAACCCTATCTCTTTACTTGCTTCAAGTAGAATTTCCGCGTTTTGCCTAATCGTTTGTGGATTTTCTCCTAACATACTCACGCCATCTGCATAGACAAGAAGCTGATGTAATAATAATAATAATAATAATAATAATAATAATAATAATAATAGTAATTATGATGATGATAATAATAATAATAATAGTAATAATAACAATATCAAGCTTTAAAAAATGAGAAGGCATTAGGATTCGAACTCAGGTTGCCTGGATAACAACTCAGCATCCAACCATATAAGCTACGCTGTTACACAGTCCAACGCTTCCCTATTAGGAAACTAACGGAAATATGTCATAAACAATAGTCGACCTGGTTGGCAAGTTGGTATAGCGCTGGCCTTCTATGCCCAAGGTTGCGGGTTCGATCCCGGGCCAGGTCGATGGCATTTAAGTGTGCTTAAATGCGACAGACTCGTGTCAGTAGATTTACTGGCATGTAAAAGAACTCCTGCGGGACAAAATTCCGGCACACCGGCGACGCTGATATAAACTCTGCTGTTGCGAGCGTCGTTAAATAAAGCATTACATAACATTCACAAACAATAGCCAATATTTACAAAACGAGGGGTAATTGGCCACCCATACCAGGTATGACTTTAAACAGTACGTCTTGTACTTTCATCTCACACAATCTTATTTAATTCGGTGATATACAGAGCGTGTCCTCTCCTTGTGAGTGAAGAATAGGTGTAGTTAAGGTTTCAGAAATGGAAGCACCCCAAAGAAACCTGTCCAGCACTGCGGACTGTGCTGAATTTGAACTTTAATTCTCTTGTAAAAAAAATCCATCAGCAATAATTATCCGGATTGACGCAGTGGTGAGTTAGGTTCCACGGCACCCTCGTGTATGGGTTCTCTCTTCTCCCACGTAATTTGCAAGGCTGAAGTCGAGTAACTTCGTTATGACCATGACTCCGAAAATGGCGAAATTGGGTTAAAATCTGCCCCGAGCTTCAAATGCTGATGGAGGTACAGTCCACGCTGTGCGCGGTGTGTTTTATGCCATGCGGATTAAACAGACGCGACGACGGCTGTCATTTCGTAGCTATTCGTTTAATTGCGGGGTAGAAGCCAGGCGTCAGTAGCTGTCCATAGAGAGCGAGTGTTAATCCATACAAGGATGTATCAATCTACCCTATGAATGGCACCAGCTCTTCCGTTCGTTCTGAATTGTCAGTCAAGTTACAGCGAGCTCAGAATATGTGCGTCAGATACGTGTGCAACATCCGACGATACGATCACATATCACCGTCCTTCGCAAGTCTCTCGTGGCTCCGACTTAAAGAACGTAGAACTTTACACTCTTTGTCTTTACTCTTTCGAATTCTGCACACTTCAACACCAAATTACCTTTCGTCTCGTTTCTCTTATCTATACTCTAACCACGACGTAAATACCAGATCACTTATCTGTGGCACGCTAAGTATACCTCTTCATAGAACATCTTGTTATTCATCATCTTTTACAATATCCACCTCGCGTCAATGGAATTCCTTGTCACAAAGTATTAGGGGCTGCAAGACAATAAACACCTTTAAGAACAGCTTAAAAGATAACCTTATTAGCATTTCACTCCAATCATACTGATTTAAACTATCACTGACTACGTTGTTACTTTTTTCTTTAGACATCATCCTGATTGTGCTGTATTTTAATTGTCTCGTAATAATCTCTTTCTATTATCTAATATTATTTGAAATATATTAAAATTCTATGTATTTTAGTTTAATTCTGCTACACAGTTTATTTCAGTGTTTAATTAATAGTTCATAGTATTTTATTGTTTAATTTGTAAATAACTTTTGTATACATGTAACTCTCATCTAAATCAAATTGTTGAATTCTTTGTAAGTTCATGCATATGTATATACACTTTTTGCTGGTTGAGTGGAAGAGAAGGCCTTACGGCCTTAACTCTGCCAGCTAAAATAAATTATTATTATTATTATTATTATTATTATTATTATTATTATAAAACAAAACAAATTTTGTTGTGAACTTCACCTATATAATACGTAAACGAGAATTTGTATGAAAATGCGTATTTCTTTTATCAATATGTCATATTTAAGAATTAGGTACTCATAGCTTTGCGTTTCGAACAAAAAAATTATCGAATAAGACCAATTTTATTTTGCATATAATGCACATTATTTCAATAGTTTCAGTGAAAAATGAAAAATGCATTTTTTAATTTTCAAGTACACTGACGTTCAAAGATATGTGAACTTTGAGGATGCCGAGACATATATGGGAGGATAATAAAGCATTCTCTCTGTTTAATAATAGTTATTTATGGTACTTGTGAGGTAAGTGCATCTTTATTGCACGAGTGGAAAGATTTAAGCACGAGGCGTCAGCCGAGTGCTTAAATTACACGAGTGCAATAAAGATCACGCTCACAAGTACCATACGTAATTTTATCCATGACCATAACGAAAAATTCTGTTTTATAAAAGAAAATATGTTGAAAATAAGTCCTCATGTAATCACATACCGTGGCATGGATTTTAGAATCAATACGTTACTAGGTAGGTCATGATGTAGGAGGCCATGATTAGTAAAGAATGGTATCTAAGGCGTTGGATAAATAACAAATTATAATTAATTATATAATTTTAATGTATATTTTTTCACTTTAAACGTGTATTTTCGTCTTTTTGAAGTTTCAGGGATTATTTAGAAGTGTTCACGGAACTAATGTGACTAAAATAATTTCACATTTTACTTCTGTAAACTTAAGAGGAATATTAAAACTTAATTAATCATCGTGTCTGTTTGGCTCAGTTGGCTAACGCGTGTTGTTTTAAAAGTTTTAAAATCCTATAAACCCAACTTCGTAGGTTCAAGTCTCCTTGCATCCCAAAAGGTAAATTATTACAAAATTTTAAAAAGATGCATATTAGATATGGATGTAATGTACAAATTACGACGTAGCAGATAGAGAAAAGAGAAGGAGATTGAGTGTATGTATATTTAAGAAATGATAATAAAGAAGTAAAGGTAGTGACATCTAGTAACTAATATATTAACTTCTTGAGTAATAGTTCAATGGAAAGAAATGAGTAGGGTCTACGTGTGTACCCGGGTAGGCCTACTAGGAAAATACTAATGAACTGTGAGATAAAGTTCAAACTGTGAGGTAAAGTCTTTATCTCACTAGTGAAATAAAGTAATGTTGAATAATAGCCTACTTTACACACGCAAAAGTATTTAGTAAAGGCATGTTTTTCGTTATGGTCATGGATAAAATATATTAAGTAAAGTCTTAAGTTAAAACATTTGCCCAAAGGCTTTTTATATCAGAGATCTAGATCAGTACGATGAAAACAATGTTGAAAACATTTCTCCAGGATTTCTGTTTAGTGTGCTATAGTTACGAATCTTATCTACAACCTCATTATGATCTTCCCATGTGTAAACGCCTGATATTTTCAGTCGCCATAGCAACAATCTTTCACACATAGCTGAGTTCCATATCTGGCAATTTAGTTCAGCTGATTATAAAACATAAATGAAAGAGAAAAATGTCTAGGCCTACACTGAATTAAAAGACGGTCTAGGCCAGGCATGTCAATTGATGCCCACAGGAACAAGCGCGCGCTTTAGAGCCCAGGAGAGTCTGAGCGCTTTACAGCGGAAAGGAAAGAGACAGACGAAAGAGGTGGTATATGCCGCTTAGTCGAGCTATATTCAGAGATGGCCTACACTGATTCAATAGATAAAGGGAAGAAAACTTATTAAAACTGTATCCATGTTAATTTTTAGATTTACCTGAGAAGTATAAGTGCATTATAAGAATGTAAGTTTTAATTTTAATGCTCATTTTTCACAAGTTTGATTTTTTTTTATTCAAAAGAAATATTTTCTCAACTTTTCGTATAGAAAAGTGAAATTTTCAGGTATAGGCCTATTTATTTAGTAGCCTTACAGAATGTTTTCGTAAATCTAATATACCGTATATACGTATTACTGAAGGTAGTGTATTGAAAATTTTGAAAATATTCGCATGGAAATTGTTTGTAAGGAAATGAATTGACAAAGCAACTACTGTTACATCATAAGCAAAAGATACGTGCCCGTGTGTTGTAAAAATGTCAGCTCTATAGCTTCAGCAGATTTCGTGAAAATAATTTAATATTCTGATGATAGGAAGTTGCTCACAAATATCACCTTAAAAGCATAATGCGATAAGAGTTTTGTTATGTAATATTAGTTACACTTAAAAACAGATACAGTACCTAGGTAACTTTGCTTTGTACTGTAATATTGTTTTGATTAGTTTATTGATTACTTTTGTAAGGCTAAAGATACCATCAATATAAATTCCAACTTATCATGTCATACTCAATCTCTTTCTTTGGAATATCACTTTCTTTATGAATGATGTGTTTCATCCACTTAATACAGTATAATATTATACTACTCTTGAATTTAAGAGAATATTCCTTCTTAACTCTCTATTATGTTATTAAGATTTAAAACACAAGTGCAATATTAAGAAATCAGTGTTAGTACTTTTGTTTTACAGACAATATAGATAATATTAGACAGAAAGAAGCCATATAAAAATAACGAAGTTTGTGCACCACTGTTTTCTTAATCCAACAGGTTGCTTATTCATATACACAACCCTTCCTCTTTCCATACTTAGCTCTTGCTGCCCGCGCACGACGTCAAGGTCAGAAAAATGCGCTTGCTTTGACATCACTGCTCTAGACCCACATTTAATTACTCGTACAATCGTTTTACAATCAGTACACCATGTTAAATGTTTCATTCTGCCTTTTGAGCTGGCTTTTATAATTTACTTTGCTATACACTTCGATCGTTCATGGAACTACAGGCTGCGTCAGAAAGAACAGATGTATTTCACATGGCAAGAAAATTGTAAAGATTCATCAAATCAAAAATTTATTGTTATCAACATATTCACCAATACATGCAGTTTATTTATGGAAAACAACATTATCCATATGATGTCCTTGGCTTTCAATACAGGCATCGAGGCGTTTTCTGATGTTCGCCATCACTTTCACAGTCATAGCTGGTGCAATTGCCACGATTTCTTCACGAATCGCTGTCTTCAGTTCGTCCAGTGTATGTGATCGATGTTTACAAACTTACGCCTTCAAATGGTCCCAAAGAAAGAAGTCGCAGGGCGCGAGATCTTACCGTAGCCTCGGACAATCTCAGTGCAATAGAATTTCGTCCAGGTGATTTATTCTTTAATGTTGAACCTGTGATACGAAATGAAGCCACCCACCGCAAAATTGTATTCCGAGTTGGAATCCTAGCGTGACATCCGATGTCGAAATGAGTCCTGAGTGGCGATCACAGACTCTTCATTTTTCAAAAATGTCTCTACGATGAAAGCACGTTGTACACCAGACCAACACCATATTCTCAACTGAAACTGCATTCTATGGCTGACCCAACAGTCGTGGTCCCCCTCACTATATCTCTCTCCTCGTTGCGTATCGATAGTTTGAAATCCATCCTTTCTTTCTGACGCACTCTTTATATAATAAGATATTTTGTCTACAGCGTTTTTCTTTATATTTTTATATGTCACTTTCAATTGATTTCTAACTTCATCTGTTCATCTGTAGTTTACGACCGACCTCAGCAAAGGTATTTCTGCTGCTTCTAGATTCAATTTTACGTAGCAGGAGGTTTCATGACTGTAACACATTTACTCTTAGAGCATATGACCAGAGGATCGAGCCTGGTGTCTGAATCATGACCTCATGGCACAGGCAGGCTCTGTTGTCGCCATGTCTTGGGATCGATAGACCGGGCAGGGCAGGGAGATCGACGACCGCTCTATGCTGACATTGTCTTCAACAATCAGATCCTGATTATAATGGTCCAATTGACGCCGCTGCTGCTATTGTAAGCTGCTTATCTTCACTGCTTTCTGGGCGAGCTTCACAGTTGATTAGCGACGGAAATACGTGTTCACGTGATCAAGGTGCAGAATATCTTGGTTAGAATTTGTCACCCGTGTTCATTTTAACAGGAAAAGATTGTCGTGGCCTGAAATTCCTTTTCAATAGAGTACTATGGATGAAATTTGAATTTCATAAGTGATTTCATCCCAAGATGATTTTTTTTATGTCAGGAAAAAAAACAGCGGTATTCAAGAAACCTATTAAGGTTGTATATTATACAAAACAAAGAGATAAGACAGCCAGCCTGATAGAAAGACAAACACAGATAGACTGAGACAGAGACACATAAATAGATGCACATAGAAAGACAGATAGACACAAATAAACCGATAAAAGTAGACAGACAGACATAGGTATAAGTAAATCAAGCTTTCTGGTATAACTCCCTGTGAAGCTGATTTGAATAATTTGGAAGGAAAAATTGTTCCGGGGCCGGGCATCGAACCCGGGACCTTTGATTAAACGTACCAACGCTCTACCAACTGAGCCACCCAGGAACTCTACCAGACGCCGATACAGGGAGTTATACCTGAAAGCTTGATTTGTATAATACCACGTCACTGTTCGTTAACAGAAAACCACAATTTAAGTCACACAGAGTTAGTGTGCACTCAATGTTGGTTGTTTGACGCTTGTCAATATTATAGATTAATTAATTTGTCCTACAGAATAATATCTGTAATATTGACAATTAATATTTGAGGCGCCGGGGATCGAACCCGGGTCCTTGGTTCTACGTACCAAGCGCTCTGACCACTGAGCTACGCCGAATTCAATCCACAGCACCGGATCGAATCTTCCTCCTTCAATGTTTCCCTTTGTGGACTGACTCCAAGTTAGGCATATATGTTGAGGTATATGTCCAATGTCAACTGCCATTATACTAGGAGCGCACTCAGCTGAGTGACTTGTTTGGCCGGGATTCCGCAATTAAGTGCAGAGTAAGCTGTACAGACATATGAATCCTATAGATTCAACATCCCCTATATCCACTTTCACAAATTGAAGAATTTTGACAGTAATTGGTTCCAAATAGAGAGAATTTTCAACCTAACAGTGACTTTTAACGAACCCTTTTCTTTAAATCTAGTTACTTTTCGAATTAAAACTATATAAATAATTAGAATTCATTCTTAGCAAGTAATATGTGGGCATAACTAAATTATGAACAAAATGGTCTTTAGGGGGTTTTGAATCTAGAGGATTCATATGCACTGCAGCTATGAGAATATTATGGATTAATTAATTTGTCCTCAAATATTAACTGACGCTTGTCAGCCCACTTTGAGGTCTCTGGATATAGAGGGAAAAATTGGATCGGTGTCTGGTAGAGTTCCCGGGTAGCTCAGTTGGTAGAGCGTCGGTACGTTTAACCAAAGGTCCCGGGTT
This sequence comes from Periplaneta americana, assembly GCF_040183065.1. Lineage (NCBI taxonomy): Eukaryota > Metazoa > Arthropoda > Insecta > Blattodea > Blattidae > Periplaneta > Periplaneta americana. The sequence goes on along the minus strand of NC_091130.1, from coordinate 143,457,952 downwards.
CGATGCCCGGCCCCGGAACAAATTTTCCTTCGAAATTATTCATAGATAAAAGTAGTCTTAGACGTGATGAAGGATGGGTGGAGCGGAGAAAAATTCTCTCCAGCACCGGGACTCGAACCCGGGTTTTCAGCTCTACGTGCTGACGCTTTATCCACTAAGCCACACCGGATTCCAGTTCCGACGCCGGATTGAATCCTCTCAGTTTAAATTCCACCTCTTAGTTTTCCATTTAGTGGCCAACACTCATGCACTGTTTCACAGATGTGTGACAGTGGCACAATGTTCAATGCAATACGTACTGAGGTGCACTCACTACGAGTGACTAAGTGGCCTGGATCCGACAGAACGAGCGCCACCCATCTTCATCATATGGTAACGCAGAATTCTTGCACGGAAATATCATATGTACTTCGGTACATCATAATAATATGATATGCTTAAATAATCACTTAGTGATCAAGACGGCGCAGACAACTTGTGATTCATTTAAAGGGTCTTCATAACAATCACATTCATTATAAGTGTCTACATTTTATCATAACTCTGGATTACAGTACTATATCACTGAAGACAGGGGTTTTCCTTCCACTCATTTCCGAAGTGTTTACTTAATAATTCTGAACATCCGTAAATTTCTCTGGGTTTACTTTGATCTCTATCGTAATTAGCAGGGAAAGGATTTATATGTAAATACATATTTACTTATAAAGCTAATATAATTTATATTTTGCATTATCTTTATGTTTCACAATGTGTAGGGTTGAAAAATCCTACTTTTATTTTCCATATTTTTCCATATTTTAGAGTTTAGTACATATTTTCGTTAATTTCCATATATTTTCCATATTTCATATAAAACAGTCCATATTATATTAGGTTTAACAATAAAACAAAACAAAATTCCATTAACTTTTAAAAATACATTTCAACAATAGAGATTTAAACACATGTTCAGTAATCCCTTTAACATCAGAGTTATTTGAAAATTAGCAGTCCTATCAACAATGGGAAAGTAAGTTACAAAACTGTATTAATTTAATTTAAAATTTTTAACAGACTTCAGTTGTGCAGCTCAACAGTTAAATGCCAGTCAGAGTACACATAGGTTCAGTTTTGTAAATCATACTATAAAGACGGTAAATATGCCAAAAGTACGTCATTCAGTCAATTTAAAATCAAAACTAACAAGTTACATTTCAGAATTTAAAGAAGATGGTTTATCAACTGACAATAAAATATTATTTTGTAATTTGTGTCAGTGTGCAGTATCATCTACACAAAAGTTCCTGGTGCAACAACACATTACAACTAGTAAACATCAGGCCAACAAACAACTAAATTCCAAGCAGAGACAATTGTTTTTAACACAACCAACAACATCGAATGTAAGATCTGAGTTTAACATCGACCTGTGCCGTTCTCTCATCTCTGCTGATATTCCTCTCTACAAACTAAAGAATAAGGTCTTCAGGGAATTCCTTGAAAAATATACTCAACATACAATCCCGGATGAGTCAACACTTAGGAAGACGTATGCTCCATCCATCTACGATGAGACAATACAGAAGATAAGAGATGAAATTAAAGATAGTTCAATTTGGGTTTCCATTGATGAGACTCCCGACAAAGAAGGTAGACTTGTTGGTAATGTAGTTATCGGTTTGTTAAGTGAACAATATTCTGAACGAATTCTTTTACATTGTGATGTTCTAGAAAAGTGCAATAACAAAACTATAGTTAAACTGTTCAACGAAGCTATGGGTATCCTGTGGCCAAAGGGTATTATGTACGATAATGTGTTATTCTTTATTAGCGATGCTGCCCCTTATATGGTCAAAGCTGGACAAGCATTATCTGTTGTATATCCTAAATTGACTCATTTTACTTGTGTGGCGCATGCATTTCATCGTGTGGCAGAAGTGGTCAGAGACAATTTCCCTAAAGTAGATTTGTTGATTTCATCAGTGAAAAAAGTATTTCTCAAAGCTCCCAGTAGAGTTAACGTGTTGAAAGAAATGTACCCTGAAATTCCATTGCCACCAAAGCCAATTTTAACTAGATGGGGTACATGGCTAGAAGCAGTTGAATATTATGCCGAACATATAGACTCTATTAACAATGTTCTCCTTGCATTGGACTCTGAAGATGCAGTCTCAATTGATACTGCGAAAACAGTTACCTGTGACATAAGTGTGAAGAATGACTTAGCTCACATTCAGCATACATTTTCATGCATCATAAAAACGCTCAAAAGTCTCCAAAATAGGCACCTTTCACTATCTGAAAGTTTTGAAATTATAAATAGTACTGTGGAACAACTGAATCGTGGTAGAGGTAAAGTTGCAGATGCAGTAAGAGCTAAGGTGGACACTGTACTTTCAAAAAACCCTGGATATGAAGAACTACAAAAGGTTGTTGCTGTGATGAGTGGTGAATCAACAGTAAAGATTAACTTGGACTTATCCCCAGCAGACATTGTGAAATTGAATTATGTACCAGTTACTTCTTGTGACGTCGAACGCTCTTTTAGTCAGTATAAATCTATCCTCAGAGACAATAGAAGAAGATTCACTTTTCAGCACTTGAAAGAAATGCTTGTAACCTATTGTTATGGTAACAGACAATAAAAATTGTGTTTTGTTGAAACTACATTGGAAGATAAGGTACGTCCATTATATTTTTTGTTTAGTTTGATTAAAATGTACCAATATTTAACGTACATAGTCATTTTTTTATAATTTTAAGTCCATATTTAATTCCATATTTTGGTAAAAATCCATATTTAATTCCATATTTTGGTAAAAATAACTACATATATATTTACATATTTCATATATTTTTAGTCCATATAAATCCGTTCCCTGGTAATTAGTGAAGGATTCATTACCAGTCGTTTTTCTTTAGGACGTTTCCATTGGTCAGGATTAAATTTACGTTTTCTAGTCAGTTAAGGTGTACTCTTCAACGTATTGCTCTCCATATTCAACTGGGACATGCGAATCACAGAAATCTGCAGAAAAGTATATTCTATTATCCATGTGCTAAAAAGGATAAATGTTCATCTTCCCTCTTGCTTAAAAAAGTCCCTTGTGCAGACGCTTGTATTTCCCTATTTTGACTATGCTGACATTTTACTGACTGACCTCTCCAGCGACAACAAAACGAAACTTCAACGTGCTCATAATTTGTGTGTACGTTTTGTAAGCAATGTTCGTAAATATGAACATATCACCCCATCCCTGGAAGCAACAGGTTGGCTTAAACTAGATAAGAAAAGAAATTTACATTCACTTCTCTTTCTCTTCGAAATCTTGAACTCTTCTATTCCTTCGTACCTGTCGTCTCGCTTCGCTTACCTTTCTTCCCACCATAATCTGAACACACGCTCTCGTCATGAAACAATACCATCCCATCGCAACTCCGCATACTCATCCTCTTTCACAATAGCCCTGCCAAGACTCTGGAATTCGCTACCTGCTAGCATCAGGGACTGTCGAAATAAAATTGAATTCAAACGCAAACTTACTAGGCACTTGGTCAGTAATTGATTTCCTGTAAATAGTTTCCTTAATCTATCACAAAATATTTCAATATCCGATAATTTCATCACTATACAATTTTGTTATTCTAGGTTTAATTTGTTATTCAGTAAGTACAAAATATTCTTTGTTTTTCTATCATAAACTATCTAGCTTCCATTAGTCAGGTAATCTTTTCGTACTTTGATTTTTATTGTAATTGTAATAATTGTAAATTTAATATTGTAATTTTATTTGTAATTGTAACTGTAAATCTAATACTAATTGTAAATTTATTCTTCATATTATAGTTGGAATCTCCTGGTAGAGGGGCAGAGAAGGCCTGACGGCTTTATCTCTACCAGGTTAAATAAATAAATACTAAAAAAATAATACTGAACTCAAGCTTCCGCAAAATTGTTATATTTTAATACAATTTAGATATATATAACGGAACATAATCATTAAAACACCCAAACTTGTCAGAATATTAATATTAACTAGTTGCCATGACAGTTTTAAGTCTATCCAGCAATCTGAAAGGCTGAAATGGTCATGTCCATATTTGAAACAAACTATGCATGGAGGTGTCCGATTATGAAAGTAACAAAATATTTTAACGTTCACAAAAGCATTTAAACATGACTTTCTGAAATAAAAGGACCATAGATTTGAAAAGAGCGCGAAAAATACTATGGGGATCAATTCTTAACTAAATTTAGATAAAAATGACGTATGTTCGTCTTTGATACTTAGTTTCTCAGTTTATCTGGCTAAAAAGTGAACCTTGTTGGATTTGAATTGCTGTAGTATGAGCACGTAACACAGGCGCTTTGACATCCCTGATGTAGCTAGTCATTCAGTGTCGGTTCTTCCGTAAAAGTGTGAAACAGTTGTCATTCACACCACCCACCCCAAAGGCCTCCATCACATCCCAACTGGTTCACTCAATTAGTATTACACGACTGTCACTCTCAGTATGTGTGCAGTATAACCAGTTACCACAGAGTGGGGCAACAGCGATGACGAGTATGAGGAGAAAAAAAAAGATTTAATGAAATCGGTGCTGTGTTAACACGCTCAGATCTGACATTCATGTAAACGAGAGAAGGCTATCATCTCGTAGGTCAGCATTAATAAGCCTTTGCCACGTCTGTGGCTACAGTTCTAGCACGCTGGTATTCCATCCAATCGACCCGAGTTCGATCCTCGGCCAGATGTGTGTAGTGCCGCCATTTTGAATGTTCGTTTTACGTTATTAATATTTCATATAATTTCTTTTCCTTATGAAATTTCAAAGTAAAAGTGGCGGTGGCGGCAGCCACAGCAGCAGCGGCAGCAGCAGTAGTAGTGGTAGTGGTAGTGGTAGCAGTAGTAGTAATAGCAGTAACAGTAGTAGTAGTAGTAGCAACAGTAGTAGCAGCAGCAGTAGTAGTGGTAGTGGTAGCAGTAGCAGCAGTAGTAGTAATAGTAGCAGTAACAGTAGTAGTAGTAGTAGTAGTAGTGGTAGTAGCAACAGTAGTAGCAGTAGCAGTAGTAGTAGCAGTAGTAGTATTAATAGTAGCAGCAGCAGTAGTAGTATTAGTAGTAGTAGCAGCAGAAGTAGTAGTAGCAGTAGTAGTAGTAGCAGTAGTAGTAATAGTAATAGCAGTAACAGTAGTAGTAGTAGTAGTAGCAGTAGCAGTAGTAGTAGCAACAGCAGCAGTAGTAGTAGTAGTAGCAGCAATAGTAGTAGTAGTAGAAAAATAGGAGTAGTAGGAGTAGCAAAATAGCAGTAGTAGTAGTAGCAGGAGTAGTAGCAGCTGCAGTAGTAGTAGTAGTAATAGTAGTAACAGTAACAGTAGTAGTAGTAGCAAAATTAGTAGCAGTAGCAGTAGTAGTAGCAACAGCAGTAGTAGTAGTAGCAACAGTAGTAGCAACAGCAGTAGTAGTAGTAGCAACAGTAGTAGCAACAGCAGTAGTAGTAGTAGCAATAGTAGTAGCATTAGTAGTAGTAGCAGTAGTAGCAGTAGCAACAATAGTAGTAGTAATAGGAGCAACAGCAGTAGTAGTAGTAGTAGCAACAGTAGCAGTAGTAGTAGTAGCAACAGCAGTAGTAGTAGTAGTAGTAGTAGTAGCAACAGTAGTAGCAGTAGTAGTAGTAGCAACATCAGTAGTAGTAGTAGTAGTAGCAACAGTAGTAGTAGCAGTAGTAGCAACAGCAGTAGTAGTAGTAGCATTAGTAGTAGTAGCAACAGTAGTAGCAGTAGTAGCAACAGTAGTAGCAGTAGCAGTAGTAGTAGCAACAGTAGCAGTAGTAGTAGTAGTAGTAGTAGTAGTAGCAACAGCAGTAGTAGTAGTAGTAGCAACAGTAGTAGCAGTAGTAGTAGTAGTAGCAACAGCAGTAGTAGTAGTAGTAGTAGCAGTAGCAGCAACAGCAGCAGTAGTAGTAGTAGTAGCAAAAGTAGTAGCAGTAGTAGTAGCAACAGCAGTAGTAGTAGCATTAGTAGTAGTAGTAGCAACAGTAGCAGCAGTAGTAGTAGCAACAGCAGTAGTAGTAGCAGTAGCAGTAGTAGCATTAGTAGTAGTAGTATTAGTAGTAGTAGTAGTAGTAGTAACAGTAGCAGTAGTAGTAGCAACAACAGTAGTAGTAGTAGCAACAGTAGTAGCAGTAGTAGTAGCAACAGCTGTAGTAGTAGTAGTAGCAGCAACAGTAGTAGTAGTAGCAACAGTAGTAGCAGTAGCAGTAGTAGTAGCAACAGCAGTAGTAGTAGTAGTAGCAGCAACAGTAGTAGTAGTAGCAACAGTAGTAGCAGTAGCAGTAGTAGTAGCAACAGCTGTAGTAGTAGTAGTAGCAGAAACAGTAGTAGTAGTAGCAACAGTAGTAGCAGTAGCAGTAGTAGTAGCAACAGCTGTAGTAGTAGTAGTAGCAGCAACAGTAGTAGTAGTAGCAACAGTAGTAGCAGTAGCAGTAGTAGTAGCAACAGCAGTAGTAGTAGTATTAGTAGTAGTAGTAGCAGTAGTAGCCACAGCAGTAGTAGCAGTACCAGTAGTAGTAGCAAAATGGCAGGAGCAGTAGTAGTAGCAGTAGTAGTATTAGTAGTAGCAGCAGTAGTAGTAGTATTAATAGTAGTAGTAACAGTAGCAGTAGTATCAGTAGTAGTAGTAGTAGTAGTAGTAGTAGTAGCAGTAGTAGTAGTAACAATTTTATTTTAAAATGTATAGCAACGCCAATTAAATAAATTACATAAAATCTGTTAAAACATTACCCTCCAAATGAACAAGGAAATACATCAGATTTAGCGGCAAAACCGCTGAATTAGCAACAATGGTTGCAACGCCATTGTCAACCGGTACACGTCATAATAGTTCAATTTGGTAGCTTATGAATGAGCATGAACATGTTGTGTAGTATCCGCGCCCCAGCTGTAAAACTCCGGCGGGAATGCAGGTCACGTGATTACTCGGTAGGAAGCATTGTAAATGGAATTATGACTAATATAGGGTATTAAAAACACACACTCCCCTATCTTACAACAGCAATGACTAATTAATGACTAATGAGTCAACGATGTACAGGTACGTAACTAGCATCAGCAATAGCTCAGTGGTGATTCAGTTCCGCTGATTTCTCTTCGTAACAGTTGGACGTGTGAGGTGAGAGGACGGTCATTTCCTTGTATCCGTTTTCAAGAGATAAAAAAGAAACGACGAGATAAGCAAATTGCCACTTCGTCCACGACACTTATATTTCATAGAAGTCCACGCCTGTGGAGTAACGGTTAGCGCGTCTGGCCGCGAAATTAGGTGGCCCGGGTTCGAATCCCGGTCAAGTTACCTGGTTGAGGTTTTTCCGGGGTTTTCCCTCAACCCAATGTGAGCAAATGCTAGGTAACTATTGGTGCTGGACCCCGGACTCATTTCACCGGCTAAAAACCTTGAGATGTTGATAACCTACTTAAAAAAATATTTCATTGACCGTTTAACCAGCGAATAGGGATTATAAAGAATGGACACTGAGCGAATTTTCCTGTGTTTTGTTTCTCTGTGCGCCAGCGGCTAGTTCCACTTTCAAGCGCTAGAGGTAGTGTAAACGAGCATACGCTAAGATAATAATTCAGAATAGAGTTAAGGCACAGGATCCAAACAACGCCTACCTTATTGCATAATCCAGTAACGCTTTGCTTCAAATAAATTCAAGTTAACAGCTTTTCCTTATTTCTCAGTGACAAACTAGTTGTAATAATAATATTTTATATTTCAGATATCATAAATTATATTATAAAATAATACAATGCATTATAAAATTAAGTATCGAATTCGTTTAATATTTGTATATAATATAATATAGGTATATGGTTTTACTTCTCGTAAGAGTTTTGTTTTTCCATTTTCAGCGCTATCAAATCATTACATATTTTAATTGTTGTAGGGGTCAACGTCTCAACTCTCATTATAAAGGAACTCTAGAGTCTAGACATTACAGTTAATGAAGGATTTGTTATTTTATGGATCCGATTTATTTTATTTGAGTACATAATGTACCTAGATGTATTAATTATATGTGTTATATTTCCGCTGTGTCGACTGCTAGCTGGTGTGATGTCAGCGCCAACTCTAGGGAGAAAGCAGAATCTCACGCTCTAGCTGGCTTGAAGGTCATTGAAATCGGTCCGGCTACATCAAAGGTACCGACGCGAAGTGTCCATTCTTTATAATCCCTATTCGCTGGTTTAACAGCCCTTATCTAGTTCTTGCCTGGAGAGTCCATTCATTCATAGTTCTCTGCCCAAGGGCAGGTCTTTCACTGCAAACCCAGCACTTCCTATCTTTCCTGTTTTCTGCCTTCCTCCTTGTCTCCTCATATGATCCACATCGTCTATCATCTGATATTGTTAGTTAGTTAGTGGGATTTAAAAAGGGCATGTCAGCTACTCTGGTTATTTGCACCCTTGTCATCTGATAGCTTCTTCTATCCCGAACTCTTCTCCCCAGTGTTGCCAACTGGACGAAAATTCCGTCTGAACTGACGGAATTTCAACGTAGCGGACGGGAAAAAAAATGGCTTTGACGGGTGACGGATTTTCTGGCGGAAATTATGATTTACATCGTCTTTTGACATTTTTAGCTGCTGTCGTTTTTAATTGTTTAATTTTTTAGAGATTTTAGTTTTTATTTGAACAGCTCTGCCTGTTCCTTACTATGTTTAAGAATTCCCTGTTTCAGATTTCCTCCTAATCAAGTTAGATGTTGAAGAATTATTATTTTAACCAGGATTAGTAAGTATATATATATTATTGGGTCTTATTTTTTTTTTAATTTTGACGGATTCTGACGGGGACACAATTTATGTGTTGGCAACACTGCTCCCGTTCATCATTCAGTAGGCAGTTTCTTCTCAACCAGTGGCCCAGCCAATTCATTTTTCTCTTCTGATCAGTTTCAGTATCATTCTTTCTTCACCCACTCTTTCCAACACGACTTCATTTCTTATTCTGTCTGTCCATTTCACACGCTTCATTCTTACCCACATTCACATTTATTTTCAAATGCTTCTTTCTAGACGTTTCTCTTCACTTCGTCGTAATGTCCATGTTTCTGCCCCATATAATGCGCCAAACTCCACAGACAGAACTTCACTAGTCTCTTCCTTAGTTCTTTTTCCAGAGGTCCGCAGAAGATGCTCCTTTTTCTTATTAAAAACTGGTACAATTCGAGCCAATCCATTCTCTGCAAGTTTTAGGTATGTCCTTTTCTATCAATAGGCATAATCCCATACTTAAAACATTATTATTGTATTAACAAACAAATGCGACATAATGAATTGAAACAAAAATAAGGTTAATATTGAATGTTTAATATTTTATACTACAATTTTTTAGAATTAGCCTACAACACAAAGGTCTATAGAATAATGTTTAAATTAGTAAATAATATTTAAGGTTACATCTGCACCATGTTTATATTTATTACGCAGTTAACATTATCCATTACACAAATCGAGGAAATGTTACCACAGTCTACTATATACAGTCGCGAAGCTCAATATGTAGTAAAAATGCAAACATGGGTAGTTGCCCACCACTAGGATCGCTACTATCGCCTGATCATCGCAGATCTCTCTCCTAGTAGACGACAAAATATGTTACACTTTCCTTGTCGTGTTCTTTTGGAAAAATTAACACCTTCCTTACATTATTGAAATATTAAATGCAAAAAGTTAATTTATTATTTTAATGAAGTTTATTAAATTCCACCATAAACTCGAAGATACCTGCAAGAAATAAGTTAATATAATTTTTGTTTGTGCAAAACGAACTGAAATTTACTGTAATGGCTTCACTCATTCAAGATTATAGCGATAATTAACTATGAAACCAATAAATATTAATTTGCATTTCTCTTTACAACTATAATAATAATGGAAATATGAATTAATGGAGTAACTTACGTGTACCCGTACTTGTAGTGTAGGCTTACGTAGTTAACAAAGTGGGATGAGGTTAAGCAATAATAATCACACCAGAATTGGAAATAAAACGTGATCAATAAATTTTAATGTAACAGACTTTTTCTACGTCTCTAGTAAAGCGACAAATAAAAATAACAACAAAATTAACAGCTATAATTAAAAACATATCCTTTGAAAAAAAAAAAGTAGGCCTAAGCAATAATAATCCCACCAGAATTGAAAATAAAACGTGATCAATAAATTTCATTAAAACAAACTTAATTTTTCTAAGTCCTTAGTAAAATAACACATAAAAATAATAATAAAATTAATAGCTACAATTAAAAATATATCTTCTGAAAAAAAAAGTAGACCTAACCTTTATTTCACTGGAAATTTAGCAGCCTAAGTGACAGAACTTTAACCGGTATCTAATGTCCTTTCGGTTAGACTAAAACATTTCATTGTGAAATTTAAGGATATAATATATTCTAACAGTCACAAAGAACTTCAAAATTAAGAGTTTTGTTTCTGCGCAGCATTCTTGTGGAAACCCAGGAACCTTTCTGAATCTTTCGGAAATCGGAAAAAGGATAACTCTGGCCTCTTTGTCTTACTGTTGCTACAATTTATAGCACTACAAACGTCTCCTCCTTGTCCCATATTATTATTCCAATTATTATATTTTAGCCATTAACATTTTTATTATAACCAATAACGAACGTTGTGAAATTTTCACAAGCATCAATGTGAAATACACAACGAGCTATCACTCGATAGAAATACGACACAGTCCAAAGTCGACCATGGGCAGTCTATTGTTTCTAGTTGCTAACCGCTTGGAGCGCTTTATCACGAGATTTGCAAAAAAACACCTCAAGCTTCGCGACTGTATATAGTAGACTGTGATGTTACTTCTATGGACTGTGGAAGTCGTACATATCTGTGTCTGTTCTCCTTGTAAAACTTCTACAAAATTTCTACCTCCTTGAATCATTCTCCAATCGCTTCGTTACATTTATCTAATACTTCTTTTCGAACTTCAAAATATCCATCCGTCCATGATTTCCGTCTGTCAACTGTTCCTGCATGGATAACTCCGTAATGAGAATAATTCCTTCGCACCAACTTCAACAATACATACGGGCCAGTTCATTTTGAGCATACTTAGGGGTGTTATTTTCTACCGAGTGTTCAATACGAACGTGTTAATATTTATTTATTAAAAAATAATGAAATTCGACATAATATAAAATAAAGTATTGTACGTTACAAGAATTGAAAATGTTTTATGAATTCTTTTCGACATTAAACTCATCCGTAAAACCTAATTTTCAATTATTGTAATGTAAATAAGTAATTTAAACGATTGCAACCTTTTAAGGGGATCCGGTACGTCCTATCTCGGCTATGTTAAAATCATTACATTTGATGCAGCTTTTCTCAGAAACTGCTAGTAGTAGGCACTTGATTTTTTTACACGTTATTGTTACATATACTGACCTGAATTTAACACAGCCTATTGAAGGAAAAGTGCATAGTACATTAAATATGATTTCTTTTGTTCCGGTCCAAAATTTAACTACAATTTTCAATATATATCACTACGTAATTATTTTCATAATTTAGATTTCTTGAAAATCTCATGTTAAATTAGGGACATGGCTTGTGGCATTGTTCTCTGAAAATTTGTAAGTCCTATGTGTAATAGAAGCTGAGAAAAGCTTCATTTTTGTAAGAAAAAAATAAACTTACAGAAAAACGTTCAAAATATTAAACTTTTTATTTTCATTCAAAATATTAAATCTTTTATTCTCATATATTGTATACTGTAATAGTTTCATATATTGTATACTGTAATAGAGAAAAAAAGAATTTGTAATTATTGCAAAATGCTCCCTGTGGCTGAGCATATTTTAGGGGTGTTCTTTTCTACCAATTGTTCAATACATACGCGTTGATATTTATTTATTAAAATTAATGAAATTCGACTTAATATAAAATAAAATATTGTACGTTACAAGAATTTAATAGTACATTATGCAACGAGCCTATAATGATAGTAATTAAGAATCGAGTATGGATATTTATGAAACGAGCTCAAGCGAGTTTCATAATTTTCATACGAGCTTCTTAATTACCATTATAGGCGAGTTTCATACGACTTTTTATGCTCGACCCTATTTCTAACTTGAAATTACATTTTATTTGTAACTGACAAGATCGGAAGTGACCTTGTTCTAGGTCGTGAATTGTGAGATGTGCGCAGAAGAGAAAGTATTGATTTTTTCCGAGGAACAATAATGTCATTGACCTTGACATAGTCCCGTTAAACTTGATAATATTATAATTTTATAACTTTGATTATTGAATTCGACATTGAAAAACGAGATGACAAATTGAATTTATTTGAATATTATTTACAATTAACGCTAATTATTATAGTAACAGAACATTACCTTCTGCGACAGTATTGGATTTCCAGCCTCCGTGACTTTTCGCTAATTCTCTTTCGATTGCATATCCGAGAATAATCGATACTTGCGGTTTTATAACGGTACAAAGCTGACCTGTCATTGGCTGAACAGTTGTAACCTGAGTCGTCATTGGCTGAACAGTTGTAACCTGAGTCGTCATTGGCTGAAAGACCTGACCTTTAATGAGTAGGTGTACTTTAATGAGGTCCATTAAAGGTCTGCTACCAGGTGTATAATTACTACATTTCGGCATGGTCGAGCATAAAATGTTTTATGAATTCGTTTCGACATTAAACTCACCCGTAAAACCTAATTTTCAATTATTGTAATGTAAATAAGTAATTTAAACGATTGCAACCTTTTAAACAATATCGTATATTACAAATAATAAAATTAAATGCAGATTCAAATGACAAATCTAATACTTTAGAAAAGACCTAGCATAATTTCTGACAATGAGTACATAATCAACCACTGGATCACGTGGGGCAAAAGCTATGACGAACATGTGGGGAGGGGCGATTTAATGGAAACGCCAGGGCTATGCTGGGGGCAGTCACAATTGCATTATGCGCACCTGACGGCTTCTGCGTGTTTTGTGGACTTAATTGCTTGTAGATGATGGAGTGATAATGGCTGAATGAACTCCACTGATTGGACGTGTGATCTGTGGCACAACAAAGTGACTCACTAGCTGATCTTATCGCCCATTTCGTGTGGTAGCGGCGGCGACGGGAGATTATTTCCACGTTCCACTCTTCATGTAGGATTAAGGCCTTGAACTTAAATGCACTCTCTGTACTTTCTTCCATATTGTCTGAAGTTAACAGCTTCAAGTGTTATGGCCGGTTTTTCCAAGTATTATTAGAAAATTTAACGACTGTTAAACTCTAAACAGTTTGTTAATTAATAAAATTGTTGGCCAGTTTGTCCAAGTGATGTTTAATTTTGCTTAACGAATGTTAAATTAACAGTCTGTTTATTTTTAACGCTTTGTTAATGTATTTTCCATTTGTTCAACATAATTTTGTTTAAGATAACCATCACTTAACTATAACGTCTGTTAGCACTATTTTAACTACTCAACAGCAGTTGGTAATGATTCTACACATGTAAGACAATTTTTGATTGGCTAAAATTAATCTTTAAATTCTATATTATAGAGTGAGTCATGAAACTTGCATAAAATGACAACCTGTTATAATAGGCCACGCTCCATAAACAAACAGTTGACAAATGAAAGTTATAGGTGACGTGCTGAATAATAATTACAAAGTAAGGTTATATTTCCTCATTGCTATTATGGATACGAAATACGAAAGAAATAAAATAACACTGATGTATTTAAACAGTCCAAAGTATTTTTAAATGGTATATTACCAGTCATATGCTAAACATTCCCTACAGAGAGAGACAAAATATTAATTTCGCAACTTCTGTTCGAACAGCTGTGGAGACATCGGCCATATTTAACTAACTGTTAAACGAGTTAACTGCCCGAAATCCTACATTTAAAATTAACAAACTGTTAATAATCTGTTAAACCAAACTGGTGTTGAAAACATACAATTATTTTATTAATTAACAAACTGTTTAGAGTTTAACAGTCGTTAAATTTTCTAACAATACTTGGAAAAACCGGCCATGTATGTTTTCAACACCAGTTTGGTTTAACAGATTGTTAACAGTTTGTTAATTTTAAATGTAGGATTTCGGGCAGTTAACTCGTTTAACAGTTAGTTAAATATGGCCGATGTCTCCACAGCTGTTCGAACAGAAGTTGCGAAATTAATATTTTGTCTCTCTCTGTAGGGAATGTTTAGCATATGACTGGTAATATACCATTTAAAAAATACTTTGGACTGTTTAAATACATCAGTGTTATTTTATTTCTTTCGTATTTCGTATCCATAATAGCAATGAGGAAATATAACCTTACTTTGTAATTATTATTCAGCACGTCACCTACAACCTTCATTTGTCAACTGTTTGTTTATGGAGCGTGGCCTACTATAACAGGTTGTCATTTTATGCAAGTTTCATGACTCACTCTATAATATAGAATTTAAAGATTAATTTTAGCCAATCAAAAATTGTCTTATATGTGTAGAATCATTACCAACTGCTGTTGGGTAGTTAAAATAGTGCTAACAGATGTTATAATTAAGTGTTGGTTATCTTAAACAAAATTATGTTGAACAAATGGAAAATACATTAACAAAGCGTTACAAATAAACGGACTGTTAATTTAACATTCGTTAAGCAAAATTAAATATTACTTGGACAAACTGGCCATTAAAGTTTTTAACATATTCCTTTTATAGAAAACTCAAATCTTTTCTTGAATCTTCCAGTTGACCTTTCCTCTTCTGTTAATTTATGTGCAGTATAGACCTGTCTGTGTTTTACAGACTTTGTTTGATATTCTTATACGATTCAAACCACTTTTAAATTAACAATAAATTTTTGTACACAACATTTTTTGCTTACGTTTAGGTTTAATCACCATCTGTATTTAAAATCATTCACACCTGCACACCCACTTAACAAGCATCTTGCTTTGTTTACCTTTCACTACCTCTAATCAGGAATCTGTACCTTCTTCCTATTCCTCCGCACATAACATTCTTCTACTCATCATCTTTCAATATATCGCTTCCCCTGTTTGCAATTCTCTTCCTGACCATGTCAGAGATTGTCGGACAATATCAAAATTAAAGTGAAAGTTAAAAAGCCACATTCCAGTTGATGGAATTCCTTGCTAAACACCTGTCCAATTGCGAAACTTCGGCTTTGGACATAATTCATAATAGTATCTCTATTCTATAAGTCATATTATCAGTTTTACTCTAACATCAGAAGTATAATAATAATAATAATAATAATAATAATAATAATAATAATAATAATAATAATAATAATAATAATAATAATAATATCTCTTTCATTTTTGTTGCATTAGTTTTATAAGTGCTCTGAAAAGTTCTCTTTGATCCTCTATTGAATTTTCATGTAATTTGTATTATTTACTGTCACTGTATTATGTCTTATCTGATATGATAGAAGAAAAAGTCTTATAGCGTTAATCCTATCAGATTAAATAAGAATGAATGAATGAATGAATGAATGGATAAATTAAACAAATAAATAAGTAAATAAATAAATAAACAAATAAGTAAATAAATAAAGAAATAAGTAAACAAATAAATCAATGAATTAAATAAATAAATACATAAATAAATAATTAAATAAATGAATAATGAAATAAAGAAAATTAAATAAAAAGTAAATAAATAAACAAACATACAAGTAAATAAATAAATAAATAAATAAAATAAATAAATAAACAATGAAATAAATGAATAAGTAAATAATTAAATAAACAAATACACAAATAAATAAATAAACATTAAATGAATGAATGAATTAAATAAATAAATACATAAATTAATAATTAAATGAACAAATAAATAACCAAATAAATAAATAAATAGGTAAACAAACAAACAAATGAATTAACAATAAATAAATAAATACATAAATAAGTAACTAAATAAATAATTACATAAATTAATAATTAAATTAATAAATAAATAACCAAATAAATAAACAAACGAACAAATAAATGAATTAACAATAAATAAATAAATAAACAAACAAATCAGTAAGTAAAGAAATAAGTAAATTAACAAACAATTAAATAAACAAATAAATAATCAAACAAATATAAATCAATTAATTAAATAAATAAATAATCAAATAAGTAAATAAATAAATAAATAAATACACAAATAAATAAATAAACATTAAATGAATGACTGAATTAAATAAATAAATAAATACATAAATTAATAATTAAATG
Organism: Periplaneta americana; assembly: GCF_040183065.1. Lineage (NCBI taxonomy): Eukaryota > Metazoa > Arthropoda > Insecta > Blattodea > Blattidae > Periplaneta > Periplaneta americana. The sequence continues at coordinate 143,441,665 of NC_091130.1, read as the reverse complement.
AATAAATAAATAACCAAATAAATAAATTGGTAAACAAACAAACAAATGAATTAACAATAAATAAATAAATACATACATAAATAAGTAATTAAATAAACAATTACATAAATTAATAAATAAATAAATAACCAAATAAATAAATAAACAAAAAAACAAATAAATTAATTAAGAATAAATAAATAAATAAATAAATAAAGTAAAATTTAAGTAAACAATATTATCTTAAAATATGAAAAACAGAAACAGCAGTCTATCAAAGAAATGAATACAATAAGAGTAAAAAATATTCTGGACGGACAAACACTGTATCAAGTAAATTATTTCAATTATTAGGTTACAAAATTTCCCAAAAGCGACTGTTAAATTACTAGAAACAAACTAAACGCGTTGTCTTCATGTTATTACTACAGTTATATTTATTTTTATGTGCCGAGTAACTTTTGCGCCATACGAATAGGCCTATTTCTGGACGGCGCAAAAAGTCATTAGACAATGAGAATTATGCGCCATTTAAAATGGTATCACCATGGAATGATAATTTTGTCATGATAGGGTGGCAGTATTGAACCAAAAATAGTCAGTTGATTATTAATTTGTTTCATTGTTTCGCAACCCACTTCAAGCATGCAAGTAATACTGTAACTATAGTTTTGCAATGTTAAGTTTCTCTTGCGACACCCTGTGTATACACATTCACGGAGAGATACTAGTAACTACTTAACAAGTTTCATTTAATGTAATTTGTAATTTCAATTAGACTAGAAGAAAACAAACTAAATTGAAGGAACATGAGATTGTGCTATAGTGAGAGATAGACAGACAGAGCAAATGCTACACGTTTTAGCTCGACAATAGGCAAATTTACAGCTTCCACGGAGCTCGGGAAGATTACAAACACTAGCGAAGCTGTCTTAATGAAACCCTCTGCAAACTAACCAGTTTAAATGATGCGATCCATAATCTAGTCACGGTTGAAGAATGTGCTGGAGATACCAAACCATACAAGAAGCGTAATGATGACTCGAAGTGTGCGAGTCAGAAGTCCATAACATGATACAGTAGAGGAGGCGAGACATGCCCTCTGGCCGTATGTTGCATGGCTGTATCATCAATGCATATACAGGGTCAAAAATTTAGGATGTGAATTCTAAAGTCATTCGAAGTCAAAAAGTTCATATGAAAATGGGTCCGTTTTCGAACGGTTACGGAGACATCGCTCTTTGATTTCACAAAAACTTCTGAGATTCCATTGTACTAACTCGCATTTAGAGACAGATAACGCACAAATTTAAAGTTTATATTCACATATGCATACATATCTAATATTCTAGATGTCGGGGTCGATGTTTTCGCACATTTTCAAAGGTACCTCCTTCTGCTTCAATGCACTGTTGCGCTCGGGCGTGAATCGCGCGGGAGAGTTGCTCGTGGCTGTTCTTTATGCCGCACCCAAAATACGGTCGATTAGCGTCTCTCTCGTTTCCCCCTTCCTATGCTATACCAAGTCTTTCTTTTTTTAATTGGGTTATTTTACGACGCTGTATCGACTTCTCAGGTTATTTAGCGTCTGAATGAAATGAAGGTGATAATGCTGGTGAAATGAGTCCGGAGTCCAGCACCGAAAGTTGCCCAGCATTTGCTCGTATTGGGTTGAGGGAAAACCCCGGAAAAAACCTCAACCAGGTAACTTGCCCCGACCGGGAATCGAACCCGGGCCACCTGGTTTCGCAGCCAGACGCGCTGACCGTTACTCCACAGGTGTGGACACCAAGCCTTTCATCTAACCTCATAGATAGTAAATACTCTTCGATATGCTACCCTCTGTTCGGAAAGCGTCGTTCATATTCAGCGACGGCACCCAAGGAACTTCTATCGCACAAACCATAAACATACACAATATCGGCGTATTCTGAAGTTGAAAATTTATAAGGCATCTTGAAAAACACAACTTAACACTTCCGATAACTGTATCTGTATAATGTACTGGTTCTGTGTCATTACATCAGACAAGGGCAGACGATTGGACATTTGTAATGCCCCCACCTGGTTTGTTCTCTTATCTACATCGCTCACAATGCAGATTCCTATGTTACGTCATTCATTGCGATCGGTGACCTTGTCTCACGTTCTCACGTCAGCAGCATATGGTAACGTCTGATTCACAATTGGGCGAATGCAAAAAATGCATCTAGCTCCGCCATTGTTCGAAAACGAACCTTTGTTCATGTGAAGTTTTTCACTCAAAATGGCCTAAGATATCGTATTCTAAATTTTTTACCTTTCCTCGTGAATCACCCTGAATAGGAGGAAGATAGGTTTTAGTCTGAGATGACTTTCAGTGTCGGTAGATTCGTATAATATTAACCGTCATGAAACAAACTCTCTTTCTGATAGCTCTTTCCTTCTCCTCTCGCACAACTCACATGCCAGATCTCGCCTCCTCATCTAAGCCGATAGACTACTCGCAAATTACTCCCATAATCCACTGAGGCACAAAGGAGTCACTCCACTAAAAATGACAACTTTTTTCCTAATTTTTTTTTCAAGTAAATTTTGAGAGCGTGTTCACTATGTAAAGGACTAACAAAATCCAATTTTTTTTTTAATATTTTCAAACTCAAGTTTTTAGTAGAACATCTCAATTTTTAAGCTTACTTTTTTGGTTACATTCACAAGACATAGAGAAACATTCCTATGCATTCGTTTTATGAAATATCTCATTTATTCATTTTCAGAATTTTTTTTTAAATTTTTAAAATGTTATTTTTTCAGTAATTCAGAATTGTACGTATGCATGTATGTATGTATGTATGTATGTATGTATGTATGTATGTATGTATGTATGTATGTATGTATGTATGTATGTATGTATGTATGTATGTATGTATTTATGTATGTATTTATGTATGTATGTATGTACAGTATGTATGTATGTATGCATGTATTTATTAACACTACAATTGGGTATATACCCGGTGGCAGTGATATATAATATACAATAATACCATTACAGTTATACAATAATTACAGCAATAAAAGAAAAATAAAATAAAATAAAATGAACCTAAATTTTACTTCTAAGTATAAATAAATAGATGCAATAAACCTAGGACTATAAATAAAAAACTATTCTATAATAACGCCTACAATATGCAAAAGTAAACCAAACTTATAAGTACTTCTATTTCACCCAACTATTACCAATTTAAGTAATTACATATCACCTTAATTAATTACAAATCAACTTAATTACATATCATCTTAATTAATTACATATCACCTTAATTAATTACAAATCAACTTAATTACATATCATATTAATTAATTACATATCACCTTAATTAATTACAAATCAACTTAATTACATATCATCTTAAGTAATTACATATCACCTTAATTAATTACAAATCAACTTAATTGTATATCATCTTAAGTAATTACATATCACCTTAATTAATTACAAATCAACTTAATTACATATCATCTTAAGTAATTACATATCACCTTAATTAATTACAAATCAACTTAATTACATATCATCTTAAGTAATTACATATCACCTTAATTAATTACAAATCAATTTAATTACATATCATCTTAATTTATTTACATATCAACTAAATTACATATCATATTAATTAATTACATATCAACTTATTTAATTACGTGACACAACTTAGGTAATTACCCTGCCCTACAAATTTACATTTTCAGTCTAATCTTCTCAACCTTTCCTTAAATGTATTGATTTTGAGAGGACCACCCTGAAAGATTGCAGCAGGTAAGCTGTTCCAGTCTACTATTGTGCGGTTAACAAAGGAAAATTTTGCCACGTCCGTTCTTTGTTTTCTACATTTAAACTTCCTAATATGATCGGTCCTGCCTAAGTATGTGTTATATAAATATTGATTTTACTTTCAAATCTATTTTTCCGTACTGTTTGCATGTTTTCAGGTTGCAATAAGCAAACTTTAACTGTAATGTGTTGCAATGTCTGCTTATCTTTGGTATTCCATATTTCCGATTTGCACCATATTCCTTTTTTATGCACTAAAATTTGAAATATGCATTAACCTCTTAAATATGCAAATGTATGCACTATAATATCTTGACCTTCGGTTTTAAATAACTTGAAATGCATTTATATAGGTCTAATGGTAGCATATGATTTGTAACCTAGAGGTAAAATATGCAGATATACTAAAACCCGGCCCATAATTATAAACGGACAGTTGGGAAATTGCACCGTTTTGTCCTGCTGTTTTCCATGGCAATACTTGAGAATTTGTAGTCAATTTAAATACGAACACAATCAAGTTGTAAACTAGATGTGTAGTTTATAAAGGTATAAGAATAGATGCGGCAGTAAGGTCTTTATTTTGAGTGACCTAGTTAAATTACATAACATGAAATGAGGAAGGGACAACGCCCTATTCGTGTTGTTACAGAGGGATGATCAACCATAATTACATACATGTTAACATGGGACATGCATTACAGGACAGTCGGCGTTATGAAATTGCTTGCCCTCGAATGGTCTGAGAGTCTAGGCTTCTTCTCTTGGCATACAGGAGCATTGCATTGATATGAAGAAGACGTTGAAGGAAATATTTAAAAAACAATCTCTTGATGTGGACATTAATGACGACGGAGATGAAAGCAGAATGTTAATGGTCTTATAATGAAGATTATATAGTCCAATGCTACAGAGTGGTGGGTAATAGGTATGCATTTAACAATACGTACTTAAATTTCTACACACTATCAAAATGTGGGTTAAGGCTATGAATCTGTGAAATTTCTAACTTTTACATTTTTACACTAAGTAATCTGAAACTTTAAACACATATTTCTTATAATGTGGACATGCAATATATAAATTGAAGGGCTCAGACCCAAAGGCGACCAACCCACAATTTTGTATTGTTCATTATTAAGCCTTTTTTCAAAATTATACATTGTTGTTATAGATTCATGATATGTTTTTGTATTTATTCAATGTAGACCAATTAAAATAAATTGTGAAACCAATAATTTTTGTCAGGATCCTCTTAATATAAACTCTTATTTACTCATTTTGTAATTGAGGGTTAGTCGCCTTTGGCTCTGAGCCCTTCAATTTTCGCTTTGATATTCCAATTAGTTTATTTATAATTAATATTTGTTGTTTTTTAATACTGAATTATAATTGTCCCAATTTTCAAAGTTTACATAATTTTTCTCTTAAATTTTTATTTAAATTATTCCTGGTAGATTTATGTAAAATATGACACATGCTTTTAATATTTTTCCAATTCCTTTTGAGGAAAAAATACACTCAGGGACAAAAAAAACCGGACACTTTAATATTTGCTGGTATTTTGCAAAACATTATCTTCTCATACAATATTATGGTAGCCATCTGTTGTTATGGAGACGTGTATACATTGTTGATTGTTTTTTGTTTTATAAACATGCCATTACAACCAAATATTCCAATTTTGCTTTCGGAGTCTCAAATATAACAATTTTGTCTCAACCATTTTATGCTTCATTATCGTTATCATTCGTTATTTCTTTATTTTTACATTTTCTGAGTTTAAGTGGGGTTGTAACATTTGTCTTAAAACAAGATGCGACCTGAAGATGTGGCTCGAGCTGTAGCCCTTTACGATGATGGACGCAGTGTACGTTACATTGCAAATGTTATGAATATGGCTAGAAGCACAACCCATAATGCCATAAAACGGTATAGAGAGAGCCTAGAATATACCAGAAGACCAGGTTCGGGTCGTTCAAGAGCTACAAATCCAAATGAAGACAGGTATATGGTGTTGAGAGTTCTTAGGGAGCGCAACCTGCCAGCTACTAGTGTAGCCCAGCAATTTGTTAACATGCATGGACGCCCAATTTCGGCCAAAACAGTTAGAAGGAGGTTGAAAGCAAGTGGACTGATATCAAGTAGGCCTGCAACTGGTCCCAGACTTCTCAGGATGCACAGAGTTGAACGACTGCGTTTTGCAAATGATCACAGGGATTGGAGAAATGGACAGTGGAGCTGTGTTCTGTTCATCGATGAGTCCCGTTTCAATCTGTGCTCACCTGATGGACGTGAAAGAGTTTGGAGAAGGAGGGGAGAACGATTTTCACAGTGTTGCATTTCCGAAAATATGCCGTATGGAGGTGGTGGAATGATGGTTTGGGCAGAAGTGTGTACGGATGCTCGTACAGAGTTGGTTTTTGTTGAAAATGGAAGACTAACAGCTGATAGGTATATAAATGAATGTTTGGCTGATCATGTTGTGCCATTTGGCCAATTTGTAGGCGACAATTTCGTTTTAATGCACGATAATGCACGGCCGCATATTGCCCATGCGGTCGGTGATTATCTCCAAGAAGTGGGAATCCATGTTCTTCCATGGCCAGCAAGGAGTCCAGACATGAACCCAAATGAACACGTGTGGGACATGCTGGGACGGCATGTTAAGAATAGACGACCGAGACCAGAATCGTTACAAGAGTTGAGGCGAGCACTTGGCGAAGAATGGGAACTTATTCCTCAAGAAGACATTGCTAACCAAATTGAGAGCATGCCAAGACCTATGGATGCAGTTAGTCATGCCAGAGGGGGTAATACCCGTTACTAAAAAGAGTTTTTAATGTTTAAGGCACCATAAAATGAAAAAAACAGTTAGACCAAACGATGCCATAGTTATGCGCCCTTTGTAATTTTTTGTAAATTTTCTCATCAGAGATTTTTTTTTTCAAATGTTGTCGTATAAGGTGCTAAATGGAACATTATTTTGTTTAAATGGGTTTTGTTTCATTTTGAAATAATTGACAACAAAATACAAGCAAATATAGAAGTGTCCGGTTTTTTTTGTCCCTGAGTGTATTTACCCTTTTAGTTGCTAATTTTTCAGTTTTTTAAAACTTATCACAGTTATCACATCCTCAACACATGGTGATTTGAATACTTTCAATAGCAGAAGAAAACACATGTGTCAGTTTACTTCACATGCTTTTGTGGACTTCTGTGCAAAATTTCAATGAGACTGGAGAAAAACTGCATTATTAGAGCATTTTGAATGTTACAAAATGTTGAAAATTGGAAACTCGAGAAAACTAGTATCCAAGAACAGCATGTATATGATAATTATATATTATTGATATCTTTCCTTCCTATACAGATATCCCATACACTTTTTTCTCCCACATAACAGCGCGAAATATGAACTGAATGAACAGTAAAATTAGTTGGAATAAAGAACAGTCAGTCAGAATGACAGCTGAGTGTCAGTTTAAAGGGCTGCAGCTCCACGCACGCGCTGGTCCCTTTAAATTCGTCCTGAGGAGCTTTAAATTGCCATGGGGCCAAAATAAGCACAGATTTTAGAAAACTGAAACATTATGTTATTTTTTTTTAATTAAAAACAAAATTTCCATTTTTTAATGTTTTTTTTTCGTTACTTATTTTCACCGATCCATAGCCTTAAGTAAACATAGTATTTTACTTTCTCGTTACACAACTGATGCAGAACAGCGCTTAAAACCGGTTTATATTCGACCGGTCGCAGGACAACCGGCGAGGTTGAGCATCCAACCGAATATCCGGCTTCCAAGCGGTTGCGCCTGATCTCTTGCTGGCTAGACAGAGCCACAGATATATAGGACAAAACACCAAGCGCACTTCATCATACAGGAACTCTGATGACACTTTCTAACTAAACAAATGGAGTAACAATTGAAGGAAATTTACTTTTCCTAATTAAAAAATGTGTTAGCTTGAAATAGGATTATAATTGATTGGACAATTTATCTTCATAACTAATATACGTATAAATCACCAAATAGACACCGGTAACAACAAAGGAAATATGAGTAATGCATAGATGCAATCTGACATGTAAACAAATACAAGAATAAAATAAATTACAATTACTTACAAAATAGAAGAGCAAATAAGTACTCACTTACTTACAAATGACTTTTACTGTAAGGAACCCGGAGGTTCATTGCCGCCCTCACATAAGCCCGCCATCGGCCACTATCCTGAGCAAGATTAATCCAATCTCTATCATCATATCCTACCTGCCTAAAATCTATTTTAATATTATCCTCCCATCTACGTCTCGGCCTCCCCAAAAGTCTTTTTTCCTCCGGCCTCCCAACACAATTATGCATTTCTGGATTCGCCCGTACGTGCTACATGCCCTGCCCATCTCAAACGTCTGGATTTAATGTTCCTAATTATGTCAGGTGAAGAATACAATGAGTGCAGTTCTGTGTTCTGTAACTTTCTCCATTCTCCTGTAACTTCATCCCTCTTAGCCCCAAATATTTTCTTAAGTCCACACCTGTGGAGTAACGGTTAGCGCGTCTGGCCGCGAAACCAGGTGGCCTGGGTTCGATTCCTGGTTGGGGCAGGTTACCTGGTTGAGGTTTTCTCCGGGGTTTTTCCTCAACCCAATATGAGCAAATGCTGGGTAACTATCGGTGCTGGACCCCGGATTCATTTCACCGGCATTATCACCTTCATCTTATTCAGACGCTAAATAACCTAAGATGTTGATAAAGCGTCGTAAAATAACCTACGGAAAAATATTTTCCTAAGAACCTTATTCTCAAACACCCTTACTCTCTGATCCTCTCTCAAAGTGAGAGTCCAAGTTTCACAACCATATAGAACAACCGGTAATATAACTGTTTTATAAATTCTAACTTTAAGATTTTTTGACAGCAGACTAGATGACAAAAGCTTCTCAACCGAATAATAACAAGCATTTCCCATATTTATTCTCGGTTTAATTTCCTCCCGAGTGTCATTTATATTTGTTACTGTTGCTCCAAGATATTTGAATTTTTCCACCTCTTCGAAGGATAATCTCCAATTTTTATATTTTCATTTCGTACAATATTCTGGTCAAGAGACATAATCATATATTTCATCTTTTTGGGATTTATTTCCAAACCTATCTCTTTACTTGCTTCAAGTAAAATTCCCGTATTTTCCCTAATCATTTGTGGATTTTCTCCTAACATATTCACGTCATCCGCATAGACAAGAAGCTGATGTAGGCCTAACCCGTTCAATTCCAAACCCTTTGTGCTATCCTGAACTTTCTTAATGGCATATTCTAGAGCGAAAGCAAATAAGTACACACTTACTATTGTAACGTTCATACTTTAAACTCAAAATACATAGGCTACCTCTGAAAGAGTAGTTGTTAATATAGCCTAATGTATTTTAACTATTCTAAGTGGATGTATTATTATTTCACTAATAAATCATCTTTAAGGAGATAAAAAGTTATTAACAAAACTAAAAGCACTCTCAAGTTCTAATGATTGTAGCTTCATGATGCGTGCTGTTGCAATACCTGGATTGCTGAATGAATGAATGAATGAATGAATGAATGAATGAATGAATCAATGAATGAATGAATCAATCAATCAATCAATCAATCAATCAATCAATCAATCAATCAATCAATCAATCAATCAATGGGGAGAGAGGAGGAAATATCAATTGAAAGGTACACGATGATAATCGCGTTCTTGCAACGATACTTGGAACTCCTGGATGGCTCAATATTATCTGTCTTTCATGATCCAGAGCCGTCCAACCGAGTGAGACTCGGACATTCGGTAAACCGAACATTGGACTACTCCGCGAGAAGGAAGAGCTTCACATACTGTCTATAGCGGTAGGCATTCAGTAGCAATACACCGAAATGAAACCTACCGATTAAGATACTAAATCATTTATTCCTTAATTACGACACACAAAAACAAATTAGGTAAAAATATTAATCAATTCAACAAGTTTATATCACCATCAGTAAATCTCAACATGTCCCCCTCTAGTATCACGACAAACATCTAACCTGTATTCAGTCTCTCTCCTTTGACGTAACACTTAAAGGTTATCCACTTTTGGGTTGTAGACACGGTCTTTAACGAATCCCAAAAGAAAAAAAAGTCCAATGGTATAAGATCGGGAGATCTTGGGGGCCATGCAATAGGACCACCACGACCAATCCATCGTCCCAGGAAATGATGGTGTAAAGTTTCAACGACTGGTTCCCAATAATGAGAGGGAGCTCCGTCTTGCTGGAAGGTGAACCTTTCTGGAATCTGGGGTAGCGCAAAATTTTCAAGCATATCGAGATATGCCACACCATTCACTGTGTTCTCTATGAAGAAAAAAGGTCCGATCACTTCTGCACTGGTTAATCCACACGAAACATTCAACTTTGGAAAGTTACGTTCATATTAAAAAATAACGACTTGATTGCCTAACAGATTTCCGTGGACTTTGTGTGAATGCTTCACGAATGGCTTCGACGTTTTCATCCGACATCCTCTTGCTACCGCCGCCACCATGTCGCTGAAAGTCCCTATTTTCTAGCAAATGTTTGTGCCATTGAACAATGGTATGCCTATCAGGAGCTGCACGACCGTATTTTTCACGAAATCTCCGCTGAACTGTAACCGGAAACTTAAACTCTGCCAACCAATAACAGCACTGCACTTTTTCTTGCGATGAGAATGGAGCCACTTTGGAAAACAATCTGCGTATAATTTGAAGGGAAAAATTGTTCCGGGGCCGGGTATCGATCCCGGGACCTCTGGTTGAACGTACCAGCGCTCTCCCAACTGAGCTACCAGGGAACTCCACCCGACACCGTCTCAACTTTTCCTTTATATCCACACAACTCGCGTGGGCTGACGAAACGCCAGAGACCCACATCGAGAGCACACAAACTCTGGGTGACTTGGAATTGTGGTTTTCTGTTAACGTACACAGTGACGTATATATTATGCAAATCTAGTCTTTCAGGTGAAGCTCCCTGTAAAGCAGATTTGAATAATTTCAAGGGAAAAATTGTTCCGGGGCCGGGTATCGATCCCGGGACCTCTGGTTGAACGGACCAGCGCTCTCCCAACTGAGCTACCCGGGAACTCCACCCGACACCGTCTCAACTTTTCCCTTTATATCCACACAACTCGCGTGGGCTGACGAAACGCCAGAGACCCATATAAAGGGAAAAGTTGAGTCGGTGTCGGGTGGAGTTCCCGGGTAGCTCAGTTGGGAGAGCGCTGGTCCGTTCAACCAGAGGTCTCGGGATCGATACCCGGCCCCGGAACAATTTTTCCCTTGAAATTATTCAAATCTGCTTTACAGGAAGCTTCACCTGAAAGACTAGATTTGCATAATCTGTGTATACACAACAATAGGAATAACAGGTTCGCCAGTTTCACGATATAAAAACTTGTTGGGTTCTCTACATTTTAGTGCAAGCTGGCCGTATGTAACTTTCATGGATGTCTAGTTAGTTAATTTCTTTAACGGTAGGTTTCATTTCGGACACGGTATATCATTTCTATTTCTCGTAACCGGTTGTGTACGACTCTCCTAGGAAACGAAGATATTGTATATTTTAGACTACGAAAATTTCATTCAACGGGATGAAGCAGTTAACTAAATGACAGGGCGAATATTTGTGTATTTGTGAATGAAAAGGGATGTGGAAGGATATACCTAGTGGTGGAATTACATCCTATACATTTAAAACAAGCAGTGACTGTGTTATCAACCGCGTGAAACCCAGGAGGGAAAAAGAGCCATCTGCATGCATTTGTTTTCGATATTTCCATAGTGACAGTTTCACCGCGGACGTGTATGGATGTTCGTCTGTTTTGCACTGCTACGTAAATAATGAAGACTAGGATGAGACCGGGGACACTACAACTGCTGCTTTATGTACTTGGCGGTACGTGTGGTCTGTATTGCCTACGTGTCTTGCAGACTTGAATGTGGCCCCTGAGGTAGAGAGACAATTTACAACTCCAGCGGCTTTGTGAGATCTGTCCAAACGTCACAACATTTGACGTCAGATCCGTGTCTCTAAAAATGTTAACGTGTAATGACTCACTTTATGTTTATGTGATTATACACAGGACCTTCGGGACAACATGTTTTCATGTCTTCAAAATAAGGTAGGTCATGGTATTTCAATGGTTACAATAGATTTGTTTTCATCTTTAGGCCTATTGTAAAAATAACTACAAGATTCATGGCCGGTTTTTCCAAGTATTGTTAGAAAATTTAACGACTGTTAGACTCTAAACAGTTTGTTAATTAATAAAATTGTATGTTTTCAACACCAGTTTGGTTTAACAGATTGTTAATTTTAAATGTAGGATTTCCGCCAGTTAACTCGTTTAACAGTTAGTTAAATATGGCCGATGTCTCCACAGCTGTTCGAACAGAAGTTGCGAAATTAATATTTTGTCTCTGTCTGTAGGGAATGTTTAGCATATGACTGGTAATATAACATTTTAAAAATACTTTGGACTGTTTAAATACATCAGTGTTATTTTATTTCTTTCGTATTCATAATAGCAATGAGGAAATATAACCTTACTTTGTAATTATTATTCAGCACGTCACCTACAACTGTTTGTTTATGGAGCGTGGCCTACTATAACAGGTTGTCATTTTATGCAAGTTTCATGACTCACTCTATAATATAGAATTTAAAGATTAATTTTAGCCAATCAAAAATTGTCTTACATGTGTAGAATCATTACCAACTGCTGTTGAGTAGTTAAAATAGTGCTAACAGACGTTATAGTTAAGTGTTGGTTATCTTAAACAAAATTATGTTGAACAAATGGAAAATACATTAACAAAGCGATAAAATAAACAGACTGTTAATTTAACATTCGTTAAGCAAAATTAAATATTACTTGGACAAACTGTCCATCAGCTTGAAAAAGACGAAAGATTGCGACATGGATGAAAATGTTTAGTCTCCCATAAAGGTTTTGAAAAAAAAAAGCCTAATTCAACAGTGATCCATAATCTAGATCAGTGGTTCCGAATCTTTTTTGACTGACGACAGACACACTTTACTGAACGCCCATGATATCGCGACACACTTATTTGATTTCATTAATAACTAGCCGTAACCGTGCGCTCCGCTGCACCCGTTAGAAATAAATATAAAGGAATTACATAATTAAAATAGGACATTTGATCCAGGGAACATTCGTGTTTGATATAAGGATAAATCGTTTATTATGTTACTTAATTTAAATTGTATTTGCATAATTAAAATGCGATCATTTTGATCCAGAGACCACTCATTTGGTCATAAAAATTATTTTAGGAAATACAGGAAACGAATGTATAGAATAGCCTATCAAGTTTTCTGTGCATAAGAAGCTATTGTAATCTTACCTGTCCTCGATTCACTCAGAAGTTACTGTAATAACATTATAGCATTATGTTCATATAGAGAAACTACACTTTCCAATGGTGAATTAATAATTAATTATACAAATCTGTTAATTTAACTTCTGATATTACTTCATACAAACACAGAAACATTCTCTGTAGGCTATCTTTCATAGCTTTCGATTGTTGCTGTCCAAGGCCCCTTATAGACGAAGTCATTTGTTTTTTAATTCATTACACGGCCTTAGATGGCAGTTATTTTAATTTTAAAACTCATTTATCTCATTAAATATCAGTCCTATCAAAATTTTTCAAGTAATAAAACTTATCGGAAATTATTTTTAAAGAAACGTTTGTTATGTAACATTTTTCATAAAAATCAATAATAAGCGAGATATATCGATTTATTTAATTCAGGCCCCCTTATAACCCCCTTTTAAATAATGTATTTTGAATGCAATATAGCCTAAAATCTAAGTTACAACGAACTTAATTTATATTCCAATTTTCATCGAAATCCGTTCAGCTATTATCGCGTGAAAAGGTAACAAACATACAGACAGACAGACAGACAGACAGACAGACAGAGAGACATACAAACAAAAATTTCAAAAAAGCAATTTTCAGTTTCAGGGTGGTTAATTGTATATGTTAGGACCAATTATTTTTATAAAATCGAAAATTACCAGAATAATTTCGGCTGCAGATTTATTATTAGTATAGATAATAATAATAATAATAATAATAATAATAATAATAATAATAATAATAATAATAATAATAATAATAATAATAGAACATACAATGGAAATTGTAGGAATTACAAAAACTCAGAAAGGAATCGCATAAAAATCAATATTTTATTAGAAACTCTACACACGATACAAAGAACGAAACTTTGTGAAACTTAATTCTTGTGTTACTACTTCTTTCACACTTGTGTGGAAAACCTCACTGACCGGCTTGAAATAGTATGTGAAAGGTTGACATCAAGCTCACCTGTTCACCCACACTTTTACCTTGCCCTAAAGTGTCTGATCTAGGCAACCTCGTACTATATCCAAGGCTTTGAAGTAACAAACATCTGAAACTGGAAATGCTTGTTACGGAATTGTGGTTCTTGCTATGGGATCGCAGCACTGGTGTTCTGAATTGCAGGTGAGACCTTGTGTTATCTCACTTGCTAACTACAGTATAAGTTAGTTCGAAACCACACACCTGAGTAAGAACAGGCTTTATGGTGTAATCGTGAAATTTGTGACTATACGAGTATAAAAGACTGCCCCGTATATGTTGCCACGGGACATACATAATTAATTTTCGTTTCTTTGTTTGTGTTTTACTTCTATTTATATTTCTGGGGGCATGGAAGAGTAGGAATATTGGCATTAACTTCACTGAAATTAATAAATATGTAGGTCAAATAAATAAATAAATAAATAAATAAATAAATAAATAAATAAATAATAAATAAATAATAAATAAATAAATAAATAAATAAGTAAGTAGGTCAAATAAATAAACAAATAAGTAGGTCAAATAAATAAATAAATAAATAAATAAATAAATAAATAAATAAATAAGTAGGTCAAATAAATAAATAAATAAATAAATAAATAAATAAGTAGGTCAAATAAATAAATAAGTAGGTCAAATAAATAAATAAATAAATAAGTAGGTCAAATAAATAAATAAATAAATAAATAAATAAATAAATAAATAAATAAGTAGGTCAAATAAATAAATAAATAAATAAATAAGTAGGTCAAATAAATAAATAAGTAGGTCAAATAAATAAATAAGTAGGTCAAGTAAATAAATAAGTAGGTCAAGTAAATAAATAAGTAGGTCAAATAAATAAATAAGTAAGTCAAATAAATAAATAAGTAGGTCAAATAAATAAATAAGTAGGTCAAATAAATAAATAAATAGGTCAAATAAATAAATAAATAAATGAAGGAATAAATAAATAAATAGGTCTAATAAATAAATAAATAAATAAATAAATAAATAAATAAATAAGTAGGTCTAATAAATAAATAGATAAATAAAGAAATGTATGAATAAATGAATAAAAAATAAAGAAGTAAAGAAGAAAGTAAACAAATAAACAAACAAGTAAATAAATAAACAAATAAGTAAGTAAATATGTAAGTAAATAAGTAATATATAAATACAAAAATAAATAAAAACATAATAAATGAATAAATGAAAATTATAAATAAATAAATAAATAAATAAGTAAATAAGTAAATAAATAAATAACTAAATAACTAAATGTATGAATGAATGAATGAACGAATAAATGGATGAATAAATTAATGAATAAATGAATGAATAAATACATATAAATAAATAGATAAAGAAGTAAACAATTAAACAAGTAAATGAATAAACAAATAAGTAAATAAATAAGTAGAAATATATAAATATAAAATAAATAAAACATAACAAATGAATAAATGAAAACTATAAATAATGAATAAATAAATAAATAAATAAACAAATAAATAAACAAATAAATAAATAAATAAATACAATCTTTGCCTACCACAGTGAGCTTGGAGTACTCACCGCAATTCAAGAGCATTTGTCAGGTGTTGCATGCGTGCTGTTCGTGCCTGTTGTGAGTTACTGAAGGGATTACTCGTACGTAATGTAGTGCAAGCTACCGTGTGTAGTGCAAACTAAATAGTCTGTTTTACTAATCGTTTGAGAACAATGAAGGGATTACTCATGCGTACGTGGTGTAGTACAAGCTATTTCAAATATTGTTAGAGATTTGTGTCTAGTATGCTATTTTGTACCGTCTTTTTGTACTTTTTAAGCAAATGCGAATGTGGAAGAAAATATCCGACAAGTCATTTCGAACATTTCGCAAGGAGAGATTAGTAGAGTACTTTAGAACAATCTTCGGAGATGTCAAGAATGTAATGAAGCAGAAGGACACTTTTAACATCTCTTGTAATACAGGTAAGTTGTAAAGTACTTGCATTCATTTTTAAATCGTTTTTAAACATTTCCCCACTAAACAGGTTTTATAAACTAAAGTTATACTGTAGAAACGGCGACCGATTTCGTGGTTATTGTACGAGGCGTATAAGAGGAAATATTGCTGAGCCTACAGTGTGAGCGAGGCGTCATATATGGAGGATCTTCTACAGGGTGATTCACGAGGATTTACCGTCTCTTACGTAGCTTATTTCAGAAGACGTTCTGAGAAAAAATGTCATATAAACTTTTGTCCTAATCTCAATATTTTCAAAGTTACATTAATTTGAAGTTGTTAGTAAAATACATTTTTCTTTAGTTTTAAGGGTAAAGAAAATATTAAAAATAGAGAATGAACTATTCAGAATTGTCATTTCTTTAATTGGATAGCGTTCTGAAGCTAAAAATGTGTTGTTGATTGTTTTGCACAGATTTTATTTTTCAATTTTTAACTAAAAATGACTCATTCTTACGCACTTATCAAAAAATTTGTTACAAATCATACGACTTTACGAACTTGATTCTTTACAGTTTAATTATGCATCGTAATGTAAAATCTTACAGAATTTACAAGAGTGGCGTGATTTGTAACAATTGTTGTGATAAATGAGTAAGAAAATGTAATTTTGTAGTTAAAATCGAAAAAAAAAAAATTGTACGAAGCAACTATGGAATTCACAACACATCTTCAGCTTCAGAATACTGGCTAATTAAAGAAATGTTACTCCTGAATAGTTCATTCTTTATCTGTAATATTCTTTTACCCTTAAAACTAAAGAATAATGGTCTTTTACAAACAACTTCAAATTAGTGTAATTCTGAAAATATTGAGATTAGGACAAATGTTTATAAGACATTTTTTGCTCGGAATGTCTTCGGAAATAAGCTCCATAAGGGACGGTAAATCCTCGTGAATCACCCTGTATAAACAGTACAGCAAATTTAAGTTTTCCTACACTTACGTCATCAAGTTCCTCATCTTGGTTATAATTGTAATTTAATCTAGTGCCACTGAATAACACCGGCTGGTGTGTTTTCATTAAAAAATTGTAGTATTTAATGGGTTATTAAATAAAGCTCTATTAACTTTTGAGTTATCGAGCGTCGATGAATGTGGTGATTGAGAATCGTTATTTGGAGATAAGTCCTTGGATTTACTAAAGGGATAACATAATATTCGTCTTACAGTTGTTGAAAACTTCTGAGAAAACCTAACCTAATAATCAGCTCAAGTAAGATTCGAACCCAAGCCCGATCGCAACCTCGGACCACTTGCGCTGTTTCTCTGATATGCTGGAGACCCTCACAAGTTCTATTCGGAGCCCTCTGAACACTGCTGAAATTGTGACTAAAATTTTCGAATCGCTGCATGTATTTCGTACTCACCTCTGCCTGTGCGAATCGAAAGGCTAGCACATTGGTTTGTCAGTTACAGGTGTCAAACATCAGCCTTGAACAATGCAGACACTGAAAACATAAACAAAACATTTGTATCATAAAATGTTTGTGAGTAGACGATTTTACGTACATATACAAGTATACAGCGTGGAAATGATATTGAAGGGGGCAATCGAATATATTAAAATAAATAGACAGGCAGATAGGTAGGTAAATAAAAATCCTATTATGTCTTTTATGCTCGACCATGCCAAATGTACTAATTATACACCTGGTAGCAGCCCTTTAATGCATGTCATTAAAGTACACCTACTCATTAAAGGTCAGGTCTTCAGCCAATGATAACTCAGCTTACATGTGTTCAGCCAATGACAAGTCAGCTTTGTACCGTTATAAAACCGCAAGTATCGATTATTCTCGGATATGCAATCGAAAGAGAATTAGCGAAAAGTCACGGAGGCTGGAAATCCAATACTGTCGCAGAAGGTTATGTTCTGTTACTATAATAATTAGCGTTAATTGTAATTAATATTCAAATAAATTCAATTTGTCATCTCGATTTTCAATGTCGAATTCAATAATCAAGGTTATAATATTATAATATTATCAAGTTTAACGGGACTACGTCAAGGTCAATGGCATTATTGTTCCTCGGAAAAAATCAATACTTTCGCGTCTGCGCACATCTCACAATTCACGACCTAGAACAAGGTCACTTCCGATCTTGTCAGATACAAATAAAATGTATACATCTGAATACCGGTAATTTCAAGTTAGAAATATGGTCGAGCATAATGGTAATTAAGAAGCTCATATGAAAATTATGAAACTCGCTTGCGCTCGTTTCATAAATATCTATACTCGATTCTTAATTACTATCATTATAGGCTCGTTGCATAATGTACTAATATGCTCGACCATGCCGAAACGTAGTAATTATACACCTGGTAGTAGACCTTTAATGCATCTAATTTAAGTACACCTACTCATTAAAGGTGAGGTCTTTCAGCCAATGACGACTCAGGTTACAACTGTTCAGCCAATGACAGGTCAGCTTTCTACCGTTATAAAACCGCAAGTATCGATTATTCTCGGATATGCAATCGAAAGAGAATTAGCGAAAAGTCACGGAGGCTGGAAATCCAATACTGTCGCAGAAGGTTATGTTCTGTTACTATAATAATTAGCGTTAATTGTAAATAATATTCAAATAAAATCAATTTGTCATCTCGTTTTTCAATGTCTAATTTAATTTCAATGTTATCTCTGTAGATTCTTATGGCCTAGCAAGGTCAATGTGGACATCTGTTCCTCGAAAAAAATCAATACTTTCGCGTCTGCGCACATCTCACAACATACGGAACATTGCTGAAGGTCAGATACAATTAAAATTAATAATATCAAGTTAGAAATATGGTCGAGCATAAAAAGTCGTATGAAACTCGCCTATAATGGTAATTAAGAAGCTCGTATGAAAATTATGAAACTCGCTTGCGCTCGTTTCATAAATATCCATACTCACTTCTTAATTACCTTCATTATAGGCTCGTTGCATAATGTACTATTGTAATTAAGCGCATGATTAATAAAAACTATGCTGAAAACGGTATAGTTTGGCAACACCGCGTCACCGGCTCATCTGCGAATACATACTCGAACTCAGGTCTTAATATTAGTATTCCGTCCCTTAGTCACGCAACAGGGCTGTCAGGCTTCCTAATTGCAGGAAATGACATTATGTGCTATTCTTTTTAATTAATTTGGAAGAAAACCGCCCATTTTATTTAAAAACTACAAAGAGATAAGTCATTCCTCATCAATTTCTCTAATGATTAATAAAAATCAGAATCGTACGGCTAGTCGGGCCTACATATCCAGCAAGTATAGAACAGTGTTAACATTTGGAGGAAAAATATTTCTTTCTAAGAAAAGTTTTCATTTAGGTCTAATATGGTATAATTTTGTGTTGTACTCAATCTAAGGAATAAGCTGTTAAAATCTGCAGATAAATTACTTCCAACCTGCATGTGGTATAGGTTGACGGGACTGGACTTGACGCCTGGCAGGCCCGGCATCCTGTTTGTTAAATTCTTCACGGACATTTTTAAAGAAAAACTTTTGTCATGCATAACAAACAAGGCAGTAGAAGCAATTTTATATGATGAATTGATATAAAAGTGTACTCCTTTCAAGAGGGAGCCAGCAGTGTGTTCCTATGGCGATCAAATCCATCATACAAGGCGGTGGAATAGTTCCGTAAACGTCCGCCGACACATGTATCGAATGAGTAGGCCATACTATTGTTTGTATTTTTACAATGACTCATTAAGAACGTAATTGCTTACGCATACTGTTTTGTTGATTGTACGAAGGTCGTCTTTGTGTGTATAAACAGAACTGCTGTGGACAATATTAGAATTGTAAAGACTTTCTTAACATCTTGCATGAGTAATCCAATCCTTAAAGACCTATATAGAAATAAATTTTAATTAAAAAGAAGACAATCAAATGAAGGCATGAGGTAAGGGTGTCTGTTAACATCTGTAATATTATTAATGTACTGTATATCTGAACCATTTTAAAAATAAATGTCAAGAAAATGTAGACGACCCTCAAATTTATACATTTCTCTTTCTTACGTAGATATCTAGCCAACTTCCTGACTCCTGAGAGTATAGTATAATATACCATACTTCATACATGATGATATAAGATGTATGTGCAGAGATCCGAAGTATAGTATAATATACCTGCATTTGTGCCCTAACTGTATCCTGCAGAATTTTTTCAGCATTTTCCCTCATGTCAGTGACTTCTTTTTTGAAGCGTAGAATTATATTGAACTTTAAAAATGAAACAATAAAAATATCTCAAGACTCAGGAGGTTAAAATTTTCAACTGAGTCAGAGAATTTCATTCAAAGACATAAACTGCACAAAGTATATGTAGTTTCAAGATATAACTTAAATGAAAAAATGACAGAGGTTCATCGAATACCTATATTTGACGTACTCCTCTCCCAGTTTCACTTCCTTCTGACATTTGTTCCCTTATCCTGAGTATCACTAGTTTTCATATAAAGATTACTGAACAGTCTCCTATCTTTCCAATCCACACTAATTTTCTTTAGGATTCCCATCAGTTTATTCCAATCCACTTTGTCAAAAGCCTTTTCTAGATCTACAAATACTACATAAACTTCTTTATTCTTCTTTAGGTATCTCTAGGAGGGGTGGTCCTCCAGCTTGGGGGTTGAGCGAAGGACTAACAACCCGTCACCGTAAAAAACAGCTTGTTACGAATCCTTCAAATAAGCCTCGGAAAGAGACTGATTCTCTGGGTATATGATTATGTTTCGTGACGAGAATATTGTACGAAATGGAAATATAAAAATTGGAAATGTATCTTTTGAAGAGGTGGAGAAGTTCAAATATCTGGGAGCAACAGTAACAAATATAAATGATAGTCGGGAGGAAATTAAACGCAGAATAAATATGGGAAGTGCTTGTTATTATTCGGTTGAGAAGCTTTTATCATCCAGTCTGCTGTCGAAAAATCTGAAAGTTAGAATTTATAAAACAGTTATATTACCGGTTATTCTGTATGGTTGTGAAATTTGGACTCTCACTTTGAGGGAGGAACAGAGATTAAGGGTGTTTGAGAATAAGGTGCTTAGGAAAATATTTGGGGCTAAGAGGGATGAAGTTACAAGAGAATGGAGAAAGTTGCACAACACAGAACTGCACGCATTGTATTCTTCACCTGACATAATTAGGAACATAAAATCCAGACGTTTGAGATGGACAGGGCATGTAGCACGTATGGGCGAATCCAGAAATGCATATAGAGTGTTAGTTGGGAGGCCGGAGGGAAAAAGACCTTTAGGGAGGCCGAGACGTAGATGGGAGGATAATATTAAAATGGATTTGAGGGAGGTGGGATATGATGATAGAGAATGGATTAATATTGCTCAGGATAGGGACCAATGGCGGGCTTATGTGAGGGCGGCAATGAACCTCCGGGTTCCTTAAAAGCAAGTAAGTAAGTAAGTAAGTCAGTAAGTCAGTAAGTACATTCTATAGGACTTGGTTCCTTTTAATGCTGAAATCCAAGAAGAGTGTATGGAAAGCCAGAAACGAGTAGGCCTATAAACTCAATTTGCAAAAAATACGGACTTGGTCCCTTTTGAAAATTCCTGATTCAATTGTAGATAACAGTAAACATTACGATATTTGATCTCCAGCCAATCTTTCGGGTTTGAATCCATTAATTTCGAAACTCAAAGGCATGGCATCCGTTTCAATTGTCCATCGAGATTGAATGAGAAGAAATGAATACGGCGAAGAATAATAAGGAAGAAGATGCGGATGAAATGAAGAAGATGTGAAGATGGAAGGGAAAATGATAAAAGTTCACTAGCAACTGCAGCCTCCACATTTCCACTCTGGGACGCGGTGGGTTCGCAGACACTGGAGCGAGGGAGGAGACCGCCCACCACACGTTTCCGTTCTCCACAGCGGAGTGGGCAGGCCTCTGCAGAGGCGACCAGCGCCGGAGTTGAAAAGCTTCAGTCCTGACAGCTGGAATTGTAATGATACAACGCGCCTTGAACCAACTTCTTGGTACTCAAGATTTCATGTAAACATCAGGCGTTTCTAAATCACTGTTTCCATAGAAACAACCACAGAGGAAGGAACAATATCCGTTAGACACTTGCACTGGGAACTGGAAATTGTGTTGTCTTCCTTACTTTATTTTGTCAAATATGGGCTATTCCATTTAAAATCGATCAGTAAAAAACCTCGCATTTTTTTATACTCTAATTTTTTTCCCTATTTATACAAGGTGCTGAGGGGAGTGCATTTTCAAAAATATACTATCGAAAGTCAAACGGTTTTCGTACTATTGAGCGACAAATTTAGCGTATTTTAGAAAAACAAGCCTCTTTCAGCGCTCAGAACTCTTGAACCATTTACTGCAGAACTCTGAACGCGAGCTTATTTTGAAGCTGACATTTGGTAGGTTATGTTAAGAAGTAATCCTTATTTTTATTGTATACAGAGAGACATAATCTGATTTTACTTACTTTTAGGCTTTTTGCTAATTTGTAAAAATGTAAAAAAATATTGAGAAAAACCTTGCATTATTAAGAGGGATTCGGCATTGTTTGCTTAGTGGCACGGCAATAAGTTTCGAGGTATATTAAATAAATTATTTTCACACGCCTAGACTTGAACGACGCAATACCGCACGCACTGGCCGAGAGCTGAAGATAAGCGAGCGTTGGGCGTCATTTTACTCCTGTGTTTATGAAAACTTGTGATAAAGCTAGCACAGCCATGACTGCTAGACGACACATCACGTGTTTATGTCTCCTGGCCTTGCTTACCTCGGCTAGCTCCCGCCTCACAGTCAGCTGGTTAGTTCACGAGCGTACTATCTATTTTATTTATTTGATATTTTCAATACTTTCTTATCAACGTGCCATCAGTAAAAAATATGTTTATTTGTACTTTCAATGCGGAATCTAACTATAGGCTATATTTTAAAAATATATTTTCCTTGGCAAAGGCGTCTTAATGAGGAAAAATCTAAATTTCTCCATTTCTATAAAAAGTAAGAAAATCTATTTATATGTCAATATAAACTTTAATTTCTCAGCATCAAATAAACCATGATTTTGATCATTGCGTGAAAGGGTTTCAGAGCTACAACAGTTTAAAGTTGCTAATTTTATGAAAATACGATAAATTTAAATATTTTTAATTTAAACACTATGAAGTTCTGATGCCTCAAACTTTGCACAAAGCACTGTATCACAGTTCTCTACGTACAAAAAAGTTTAATTGTATTTAGAAATTGTAATGTCAATTTTCTCTATACGTTGTCGATTTGAGATGGAATAGCTCATATACAAATATGAAATAAATGTTTCAATATTAAAATATCTCCATTCCTAAACCATTTCGAGAAGGTTTATTCGTAAATAATTACTTACAAAATAAACATTACGTAAACCCTACTGCGCATTTATACGCATGTCAGTTTCTATGGCGTCATTTTTGAAGCTTTGGTGTTAAATGAAATTTAATTTTTATCACAATTACCGGTAACTTAACTACTTTCAATTTTTCTTCCTTTAAAATACCCTTTGATATGTGAATTTTCCATAATTTAAACTTTTTTCTTCATTCTATACAAAAAATTATAAATCTTAAAAATTGTTAATGCTACATGCATGATATTTGGCACATACATTCTTTAGACTTTTAGGAAACTTTTCTCTGGAATAGAAATTTATTATTTTATTGAATTTGAAAAATACGCTTCCACATTTCTATAAAAATACCTCCAAAAAAGGCCTACATTCTTAAAATGTAAATGTTTATATTAAAATTTTGAAATTCAATATCAAAATTGTGCTCGAGACATTTGAAAGAACGTGCTAAAAGCACTGAAATGTCGTAGAAAATTTGGATCTACCATTAAAAATGGTTGGGATATATTTATTTTAATCAATTATTAAATCCTGGTATTGTTTTAGTTTGGGTCCCAAAAGTGTATTTTTTTTTTTCGAAAAACAATCTCTAACTTAAGTTGTTGCAGCAATAATGATATGTCTACATAAAAAAGTAAAATTGCATATAGATTGTTAGTTATTATTTATTTATTTAACCTGGTAGAGATAAGGCCATTAGGCCTTCTCTTCCCCTCTACCAGGGGATTACAACTACAATATTAAGAATACAATTACAATTATAATTACAATTAATATTAAATATATAGATACAATAAAAATCAAAGTACTAAAAGATTAACTGATTAATAAAAGCTAGACAGTTTATTGTATAAGTTAAAAAGAGAGAAGCATTTCTTTTATTGATTAAGCACAAATTAAACATACTCTACGCAGTAAGAAAATGCTTAATAAGTTTGCTTTTGAACGCTACTAAATTCCGACAGTCTCTGATGTCACTGGGTAGGGTATTCCACAAGCGCGAGAGCGAGATTGTGTGTGATGATGAATACGATGATGTCTTACGTATTGGTATGGCTAGTATGCGGCTATTTTGCGTGCGTGTGAAGAGATTATGATATGATGACAGGTAACTGAAACGGGAGGCAAGGTAGGTAGGTGTAGAAGTGTGAAGGACTTGGAAAAGGAGAACAAGAGAATGAAAATTTCTACGTTAGTTGGGAGGCCGGAGGGAATAAGACCTTTGGGGAGGCCGAGACGTAAATGGGAGGATAATATTAAACTGGATTTGAGGGAGGTGGGATATTATGGTAGGCAATGGATTAATCTTGCCCAGGATAGGGACCGATGGCGGGCTTATGTGAGGGCGGCAATAAATCTCCGGGTTCCCTAAAAGCCGTAAGTAAGTATTATTACCATCAGCTGAGTTTTCACAGTAGAATGTGAAACTAGTTCCGAAGGACGTTCGCGATATCGTCACGCTGCGGCTATGAAGAAATATTTGGCAATGTGCAATTTTTACTAATCTTGAGAGAATCACTATGCGACCTTTTGGTAAAAACAATGGTAAAATTGAGCTTTGCGGTCGCTTAGACATATCAAAGAACCTGAAACGGTAATGTGAAGTTTATATTAAAAATATGAACTGTCAAATACAGAAAACGTTAAACGAACGTTTCACAATAAAGTCAGAACTCAAACTAAAATGGTAAATACCGCTCTTAAAATGAGTTTAAAATCGACAATGCACAATATTTAACATCTACACTGCAGCACTGTCAAAACAACGTTTTCAATATGTTTCACAAGTTAAATTTCATATTGTGTCAGCTTCATTTTATTACAAGGTCGGTACTAGGCGGTAGATCTCTCTACAATAAAGATAGCATTGTTATAATTCGAACGTGCGGTATTCTGTATTTTATTTCATGGACTGCAGTTTCATAGAAAGGACTTTGCCGACAGACCTTCTACTGTCCCCTACTAATTGGTTGTCCTTACTGTGGCGGAAATCTTGTCTTCTCCTGTCAATAACCAATCACAACCCTCGTTTAGAAGAATTGACAGGCTCCCATCAAATCCACGTGGAGGCAGAGTTGCAGCATCTTTTCCGAATTCCAAGAATCCCGTCAGTCTCATTTCAGGGTCACCAGGATTGTGGCAACTGTGCAATGTTGGGACGAGGGGACAGGATGGAAATGTCAGAGGTGTTTGTGTAGGATGTCATAAATCTGTAAGTGGGTATTCAAAGGAGCCACCGAACTGCACTCCTTGAAATAAAATGGAGTATACCAAGCACAGATATTATATTGAAGGTGCGGTAGAAGGACTCCGCCTTATGTCGATGTAGATTTTGTTACTCTGACAGTGAAAAATTATAGAAGAGAAAACGATTATGGATAAAAAACATTTAAATTTAAATATGTCTTTTTTTTTTTTCAAAAAGTTCGAGAGGGTATCAAACCCGGTAACCCCCTTGCGTACTCCCCCGCCTGGCACGATCTCTAGTGCGCGATTAAATGAATCTCTCCCGCATATCGACAGTGGTGTGTAAGTCGGTTAATCAGTGTAAGAAAGTTACAAACATACTTGATGTAATAATTTATTTATTTATTTATTTATATTTATTTATATTTATTTAATGTGCTGTACAACAGCCAGTGGCCAATTACAGTTCAGCACAAATATAACAAAAACATAAAACAAAAATAATTATTACATATAAATATAATTACAATTAATTACAATAATGAAGATGAATGGATAACTAAGAATACTATGAGACAATGATAATTGAGTATAATGCCTAAAAGAATACATAAATGATAAATCGTTGCCAAGGGCAAACTAAGTCTATACATTGAAGGGATCGAATTCGCAGCCATGCATGTTGGCATTTTTAATGCATCTGGAGACTGGTGAAAGAAATTTCGAATTTCTAATATAAAAAAGTTTGTGGGCTCTCATATCTTTTGTTGGAATACGTAAGGTAATATCGTTTAAGATAGAGTCACAGGATATATCACCTTTGAGGACTTTACAAAATAATAATAATAATAATAATAATAATAATAATAATAATAATAATAATAATAATAATAATAATAATAATAATTTATTTTAGCTGGCAGAGTTAAGGCCGTAAGGCCTTCTCTTCCACTCAACCAGCAAAAAGTATATATACATATGCATGAACTTACAAAGAATTCAACAATTTGATTTAGATGAGAGTTACATGTATACAAGAGTTATTTACGAATTAAACAACAAAATACTATGAACTATTAATTAAACACTGAAATAAACTGTGTAGCAGAATTAAGCTAAAATACATAGAATGTTTCAATTATCTGGGTTGTGAAATATCTTATCAAAATGAAAAAGATGTGAACAAGAAAATTACCAAATTTACACAAATTCTAGGAATAATAAACAATACATTAAAAGCTAAATTAGTACAAAAATCTACAAGAATAAAAATATATAATACACTAGCATTACCCACCCTTCTATACGGAAGCGAGATTTGGACATAAAAGAAAAAAGACATGAACAGAATCAAAGCAACGGAAATGAAATTTTTCAGGAGAACAGCAGGATATACTCTTTTAGACCGAAAAAGGAATGAAGAAATTTTAGAACAATTAGAAGTAGAGTCAGTAGAAGAAAAAATCACCAGATACAAATTCAATTGGCTAGATCATGTAAGAAGAATGGAAAATTCAAGAATCCCAAAAATTATGATGCAATATAAACCTAGAGGACATCGTCGACCAGGAAGACCGTTAAGAAGACTGCTAGATGGGGCCGAAACAGGTCTACAGAGGCCTAATTCGTGAAGGATGATGATGATGATGATGACATAGAATGTTAATATATTTCAAATAATATTAGATGTACTCATCTGTCTGGGCCAAAAATAGTACGCTCGCCTGTTTGTAAAAGAAGAATTGCTGTTTTGTTATAAATATAATTTCAAGACATTCATATTATATTCTTAAATAATTTTCACTTTCGTCTGGACTCTGCTTTCCCAGCTCTTTATAACATTGTTACCGATTCAACCCAAACTCACTTTCTGTTTGCTGCTTGCTTCCTGAATTGCATGAGCGATTGTGAAATCACTCAAAGCTTCGACATTTTTAATTCAACAGCTGCATGTAGCACCATGTGGTCAAAGTAATGAACAGCTGCTTGCCGTCGATGTGCACTTGAAAGGTTTCACACGATCTCTTCAAATCATAGTATTGCACTCCCGCTTACTGCAAGTTGCACAGAATGAAATGATCTACAGAATTATCTTACAACTATACTGCATTGATATTACAGAAGTTTATCGTTCTTGCGGTGTCTAAATGGTCTAGGACTACTCTGGAGCATCTAGATCTTTGGCCTGCCATACAAGATTGAATCAAGCTCAGGCCTGGGATTCTGCATTGAAAAATCCATAGTGACACTTGTGGAGGAAAAGATCATAGTTAAGGATTTTCTCGGGATTCTTTAGTTTCCTCAATATAGGCATTAACGACACTCCGGTCGACCCTGATCACTAGAGCCCGGATGTTTGGCAAAATGCCTTTTTTACTGGGTGGAAGTAAATCATTATTTGCATAGATATAAATGTGATTTGGAGTAAATCAAAGTGATAGGGCCAATTTTTATTTTGCCTATTTTTCCTTTTTAAGGTGTTTCTTATTATTAAATGCCTTTTTTGCCACATTAAAGCAATATTTCTTGTTTATTTGCAATTTTGTAATTAGTTATAATGTAATGTGTATCAAATCTAAATATTTGAAACAACAGTGAATAAAAGTCAATTATTTCGGTGCTTAATCTGCTAATAATCGTGCTTTAATACTATTGGTGTAATGTGAATAATGATCGACAATCCACAATATTTCGAGGGGAAAAAAAACAATTTAAGTCACACAGAGTTAGTGTGCACTCAATGTTAGTTGCTTGACGGTTGTCAGCACACTTTGAAGTCTGTGGATATAGAGGAATAAATTGGATCGGTGTCTGATAGAGTTCCCGGGTAGTTCAGTTGGTAATTTAACCAAAGGTCCCGGTTTCGATGTCCGGCCCTGGAACAATTTTTCCCTCGAATTTATTCAAATCAACTTTACAGGGAGTTATACCTGAAAGCTTGATTTGCATAATACACGTTACTGTTCGTTAACAGAAAACCACAATTTAAGTCACACATAGTTAGTGTGCACTCAATGTTGGTTGCTTGACAGTTGTCAACCCACTTCGAGGTCTGTGGCTATAGAGGGAAAAACTGGATCGATGTCTGGTAGAGTTCCCGGGTAGCTCAGTTTATAGAGCGTTGGTACGTTTAACCAAAGGTCCCGGGTTCGATGCCAGGCCCCAGAACAATTTTGCCCTCGAAATTATTCAATTCTTTTGTATCTGTTGAAAAAGAAATGCTTTGTAAAATGAAAATAAATTTAACTTTTTCCGCTCGAATGAGTCCATTTGGAATCATTAACATTTTGCCTGATGATTCCACTTGGTATCCTCAGAAGTAGTTTCGTTCTTTATCAATAGATTGCACCACACGTCAGTTACTTGGCCAACTGTTATTAGAAAGAGGATTGGTTTATTTTTTGTTTCTCCATAGTGTCTATATGACCTTGTGCACCCATAATTGTGGAAAATCAGAAACAAATTCAAATCAGAAAGGGTTAATAAATTGATATAAGAGATCCCGAAGTCATAACGATTAAAAATTTATAATTTACAGTTTTACCACAGTCTAGTATAATACAGTAACGAAGCTTGAGTTGTGAGGGTGCTAGGAACAATAGACTGTGATGGTACTATTTCGCATTGTCTGTAATGAGGCGATATTAGCGATCCTAGTGGTTAGCAACTATCTATGGATGCATATTTACTACGTATTGAGCTTCGTGACTGTATATGCTAGCTATACTGTGGTTTTACTGCAGAAACAGAAGAAACTCCGTGGGGTCTTGTGACTGTATATGCTAGCTAAACTGTGGTTTTATTGCAGAAACAGAAGAAACTCCGTAGGGTCTCGTGACTGTATATGCTAGCTAGACTGCGGTTTTACTGCAGAAACAGAAGAAACTCCGTGGGGTCTCGTGACTATATGCTAGCTAGACTGTGGTTTTACTGCAGAAACAGAAGAAACTCCGTGGGGTCTCGTGACTGTATATGCTAGCTAGACTGTGGTTTTACTGCAGAAACAGAAGAAACTCCGTGGGGTCTCGTGACTGTATATGCTAGCTAGACTGTGGTTTTACTGCAGAAACAGAAGAAACTCCGTGGGGTCTCGTGACTATATGCTAGCTAGACTGTGGTTTTACTGCAGAAACAGAAGAAACTCCGTGGGGTCTCGTGACTGTATATGCTAGCTATACTGTGGTTTTACTGCAGAAACAGAAGAAACTCTGTGGGGTCTCGTGACTGTATATGCTAGCTATACTGTGGTTTTACTGCAGAAACAGAAGAAACTCTGTGGGGTCTCGTGACTGTATATGCTAGCTAGACTGTGGTTTTACTGCAGAAACAGAAGAAACTCCGTGGGGTCTCGTGACTGTATATGCTAGCTAGACTGTGGTTTTACTGCAGAAATAGAAGAAACTCCGTGGGGTCTCGTGACTGTATATGCTAGCTATACTGTGCTTTTACTGCAGAAACAGAAGAAACTCTGTGGGGTCTCGTGACTGTATATGCTAGCTAGACTGTGGTTTTACTGCAGAAACAGAAGAACCTCTGTGGGGTCTCGTGACTGTATATGCTAGCTATACTGTGGTTTTACTGCAGAAACAGAAGAAACTCCGTGGGGTCTCGTGACTGTATATGCTAGCTATACTGTGGTTTTACTGCAGAAACAAAAGAAACTCCGTGGGGTCTCGTGACTATATATGCTAGCTATACTGTGGTTTTACTGCAGAAACAGAAGAAACTCTGTGGGGTCTCGTGACTGTATATGCTAGCTAGACTGTGGTTTTACTGCAGAAACAGAAGAAACTCCGTGGGGTCTCGTGACTGTATATGCTAGCTAGACTGTGGTTTTACTGCAGAAACAGAAGAAACTCCGTGGGGTCTCGTGACTGTATATGCTAGCTATACTGTGGTTTTACTGCAGAAACAGAAGAAACTCTGTGGAGTCTCGTGACTGTATATGCTAGCTAGATTGTGGTTTTACTGCAGAAACAGAAGAAACTCCGTGGGGTCAGTCACTGACTCCCGCCATTGGTATTAATTGGTGTAACAATGGGCATTGGTATGAGACTGTTAAATCGGAAAATAAAGGAGATACAAATAACAGTACTAAAGTAGGCTACTAGCAGTGGCAGCCCTGTTTGTTTATGGTCTAACGTTGTTACGAGTCCATCACGTACCAGCTACAGTACCAACGATTCTCGTACCCGGACGTCGTACTGTGACAGACAAACGGCGGAGCCGTGACGCCCACATTGTTGTAAATCCTGTTGGGGTGGACACAGAGAACAGGGAAATCATGTGACCGATGCCACATGTCAGAGACGCCTACTCGCCCTGTTGTCGACCAGTATTCTTTTTTTTCAGATTTCAAAAGCGACCGCTTTCTCGGCACTTGGCATTCAACACGCAATTGTTGACCTCTGCAATTACATCTCAGCTGTCACAAAGGCACTGCAAACCGCCGAAGTAAAAAATGTACTGCGTCTATACTATATCGAGTTTCAGCACACTCCTTATTTTCTCAAATTAAGAATGAAGTCATGACATTAGACACTGGCGTTGCTGCGCTCTTAACAATGACGCTTTAGTGATGTAGCGTATAAGAGCTACAGAAACTGTATTCAGCGCCGGCATAAACAATTTCTGTATACGGGCCATTTACGATTTGGCGCCCCTTCCAGATTTCACGACGCTAGTCTCATAAAGTCTATAACTTAATAATCCAGTATAATATTGCACTGACTTATGATACCTACTTCAACACTGCAAGCCGTTACTTTTAATCAGTGTTGCCAACTTAGTTATTTTGTAGCCATTGCTATAACTAGAAGCTCGGTGGTCTCTGGAAGAGTAATATACGTTACAAGAGCGGTATGTTGACGTTTTCATGGTCGAGGAAAAGATTGAAAAAGCGAAACGTAGTTGAGCTTTTTTAATTTCCGAGAACATGAAAACAAACATACCGCTCGTGTATCGTACATTATTTTGTGCGAAGATCGTTTATTACATACCTGAAAGACGAATTTCTAATTAGTTGCAATGAAATCTCCATCTTGGTTTCTGTTTAATGACGGCAACTTCGGAAAACCAAAATATCTTTCTTCAACATTGTTGCTATAAAATGTTTTCTGTGTTTACTATACTCCAGCAGGCCGTGATATACGTCTGTCTTTCCCCCCCCCCCCAGTCTATAAATGCGAACTTAAAACAAACGGTAAGGTTATGTAATGATTTATTTTTCATTTTAATATTTTAACAATATTATTTATATAACATATTGCAGTAATAACATCGGCATCTGGAATCTTGTTGATTTTTTCACGGCTTCCTTAATGTTACTTGTACCAGGAATGCAATAAGTTTCGTGGAGTAGTACTCGACTTTACTTAATTTTTGCAAATATTTAAAAACAATAATTAACAGTGAAATTTAGGTGAAATTGCAGTGGTAAGTTTCAAATTTATAATTATTACTATGTTAAACGTCTCTAAAAATAATATGTTAAAAGCCTAAAGCAGTAAAATGAATGTCGCGCTTAAGCGGTAAGAAGAGGGAAATTGTTATGTGTGTTACGTTGGGAATACTGAATGTGGAATTTCACACTTACCGCGTATTGGTTCTGTGCGGAAAACAAGCAAATACGCACGATCTCGCACAAAAGTCTAATGCATTACAATAAAACAATACAATAAGCTGAATACAGTTTCTTTAGAACTTACACTCTATGCACTAAAACGTCATTGTACTTATATTTCGTAAAGCTCTATTTGAATATGAGTTTAGTTCATTTTATTTCATTATACTTCAGAAAGCATCAATTGTTCTTCAGTTTAATCAATGGTATCCATAATGTGTAAATATACCTCTGATTGAGGTTCTGGCTGATATGTACATCTATTATCAGGCAGTACATCTCACTTGACGATATGTGTCAGAGGAAGAACAATTGTTTGTATGCATCTGAAGTCTGATTAGTGTAATATGTAGCTAATCGGCGATGTATGCATTGGAGGGGAAAAGAAATTGGCCACCCTACCCCATATCTCCTGGCCTAATTGCCTTATGAGTGATGCCTTATTAGCGTTACTTATGAAGTTCAAATCTGTCTTCGGACAGTTGACTAAACAACAGTGTGTAAATTTAAATTTAGAAATCATCATTTGTATTTTCGAAATCGTTAATGAATACAGGATTAAAATGAAAAGATAACAATGGAAATTTCAATTATTTCTCCAATATAATAAAGTCAAAAAAACTGTAGAAATTTTAGGTTTGGGATCGATCAAGATACCAACAGCGGTGATGTTTTTAACATCGCAAAAGTATAGATCATGAAAATAGAGAATTGTGGGCTCAAAATGTCTGAAATGTAATTTACTCTTTCTGAGATAGAAATGAAGCTTTCTCAAATTTAATTCACTTATTTGAAATACGAATTATAATTTCTGAAATTAAATTGGCCAACTCTAAAATTCATCTGGAAAAGATGTGATTATACTTTGTTAGAGAAAGAAGAGAGAGGGGAGCGAGACAAAGGGAGGGAGATAGATAGATAGAGACAGATAGGTTGGTTGGTTGGTTGGTTAGATTAATAGGTTATTTTACGAAGCTTTATCAACATCTCTATGTTAGGAGAAAATCCACAAACGATTAGGGAAAACACGGGAATTTTACTGGAAGCAAGTAAAGAGATAGGTTTGGAAGTAAATCCCGAAAGACAAGGTATATGATTATGTCTCGTGACCAGAATATTGTACGAAATGGAAATATAAAAATTGGAAATGTATCTTTTGAAGAGGTGGAGAAGTTCAAATATCTGGGAGCAACAGCAACACATATAAATGACACTCGGGAGGAAATTAAACACAGAATAAATATGGGAAATGCCTGTTATTATTCGGTTGAGAAGCTTTTATCATCCAGTCTGCTGTCAAAAAATCTGAAAGTTAGAATTTATAAAACTGTTATATTACCGGTTCTTCTGCATGGTTGTGAAACTTGGACTCTCACTTTGAGAGAGGAACATAGGTCAAGGGTGTTTGAGAATAAGGTCCTTAGGAAAATATTTGGGGCTAAGAGGGATGAAGTTACAGGAGAATGGAGAAAGTTACACAACACAGAACTGCACGCATTGTATTCTTCACCTGACATAATTAAGGAACATTAAATCCAGACGTTTGAGATAAGCAGGGCATGTAGCACGTATGGGCGAATCCAGAAATTCATATAGAATGTTAGTTGGGAGGCCGGAGGGAAAAAGACCTTTAGGGAGGCCGAGACGTAGATGGGAAGATAATATTAAAATGGATTTGAGGGAGGTGGGATATGATGATTGAGACTGGATTAATCTTCCTCAGGATAGGGACCAATGGCGGGCTTATGTGAGGGCGGCAATGAACCTCCGGGTTCCTTAAAAGCCAGTAAATTAAGTTATCAGCATCTCAGGTTATTTAGCGTTTGAATGAGATGAAAGTGATAAAGCCGGTGACATGAGTCCGGGGTCCACCACTGAAAGTTACCCAGCATTTGCTCATATTGGGTTGAGGGAAAACCTCGACCAGATAAATTGCCCCGACCGGGAATAGAGCCCGGGCCACAGGTTTCACGGCCAGACGTGCTAGCCGTTACTCCACAGGTGTGGACTGGAGACAGATAGAGAGAAGGATAATTGCTATTCAACCAATGACAGAAGTCTTACCCCTCGCTTGTCTCGAAGTTGGGCTGTCTGAAGCGTTCTATCCCCGCCTAACTTCAACACAAGAGTGGAATGTGACCTCTGCCATTGGTTGAATAGCAATTCTCTCCTCCTCTGCCGACAATGTTTACGTCGTCTGTCAAATATTATGGAACGAAGTATAGTGATACGTTGACCTTATAATAAAAATAATTCAGAAGGCTTTGAAGATTAAAATCAGGACAATTCGGATGGAGAACGGAATCAGTAGAAAAAAATGAGAGAAACGATCTTCCGCCATTAACGCCTCAAGTTCAATGGCGTGTCTTACTTCGAGGTCAGAAAAGAAGATACTGAAGGTAGATCAAGGTAAAGAGGCTATCTCCCATCCTACAAATGACCTAGGAGCTTGAAGCTCACAAACTATACAGCGTATATTATCTCAGGCTGCTAATTCTCCCGTCGTGTTTCGTTTATCTTACTCCTTTCTCCTCAGAGGATATGTAAGCATACACAATACATCGATTACTTTCACGTCACTGCAGAATTTCGTCCTTCCAGGTGGAGGCGGAGAGAGAACAGTTTCCTTGGGGGCGCAAAGCAAAACCATAGAATCCCGATATAATAGGGTTATGGGAGACATTATTTACCTTCTCCCTCCATTATAGCTTGACCGTGCTACAGTATATCGGAAAATGATCACTTAATAAAGGTATTTTCAGGGGACATATTTCTTACAGTGTTACATCCATATCCACATTTTTCGGACCGAGTTTTATAGGGCTAGAACTGTAGGTTTACTACAAATTATAATAGGGCATAACTTAAAACAATCTCCCCATTTTCCTCTGTCATACACAAACATATGTATACATCAATAACACTATGTAACAGCGCTAACAGAAACTTTTTTATTTGAAGCTTATCTTCCTGAAGATACCATATGAAATATAAACTCTAATTATATTTCTCCAAGTGGCGGCCTGAACACCTGCAGACTTCTAATACATGAGTGCAGGCTGTTACAAAAGAAACATTACAGTGCTTCCATTCCTCAATGAAATATAGAAATTTTTATACTTAC
This sequence comes from Periplaneta americana, assembly GCF_040183065.1. NCBI lineage: Eukaryota > Metazoa > Arthropoda > Insecta > Blattodea > Blattidae > Periplaneta > Periplaneta americana. Next base: position 143,406,120 of record NC_091130.1, on the reverse strand, counting down.
TTACTTACTGGCTATTAAGGAACCCGGAAGTTCATTGCCGCCCTCAAATAAGCCCACCATTGGTCCCTATCCTGAGCAACATTAATCCAGTCTCTATCATCATATACCACCTCCCTTAAATCCATTTTAATATTATCTTCCGATCTACGTCTCGGCCTCCCCAAAGGTCTTCTTGTCTCCGGTCTCCCAACTAACACTCTATATGCATTTCTAGACTCGCCCATACGTGCTACATGTCCTGCCCATCTCAAACGTCTGGATTTAATGTTCCTAATTATGTCAGGTGAAGAATACAATGCGTGCAGTTCTGTGTTGTGTAACTTCCTCCATTCTCCTGTAACTTCATCCCTCTTAGCCCAAAATATTTTCCTAAGCACCTCATTCTCAAATACCCTTAACCTATGTTCCTCTCTCAAAGTGAGAGTCCAAGTTTCACAACCATAAAGAACAACCGGTAATATAACTGTTTTATAAATTCTAACTTTCAGATTTTTTGACAACAGACTAGATGATAAAAGCGTCTCAACCGAATAATAACAGGCATTTCCCATATTTATTCTGTGTTTAATTTCCTCCCGAGTGTCATTTATATTTGTTACTCTTGCTCCCAGATATTTGAATTTTTCCACCTCTTCAAAGGATAATATTCTCGTCACGAGACATAATCATATACTTTGTCTTTTCGGGATTTACTTCCAAACCTATCTCTTTACTTGCTTCAAGTAAAATTCCCGTGTTTTCCCTAATCGTTTGAGGATTTTCTCCTAACATATTCACGTCATCCGCATAGACAAGCAGCTGATGTAACCCGTTCAATTCCAAACCCTGTTATCCTGGACTTTCCTAATGGCATACTCTAGAGCAAAGTTAAAAAGTAAAGGTGATAATGCATCTCCTTGCTTTAGCCCACAGTGAACTGGAAACGCGTCTGACAGAAACTGACCTATACGGACTCTGCTGTACGTTTCACTGAGACATATCTTTTAAAAATTAATCTGAAAAAAAAGTAAACAGTAAGTTACGTAACAGGAAGTTTGAAAATTATGTGGAGCAAATTTTAGTCAAACATTTTGAAACTTGTAGGAGGAGTAGCGATTTTTGAAAGTGCAAATTTAATTGAAAAACATTTAACAATTCATATAATTTTGGGCTAAACGAGATGAAATTTTGTACAGTGCCTATTGCAGCATGATATATGATGTATACATTTTCAAAGATCTAGCTCACACGGTTAACAAAATTCAAATTTCAGAGTAATTTCAACAAGGGTGGAGCAAAATTATAAGCACATACATCTAGCGACAGGAGATTTTAGTATATTGTACACACGTACATATTTAAATTGGTCATATTAAAGAACGCACACTATTAATAATAGGAGACTCCTGTATAACCAGGAAGGCCCTTGCGTGACTTTTCATATCATCTCTCCCGCTGTTAATCCTAACAAACAAGCATGATCACAGTAATAGCCACAATGCAGACCAGGGAGCCCTGCTGCGTGACTCGAGATCAATCCCGTCACTTGACGCCATTAAAGTTTTCCACAAAAGATTAAACGTCTGTAGCAGTAATTGGGGGTTTCCTTCTCATCTTAACTACTATGTAGGCTACTGTCATTTTTATTTTGCAGTACTTCTATTTGTATGGTCTAAAATGCTGGATTAACAAATTATCTCCCGTCCGGAAAGCGACGGCGTTGGCTATCGGCGGGCGCGCTCCCACACGCTGGTTACGGTGACAGCGCTGTGACGGTCAGACAAAGCACACATTATTAATGTGTAATATGATTAAGTCTGAATTCTATTAGAGTAATATGTTACTAATCAGCGATGTATGCAATGGAGGGGAAAAGAAACCGGTCAACCTACGCATTCTCTCCTGGCTTAGTGTGGCTTAATTTTCTGCACATTTAAAGGACAAAACTAAAATTATTTCAGTCATTTATTATTATAATACTCTACTCTCTTAAACTGACTGAGCATATTGAGATTCAGTCCATGGTTTTCCCAAAACACGTTATGAAGTGTTTAATATAAAACAATTTTTATCTCGAAAAGCAAACAAAAACGATCAAAATTGTATTACATTTTTTGTTTGAAATATCTCAAAGAATAACCCTCTGAAATTAATTACAGTACTTACGGTTCAGCCTGTATATTTTGCCACAAATTTATTCCCTTATAAATCGCTATTCATTTGTCATTGGGTTGCTAGGCTGGAGATAATTTGTTAACATCCATTGTTGGTAAGCATCTTTGCCTTTGTTGGTTGGTATATTTTATATTTATAATTTTTTAGGTTTATTATATATTCCTTTGTTTGTTTTTCAGTAAATTTCGAGAAACAATATACATGCGTGATATAAAGGATGAGTAAAAAGTATGAAACAATACTTGTAACTTTCTTTTTTCTTTCTCGCTGTTATTTATATTCGCTTTAACATCTCTGGTCATATCACGAGTTAATCTTTGGTTGAAATCCGAAGGCCTGTGTACTATTGTTGAGACTGGTTCTATTGTTGTGAACTAGATTGCGACTGTATATGTATTCCTGATTTGTTATGAATATGATTTCGGTGATGAATGAGGTCGGTGATATTCAGGGATGTTGTGGCATGAATTTCCTGGCATTTGCCTTACGGTTGAGGGAAATCACTGAAAAGCCTCAATCAGGAAATTCAACCTGACCGGGAATCGAACCCGGGCCCTCTGCGTAAGAGGCTAGTTTGCTGACCCCTATACTGCAGAGGTGGTCATAACTTTCTTATTTATAATTTTATGAAGAAACTATTTATACAAATGTTGTAGGGTATCAAAGAAGGAATATTTTGAACATGTTTTCAAATACTATGCTTTTCATTCATGAAGGTTGTGCCAATGAGTCTGTTTTTTTTTAAATACCACCATGTACTTATTTCTCCATTTTTTAATTCTCTAGGTCTCAGTACGTACAAAATCATATCTTTTGGCATTTATAAACTATTGTTTTGTAATTACCTCTTTTGATGGCAATGTAGGCCTATGTGTACTTACTGAATAAAGGAAAATTTTAATGCTTCAGTAGGGGAGAGTTGGGTAGTATCGGACATCGGGTAATATCGGACAGTGCGTTTCTTTCATCTACTACCAGATGGAAGTACCTGAATGACATGGTTAAGTTTCTGTATGCGACATCACAGAAACGCAACCATGTCATTCAGGTACTATCATCTGGTGATAGATGGAAGAAACTCACTGTCCGTTATTACCCGATGTTAGATACTATCCAACTCTCCCTTATTATCAATTTGAGGATGCATTGGATTATTGTAGACAAGAGTTAATAGCAACAAGTGAAAAAAACTAATAAAACGATTGAATAACAATATTAATATTATTTAAACTTATAATTAAAAAAAAGACACATTGTAGGATATGCACCATTGAAATTTAACGGCAATAGTAATGCAATACATGGATTTTAAAGCAAGAAAACCCACTAAAACTAAAATTAGCATTACTGTGTTGTATCACGTGTTGATTTCAGGTGGCCCCCATTTACTCCCAAAAATCCATAAATCTGTCTTTGAAGTTGTTTAATTTTTAGCCATTGTTATTAATTTGTTTTTATTAGCTTTATTCACTTGTTTCTATTAGCTTTTGTTTGCAATTGTTTAATCCAAAGCCTCCTCAAATTGAGGTACTGAAACATTAAAATTTCCCTTTATTCAGTACACATACATTGCCATTAAGGGAAGTAATTTTTTTACAAAAGAATAGTTTATAAATGGCAAAAGATATGATTTTGTACGTACTGAGACCTGGAGAATCCAAAAATGGAGAAATAAGCACATGGTGCTGTTTAAAAATACAATGGCACACCCCTTATGAATGAAAAGCATAGTATTTGGAAACGTGTTCAAAATATTCCTTCTTTGATATCCTACAACTTTTGTATAAATAGTTTCTTCATAAAGTTATAAATAAGAAAGTTACAAGCATTGTTCCATACTTTTTACTCATGCCGTATTGTGCGTATTGCTCATAATCTCTCATATTGAATGTACCACAACAGAATCACATTTGTAATGATTCTGCGTTTTTTAAAGAGTTAGGTACAGCTTAGAGCAGTAAATTTTTTGAAAATATTCAACATTTTTTTCCTTCATTACTCTATCTTGCACAACAATCAAAATTGGTATATGTAAAAGACTGTCCTTCTGCTATATGAAAAAAATATTTTTACGATTTAGAAAAATTATTATTATTTTTTTTTTTTTCAAAATTCATAATGGTGGAAGTTCACTGTTCAGTGATGAAGCGTTTCCCTCATAACTCATAAACTTGTTAACTTTTTCATGTCCTCTCTTTTTATTTTATTTCTGAAACTCATGTTTACAATATCATTCTCTTTCAACTACATCCCTTTAAAAATAATATTCTTTTTTTATTTTGTGTTAGAAGAAAATACTGATATTTGACCATTTTTAAAATGAATTTATTTTTTATCACACAATCTATCAAAGGTGGAGAAGTGATCTTGCATCATATTATAGATATGACATGAATAAATACATACAAAAATTTCATTACAGAATGTTGGATAGTTTTTTAGTTATGTGGGATACGCTTCATCACTGCACAGTGAACTAAATTTTGAAAAAAAAAAAAAAAAAAAAAAAAAAAAAAAAAAAAAAAATTAAATCGTAAAAATATTTTTTTTTTCATATAGAAGATAGACAGTGTTTTATATACTAATTTTCATTGTTGTGCAAGATACAGTAATGAAGGAAAAAGAAGTTGAATATTTCCAAAATTTTACTGCCGTAAGCTGTACCTAATCCCTTAAATGAATGAGTGCGAAATCGGCAATTGAAGAAATAAGCACAAAGTGAATGGGTAATCAACATAATTCAGTAATTGGTTCACGCAATCCAATGATAGGGACATAAATCTTTAAGACGAACGTCGCTCAAGACGACAATCAAGCTCTGTCCATCGAGCTGAAAGAACATTCACTCGAGGTGACGTCTGCATAAAACTTTCAAAAAGAATAAATGGACAATATGTTCTAAAAATGCCCTACTGATGAAAAATGCCCTAAAGAAGAAAATGAGTATACCACTGTTAAGAATCATAGCCTCAGATAAATTCGTTGAGGGCCCAAGCTGATGTTGTGGAATTACGAACCTATCAAGAATTGTGTTACCTTGACGACGAACTCTAATCTGAACAACTGCAACGAGCTCACGAAATTCAGAAGTATCGCTTCATAGCCCTCATCAACAGAAAAAAACGCACTTTTTCAACAAGGCCGTGGTGCAGGACATCGGGGAAGACTGACCCAGACAAACCTCGGGGATTAAAACTCCAAGTGCTGCCTCTTCTAGCAGACACTTCAGTCCAGACGCAGACGTGGCGCCATTCGAGTACGGTTTGTCCCCGTCCATTACAACATTTCTACGGCAGTTTAATACATTTTAAAATGTCGGAATATAGAATTGTTGTCCTCCAAATCTATTGTCTGATATCGCCGAGAAATTTGGGTGCTGACTGAGCGATAAGAGAAAATCAATTAAAGGATGGATTTTATTTTGCATAATCATCATTTCGTTATTTGTAAAGCTGATTCCATTGCAGTTATTCAAATTACAAATTACTTACTTACTTACAAATGGCTTTTAAGGAACCCGAAGGTTCATTGCCGCCCTCACATAAGCCCGCCATCGGTCCCTATCCTGTGCAAGATTAATCCAGTCTCTATCATCATATCCCACCTCCCTCAAATCCATTTTAATATTATCCTCCCATCTACGTTTCGGCCTCCCTAAAGGTCTTTTTCCCTCCGGCCTCCCAACTAACACTCTATATGCATTTCTGGATTCGCCCATACGTGCTACATGTCCTGCCCATCTCAAACGTCTGGATTTAATGTTTCTAATTATGTCAGGTGAAGAATACAATGCGTGCAGTTCTGCATTGTGTAACTTTCTCCATTCTCCTGTAACTTCATCCCGCTTAGCCCCAAATAGTTTCCTAAGCACCTTATTATCAAACACCCTTAACCTATGTTCCTCTCTCAGAGTGAGAGTCCAAGTTTCACAACCATAAAGAACAACCGGTAATATAACTGTTTTATAAATTCTAATTTTCAGATTTTTTGACAGCAGACTAGATGATAAAAGCTTCTCAACCGAATAATAACACGCATTTCCCATATTTATTCTGCGTTTAATTTCCTCCCGAGTGTCATTTATATTTGTTACTGTTGCTCCAAGATATTTCAACTTCTCCACCCCTTCGAAGGATAAATCTCCAATTTTTATAGTTCCATTTCGTACAATATTCTGGTCACGAGACATAATCATATACTTTGTCTTTTCGGGATTTACTTCCAAACCGATCGCTTTACTTGCTTCCAGTAAAATTCCCGTGTTTTCCCTAATCGTTTCTGGATTTTCTCCTAACAAATTCACGTCATCCGCATAGAAAGAAGCTGATGTAACCCGTTCAATTCCAAACCCTGCCTGTTATGCTGAACTTTCCTAATGGCATATTCTAAAGCGAAGTTAAAAAGTAGAGGTAATAGTGATAAATTACAAATTACATATACATATTTAAAATTTATAGTTTGCACCTAAAAGAGCAATTGCTCATGCTTGGTGCATTCCAGCTCATAATATAGTACTAGAAATTAAGTGATATAATTTAAATATTAAGTAGAAATTTGAATTTTTCCACCTCTTCGGAGGATAAATCTACAATTTTTATATTTCCGTTTCGTACAATATTCCGGGCACGAGACACAATCATATACTTAGTCTTTTCGGAATTTACTTCCAAACCTATCGCTTTACTTGATTCAAGTAGAATTTCCGCGTTTTCCCTAATTGTTTGTGGATTTTCTCCTAACATATTCATGTCATCCGCACAGACAAGAAGCTGATGTAACCCGTTCAATTCCAAACCCTCTCTGTTATCCTGAACTTTCCTAATAGCATATTCTAGAGCGAAGTTAAAAAGTAAAGGTGATAGTGCATCTCCTTGCTTTAGACAGCAGTGAATTGGAAAAGCATCAGACAGAAACTGGCCTATACGTACTCTGCTGTAAGTTTCACTAAGACACATTTTAATTAGTCGAACTAGTTTCTTGGAAATACCAAATTCAATAAGAATATCATATAAAACTTCTCTCTTAACAGAGTCATACGTCTTTTTGAAATCTATGAATAACTGATGCACTGTACCCCTATACTCCCATTTATTCTCCAATATCTGCCGAATACAAAATATCTGATCAATAGTCGATCTATTACTCCTTGTATTCTTCACCTGACATAATTAGGAACATTAAATCCAGACGTTTGAGTTGGACAGGGCATGTAGCACGTATGGGCGAATCCAGAAATGCATATGGAGTGTTAGTTGGGAGGCCGAAGGGAAATAGACCTTTGGGGAGGCCGAGACGTAGATGGGAGAATAATATTAAAATGCATTTGAAGGAGGTGGGATATGATGATAGAGACTGGATTAATCTTGCACAGGATAGTGACCGATGGCGGGCTTATGTGAGGGCGGCAATGAACCTCCGGGTTCCTTAAAAGCCATTTGTAAGTAAGTAATAATACTAACAATCATCATTATCACCATCATCACTTCATGGTATAGCAGAATCTCCTGTTCTGGCATATGTTAAAACTGAAATAGACTTTTCCATCTTTTCTTTGGTCGTCTTTCTGTTGCTTTGTATTCATAAGCTTGTCGTGGAATGTGAGATATTGGCGTCCTTAAAACATGAGCGTTTCAATTGTCGCTATACTCGATGAATTTTTCATGAAAGAAAAAGGTGTCAAACTTGTTACGAGTACGTTCATTTCTAATTTTAACTAATTTAGAACATCCCTTTATGGTTGTCTGAAATTTAATTTCTGCTGATTGTATTTTATTGTAATATCCTTTTCGTAATCTTTTCTACTCTTCTTAAAATTCCAGTTTTTTTTTTTTAAATCACGTAACCGTGTAATGTAATTATATATTGGTATATGAGAGTATGTCTGCTTGCTTGAGATGCTTCCATCGATTTAGAAGAAAATAAACGTGAAGTCATTACTACAATTTATTTATTACTGTTTGAAAACCAGTCATGAAGGTAGATTTTTACTCTCTGTTGTGCTATTTACACTTGTTACGTGGGAGCAAAGGAATGCTACGGTACAAGTTACTGTAGAGGAACACTACCATCATTGCATCACCATCATTAACGACTACATCTGTGAGATCTGTTCGGGTCACACTGGAATTGAAAAATTTACGCTTATAGTTCAAAATTTGTCTATAAATATATGCCATGAAATAAAGGTAATTAATATTATTACAAGTAGAATTAATATAATATGATATAATATAATATAATATAATATAATATAATATAATATAATATAATATAATATAATATAATATAATATAATATAATATTAGTACATTATGCAACGAGCCTATAATGAAGGTAATTAAGAAGCGAGTATGGATATTTATGAAACGAGTGCAAGCGAGTTTCATAATTTTCATACGAGCTTCTTAATTACCATTATAGGCGAGTTTCATACGACTTTTTATGATCGACCATATTTCTAACTTGATATTATTAATTTTTGAACAATGTCCCGTATGTTGTGACATGTGCGCAGACGCGAAAGTATTGATTTTTTTCCGAGGAACAGATGTCCATATTGACCTTGCTAGGCCATAAGAACCTACAGAGATAACATTGAAATTAAATTAGACATTGAAAAACGAGATGACAAATTGAATTTATTTGAATATCATTTACAATTAACGCTAATTATTATAGTAACAGAACATAACCTTCTGCGACAATATTGGATTTCCAGCCTCCGTGACTTTTCGCTAATTCTCTTTCGATTGCATATCCGAGAATAATCGATACTTGCGGTTTTATAACGGTAGAAAGCTGACCTGTCATTGGCTGAACAGTTGTAACCTGAGTCGTCATTGGCTGAAAGACCTGACCTTTAATGAGTAGGTGTACTTTAATGACATGCATTAAAGGTCTGCTACCAGGTGCATAATTACTACGTTTCGGCATGGTCGAACATAAAATATAATACAATATAATATAATATAATATAATATAATATAATATAATATAATATAATATAATATAATATAATATAATATAATATAATATAATATAATATAATATAATTTAAGTTATTTGAAGGGTTCAGAACCATAGTGGACCAAGCGCCATTTACTGAATACGTAGAAAACAAGGGTTAAAATTAAGTTATTACCATAATTCAATGGAAAATATAGCAAGTAAAATAAAGTATACACATTAAATCTAAATGATGTCCATGTTCATTAAACTATGGTTGCATGTAATAAAAATTAAAGAAACATGTTAAAGGAATTGTCATTGTACCAAATGAGTGTCTCTGGACCAAAATGATCGCATTTTAATTATTTAAATACAATTTAAATTAAGTAACATATTAAACGATTTATTCTTCTATCAAAAACGAATGTTCCCTGGACCAAATGTCCTATTTTAATTATGTAATTACTTTATATTTATTTCTAAGGGGTGCAGCGGAGCGCACGGGTACGGCTAGTAATAGAATAAGGCAGTTTCCTAATAGCTTTCATAGAATATAATGCAACCTTACATACACCGAGGCTCTGCAAGTTCCATAAGGAACAGGCGATGATAACAATGAATGCTATTAAAAATGACGATACAATAAGCAGATTCTGTAACATACGGCTTTGTGATCTAGAGGTCAGATTCCTGATTACAGATCATGAAATCCCGGTTCTATTCCTGTCCTGACCATAGAAAATTGAACAAAGACATTATTTTAATAGCTACTATCATTCATATAAGTCTAGAAGCTAAGTAAGTGTACACACAACTTATAAAGGAAAAATTATTTAAATTATGATTTATTTAACGACGCTCGCAACTGCAGAAGTTATATCAGCGTCGCCGGTGTACCGGAATTTTGTCTCGCAGGACTTCTTTTACATGCTATGCCATGACATGGGCCTGTCACATTTAAACACACTTAAATACCATCGACCTGGGCCAGGATCGAACCCGCAACCTCGAGCATAGAAGGCCAATCCTATACCAATTACGCTACCGAGGTCTTACAAAGGATTTCTGTAGGTAGCAGCTGCTCAGTGTTTATGTAAAAGTTCTGAGAATGCGTCCTAGGTCTGGAGTGTGAGATACAAAAACCATCAATAAGAAGCAAGCAAGATGCAAATATTGTGTATCGATTGCCATAATGCACTGCAACTGAACACTTCTGTTATTACTTAAAATATGTGAATAAAAAAACTGGACTATAAATAAAATTAGGCATATACAGCCGAGATTGAGAATAAAATAAAATACCACTCTAACAATAAGTATTAGGGGAGAGTCGGGTAGTATCGGACATCGGGTAGTATCGGACAATGCGTTTCTTTCATCTACCACCATATGGTAATACCTGAATGACATGGTTACGTTTCTCTATGCGACATCACAGAAACGTAACCATGTCAATCAGGTACTATCATCGTGTGGTAGATGAAAGAAACTCACTGTCCGATATTACCCGATGTCCGATACTACCCGACTCTCCCCTACATAATCCAGCACTCTTGTGAATACATAATAGTACATTATGCAACGAGCGTATAATGGTAGTAATTAAGACACGAGTATGTTTGTTTATGAAACGAGCGCAAGCGAGTTTCATAATTTTCATACGAGCGTCTTAATTACCATTATAGGCAAGTTTCATACGACTTTTTATGCTCGACCATATTTCTAACTTGAAATTATTCATAAATATTCATGTTATGGTTATGTAAGTTAGGAGCGGAACTGACCTTCTAAATTGTGAGATGTGCGCAGACGCGAAAGTATTGATTTTTTCCGAGGCACGAATTCATTGACCTTGATATAATCTAGAGAATAACATGAACATTAGTCTTGGTATAACCTGGAAATTGATTTAGAATTGAAAAACGAGATGACAAATTGAATTTATTTGAATATTATTTACAATTAACGCTAATTATTATAGTAACAGAACATAACCTTCTGCGACAGTATTGGATTTCCAGCCTCCGTGACTTTTCGCTAATCGTCTTTCGATTGCATATCCGAGAATAATCGATGCTTGCGGTTTTATAATGGCACAATGGTGATTTCTCATTGGCTGAACAACTGAACTATAATGAATAGGTGTACTTTAATGGGGTGCATTAAAGGTCTGCTACCAGGTGTATAATTACTACATTTCGGATGGTCGAGCATAAGGCATAACAGTTTTCTAAAAATTCAATTCTGATTAAAGAAAATTAAAGTTTAATTCGTATAATTTAAGCCATAATGTATTTTTTCTATACAAAATGTTAATATACAATCACTTTGAATCTTTACGAGTTCCAGAAAAATAGTATTCCAGAAAAATCTATTTCTGATGAGGAAACACTGTTTATAGAAAAATGTCTGTTATAGTTTAACCCCCGAGTCCTGAGACATTTCGGCCCAATTGTATAAAACTCCCTGACTAAAGATCAACTTTGATCGAAGATCGAAAAGTGAACCGAGTTCAGACACTTCTTCTATTGTATAAAACTTTTCTGCGATCAAATTACCTTGGTTCAAATGCAATCTAAGTTCACGTGAAAAGGATTTGGCAACATCGCTTAAACAGGTGAAATACGTGATGCGCGGACCATGCTACACTGGTTTGTTCACTGTTGCCAATCTAGTGACTTTAACTCTTTTTCAACAACAATTTCTTTTAACTTTTATATTGCTTAAATAGGGATTTAGTGACCTTTTTAACATCCCATAGTGACAAAATTTAATCTTTCTTTGTTGATAATGAGAAATCTAGCGACTTTACAACTACTTTTTGGCGACTTTCCGTATTACATTCTGTTGGAGACACTGGTTTTTTTGTGCTATGTAAATAATGGCGGACAATAAGAAGAAGGTTGACTGTTCTCCAAGTTGTTATCATGTTATGGTGTTTGATACTGCTAAACATAATAAAGCTTTATAAAACAATTTTCCTTTAGTAATACAGTTAATTGAACATTTATGAATGTATCTGTCATATCCATTAATAATTAATGGTTGTTATAAACATAATACAATTATAGGTTATGTTATTTGATACTGCTGAACACGATAGAGCCTTATAAAATATAAGAATGTTTTGTATATTAAGGCAAGAAATTCAAAGAAGTATATATAAATGTACCTAACATATCTATTAAAATTAATAATAATGGATATTTTATTTGCACAATCTGTCACTCGTATATTTCAAACAGAAACGAAATAACTGAACTTGGATCATCTAACTTAATCGGAGAAATTTCTTCAGTCAAAGTTGACTTTAGTTTGAGACAAATTAATCTCAGATTAGACTTTATACAACACAAAATTCCAAGTTCAGCTGAAACAAGGATCAATTTAACCTCTGATCTAAGATTAAATGGTTTGTACAATCGGGCCTTCTTGTTTTATTTTTAAAGTTCAATATAATTCTACACTTCAAAAAAAAAGTCACTGACATGAAGAAAATGCTGAAAAATTTTGCAGTTTAGAATTAGGGCACAATTGCAGCTATATTATACTAGATTTCGGGTCTCTGCACATACATCTTATATCATAATATTGCATGAATTATGGTACACTTTATTATACTCAGGACTCAGGAGGTTAAGAGGAATAACACAAATTCCTTCCAAACGTCTGTAACTTCTAGCTAAATATATATTTGATATCTTACTCATATACTCAAATTACTATTCATACCAATTATAACACTCATAACCAGCCTACAACCGTATTTCAGCATTCTACAAAGGCATTCTGTGAATTGTTACATGATTCTGAAAACCTCAATTAAAAAAAAAAAATACTTCGATTCCTATACTTGCATTGAAGTTTCTTTCCTAATACTATCAATTCTACGACCATTTCTACCGCGGAATACCCAATTTTCATATTCTACTAAAATTGTAGGACAACTACAAGATCGCAACTCTAATTAACTTACAGGTCATGGAGGACGCAGGTCATAGGGATGAAGGAACTATCAAATAACAAAGATCCGTGTTCTAGGAGTGACTCGAACCCACAACATTGGAGACAGAGTTGTTTAGTGACGTTGCGTTTACCATGAACCGTACTGTCACCTGATGTAAAGAGCTGGACACGGACTGGAGACGTGTACTGTACGCAATGAACTTTCTGGTTCAAGTTTTCGTGAAAGTGTTGAATCATTAAACGCAGGGTGGCGCACGTGTCGCGGGAATAAAGCACGAGATACAGGGAGGCTATTAGGTATGGAGAAGAGGGAATGAACTTCATAGGCTATTCGTAGGATCGATATCGACTTCAGTGGGAGCAGGAGAATTTCAGAATAAAAGGCTACTTCTAAATGAATTGTATTGTTATGTCTGTCAATTGGGAAAAGCTTCGGAAAGATAATAATAATAATAATAATAATAATAATAATAATAATAATGATAATAATAGTGATAATAAGAAGAACAAAAAGAAAACAAGAGGGAAGATAAGGAGGAAAGAGTAGTACACGACGAGAACAACGAAAATACAACAATAAGGGAATATAAGAAGAACTTGGGGAATACAATGATAGCAATGGGAACGCGAGAACAGGGGGAAAACAAGGAGAACAAGGGCAACACAAGGAGAAAAAGGGGAACACAAGAAGAAAATGGAGAACACAAGGAGAAAATGGGGAACACAAGGAGAAAATGGGGAACACAAGGAGAAAATGGGGAACACAAGGAGAAAATGGGCCACACAAGGAGAAAATGGGGAACACAAGGAGAAAATGGGGAACACAAGGAGAAAATGGGCAACACAAGGAGAAAATGGGCAACACAAGGAGAAAATGGGGAACACAAGGAGAAAATGGGCAACACAAGTAGAAAATGGGGAACACAAGGAGAAAATGGGGAACACAAGGAGAAAATGAGGAACACAAGGAGAAAATGGGCAACACAAGGAGAAAATGGGGAACACAAGGAGAAAATGGGCAACACAAGGAGAAAATGGGGAACACAAGGAGAAAATGGGGAACACAAGGAGAAAATGGGGAACACAAGGAGAAAATGGGGAACACAAGGAAAAAAAGAACACAAGGAGAAAAAGGGGAACACAAGGAGAAAAAGGGGAACACAAGGAGAAAAAGGGGAACACAAGGAGAAAAAGGGGAACACAAGGAGAAAAAGGGGAACACAAGGAGAAAAAGGGGAACACAAGGAGAAAAAGGGGAACACAAGAAGAAAAAGGGGAACACAAGGAGAAAAAGGGAAACACAAGAAGAAAAAGGGGAACACAAGGAGAAAAAGGGGAACACAAGGAGAAAAAGGGGAACACAAGGAGAAAAAGGGGAACACAAGGAGAAAAAGGGGAACACAAGGAGAAAAAGGGGAACACAAGGAGAAAAAGGGGAAAACAAGGAGAAAAAGGGGAACACAAGCAGAAAAAGGGGAACACAAGGAGAAAAGGGGAACACAAGGAGAAAAAGGGAAACACAAGGAGAAAAGGGGAATACAAGGAGAAAACGAAGGATAAAAGGAGAACAAGGGGAACACAAGGAGAAAAGGGGAACACAAAGAGTAAAGGGGAACACAAGAAGAAAAAGGGGAACACAAGCAGAAAAAGGGGAATACAAGGAGAAAACGAAGGATAAAAGGAGAACAAAGGGAACACAAGGAGAAAAGGGGAACACAAAGAGTAAAGGGGAACACAAGAAGAAAAAGGGGAACACAAGGTGAAAAGGGGAACACAAGGAGAAAAGGGGAACACAAGAAGAAAAAGGGGAACACAAGGAGAAAAGGGGAACAAAGGAGGAAAACGGAACACAAGGAGAAAAAGGGGAAGACAAGGTGAAGAAGTGGAACACAAGGAGGAAAAGGGCAACACAAGGAGAAAAAGTGGAACACAAGGAGAAAAGGGGAACACAAGGAGAAAAACGGGAACACAATAAGAAAAAGGGGAACACAAGGAGAAAAGGGGAACACAAGGAGAAAAGGGGAACACAAGGAGAAAAGGGGAACACAAAGACAAAAGGGGAACACAAGGAGAAAAACAGGAACACAAGAAGACAAAGGGGAACACAAGGAGAAAAGGGAAACACAAGGAGAAAAAGGGGAACACAAAAAGAAAAAGGGGAACACAAGGAGAAAAGGGAAACACAAGGAGAAAATGGGAACACAAGGAGAAAAAGGGGAACACAAAAAGAAAAAAGGGAACACAAGGAGAAAAGGGGAACACAAGGAGGTAAAAACGGGAACACAAGAAGAAAAAGGGGAACACAAGGAGAAAAGGGGAACACAAGGAGAAAAAGGGGAACATAAGGAGAAAAACGGGAACACAAGGAGAAAAGGGGAACACAAGGAGAAAAGGGGAACACAAGGAGAAAAAGGGGAACACAAAAAGAAAAAGGGGAACACAAGGAGAAGAACAGGAACACAAGAAGAAAAAGGGGAACACAAGGAGAAAAGGGGAACACAAGGAGAAAAAGGGGAACACAAGGAAAAAGGGGAACAAAGGAGAAAAACGGAACACAAGGAGAAAAAGGGAAATACAAGGAGAAAAAGTGAAACACAAGGAGAAAAAGGGTAATACAAGGAGAAAAAGGGGAACACAAGGAGAAAAACGGAACACAAGGAGAAAGAGGGGAACACAAGGAGGAAAAGTGGAACACAAGGAGGAAAAGGGAAACACAAGGAGAAAAAGAGGAACACAAGGAGAAAAGGGAAAGACAAGGAGGAAAAGGGAAAGACAAGGAGAAAAACGGGAACACAAGGAGAAAAGGCGAACACAAGGAGAAAAAGAGGAACACAAGGAGAACAAGAGGGATATAAGGAGATCAAGGAGACACAAAGAGGACAAGGGGAGAACAAGGGGAACATTTTCAGGACAAGGAGTAAACAAGGAGAACAAAAAAGGAATATAAGGACAAGGAGAGTACAATGAGAACAAAGACAACTAGCGGTAGATAAAGAGGCAAGTAGGATTATATTTTTTTTCTGACAGTCAGTTCCTAAGTTACGAAGTGAAGATAAAGACACAGTTGTGTGTCGAAATGCTTCTCTGCCATAAATATGACGAAGGCACGATGACAGCGGTCACAGTAACATATGATACTGCGCAATTCCTCCAGGCGAACAGGCTATATTTCTATCAAACTCATCCATAAACCCAGAATTAAACGTCGATGTTTGAAACTGTTAGTTTGTTCTTGCAATGTTTATTAATTTTAACATGGCTGTTCCACTAGCGGCCACGGAGCAGAGAGCAGAGCTTCTCTTACAGACGACCACAAATATTTCAGTTACCATCCTCAGTTCCAGGTCATCTGCACGCGCTCAGAAAGCTGCTTTGAGACACCCACTCAATCCACCCACATACCCAGAAAACAGTACGCATCTGCTGCATCCGACATGGAGATTCTCTACAGACATGACGGCTCTTCTGCTTCCCGACCTACCGCCGAGATCTAGTGTTTGGGTCCAGCAGAAGACGGGCTGCACCTATTATTCTCATATTATGATTCAAGCTTTCAGTTCTTCACCATTTCCCCACTTTCTGTATATTTTAAAATCTTTACCTCCTCCTGTCTTTTGTATTCGACAGATAATGGAGAAAAAATGGGAGTATAAGTGTACAGTGCATCAATTATTCATAGATTTCAAAAAGGCATATGACTCGGTTAAGAGAGAAGTTTTATATAATATTCTTATTGAATTTGGTATTCCCAAGAAACTAGTTCGATTAATTAAAATGTGTCTCAATGAAACGTACAGCAGAGTCCGTATAGGTCAGTTTCTGTCAGATGCGTTTCCAATTCACTGCGGGCTAAAGCAAGGAGATGAACTTTGCTCTACAGTATGCCATTAGGAAAGTCCAGGATAACAGAGAGGGTTTTGAATTGAACGGGTTACATCAGCTGCTTGTCTATGAGGATGACATGTATATGTTAGGAGAAAATACACAAACGATTAGGGAAAACACAGGAATTTTACTTGAAGCAAGTAAAGAGATAGGTTTGGAAGTAAATCCCGAAAAGACTAAATATATGATTATGTCTCGTGACGAGAATATTGTACGAAATGGAAATATAAACATTGAAAATTTATCCTTTGAAGAGGTGGAAAAATTCAAATACCTGGGAGCAACAGTAACAAATATAAATGATACTCGGGAGGAAATTAAACGCAGAATAAATATGGGAAATGCCTGTTCTTATTAGGCTGAGAAGCTTTTAAAATCTAGCCTGCTGTCGAAAAATCTGAAAGAATTTATAAAACAGTTATATTACAGGTTGCTCGTTATCGTTGTGAAACTTGGACTCTCACTTTGAGAGAGGAACATAGGTTAAGGGTGTTTGAGAATAAGGTGCTTAGGAAAATATTTGGGGCTAAAAGGGATGAAGTTACAGGAGAATGGAGAAAGTTACACAACGCAGAGCTGCACGCATTGTATTCTTTACTTGACATAATTAGGAACATTCAATCCAGACGTTTGAGATGGGCAGGACATGTAGCACGTATGGGCGAATCCAGAAATGCATATAGAGTATTAGTTGGGAGGCCGGAGGGAAAAAGACCTTTGGGGAGGCCGAGACGTAGATGGGAAGATAATATTAAAATGGATTTGAGGGAGGTGGGATATGATGGTAGAGACTGGATTGATCTTGCTCAGGATAGGGACCAATGGCGGGCTTATGTGAAGGCGGCAATGAACCTCCAGGTTCCTTAAAAGCCAGCAAGTAGGTAAGTAAGTAAGTAAATAAGTACCTCCTCTTCTTTAACTGCTTTTATTTCTCTTTCTTATTTCCCATCATATTTCATTATCGTTTCTTCTACCTCTGTCATAGATATTTTTTCCTTCCTCATTTCATGGTATCCTTTCCCCGTTGCCTTTTCTTCTATTTGCTATGTTACAATTGTATGAATCATGGAATACAATATTAAGGAATGTTTACTTTCAAACCTGGACGGTCTGGCTAATTGCGAGAAGATTGTTAATACAGTACTAACAACAGCCTGAAAGACGGGAAAAAGTCGAAGAAAGTACTATATCTAGTATCGAACAAATGAAGGCTTTTTTGGACAAACAACCATAGTCTAAAAACATAAATTTTCAAGAGAAACAAAAAACTATCTGGCATAGGTGTTGTTGACACTTCAAGTGTGAAATTCATCATGCCATTTCTTAAGGTGTTGTAGCAAATTAACTGTCCTGAAAATTACAAATATTCAATATTCATAAAACAAATATTTCACACACAGATCTATAAACGATTCTGAAATATTTTCTAATATAAGACTTAAGACTAGGCCGGAAAAAGAATCATAAAAATATATATTTTAAAATACGGAAATTAGGTGGGAAATGCTTTCCCTCTGTATTTTTCACAATGCTATTTTGAATATTTAATTATAGATAACTATAAATTGTATTTAATATCTCAATATTGTTTCTTAAAGTGGAGGTAGTGAATATGTATCACACCAGTTTTGAATTTATTGCACTTAATGGTTTTTGAGAAAAAAAGAAATCATTTTGTCCTTATATACAGAGTGAACCGTAAGTTAATGTTATTAATTTCAACAGATAATTATACTCTGTGATATTTCAAACAAAATGGTTTAACACAATTTTGATAGTTTTTTACTAATTTTCGAGAAAAATTACTTTAAATGGAACATTTCATAGCGTATTTTGGGAAACCTACTGAGTTAGTTCCCAATGTGCTTAGTCAATTTAAGAGAGCAGTATTTTATCAACAGTAATCTCACTAGAGGTTTTGATTTATCTAGAGAAAATCAAAACTCGAGTGGGATTTATTTGACTATTACACGATTAGAAGAAAGTATATAAAGATTATAAGTAACAAAGTACTCCAATACAATAAAATATTAATTGACTTACGAAAATAAACCAATCTTCAAATGTATTATTGCACCATTACGCTAGATGGCAGTTGTGCCAACTATGGAATCTTCATTGAACTCTGTAGACGGTTACTAGTCAAGAAAGCTTTGTTGATACAGTTTCATTTTTATTAAGACAGTTGCATTCCACTTCAATTATCCGAATCCCAGTAATCAACGTCACTTGACAGATGATTTTCAATACATCTTAATATTAAACAATCTCTGATACGTGACTATCCATAATATCATATATCAGAAGCTATAACATAACCTAACTAATATACACAAGTGTTAGAAAAGTTTTAATTAACGACGACGACATAAAAATAAACATGAATAATTTTAAAAGGAATAATTATTGAATGTACAATTTTCAAATTTGAATGTGGTTGGTGGTTCAATTGATGTTATATTGGACGTGTGCGTAATAGAAGTGGAACTCATTGATTTAGGCCTACATGGTGTATTCAACGTACTCAGGATTTCCGAATGGTGCTCTTCACTTATTTGTAAATCGGATTTCAGAAGATGCATAGGTATGATCAGTGATTTTTATTAATTCTTGTTCTTGAATGCCAATGCGAGTCATATATGAAACTGCTGTGCATCGACTGGAGTGGTTTGTAATTTTATATATATATATATATATATATATATATATATATATATATATATATATATATATATATATATATATTTTATGACGTCCAGACCAGCGCAGTTTCAAATGTTGCCAAACAAAGAAACAAATGCTAGGGACCCGATAAAATTAAACAAATGCTTGTGACGCGATAAAATTAAACAAATGCTAGGGACGCGATAAAATTGTGCGATAAGCAGCCATGATTGCTCGAAATACGTCCTTTTGTACCGTTTTATTGGTCAAAAGTAGTATGACGTAGTAAGAGTGTAATAGTCTATAGTAATCTCAGACCTCGAGTGACTTATTAGGACTATTTCGTGAATAAATTAAAAATGTAAGTAATATATCCCTAAAATTCGCTCACAAAATGTTAATAATTGTATATTTATGAATACTTAACCTAGTCAGACATTCTGAAGTCGAAATAGAAGAATAACGATTACTGAAATAAAAAAAATAAATGTTATTCAGTAATGCCAATTAAGAAAAGTGAAATAAAGGTTTAAAAATGTTAATTACATGTACTGCGCTTTTCTCTTGTTATTATAACAGAAATACGTTTTCATTATCTGCTGAAATCATAATTTAATTTAAACATTTTATAGTATAATTACAAATAACCTGATTAATACATTAATTAAATGACCAATTGTTATGAAGGAGTGTCATTTTCTTGAGATATAATGGACATGGCATTAGAAGATGAAGATGTAGATGTGGAAGTAGGATTTCACACTTTATTTAGTACAATGGATTCATGCTCATCGATTTACGTGGAAACAGTTAAAGATACTGACTAAAAAAAACGACCATGTGATAAATTGATAGTGATAAATCGAGCTTCAGAAATTATCGCGATGTACTACTGTGATTGGTTGGAATTCAAAATTGCATTACATTTCATTATGACGTCATATAAACGAAATAGTCATAATAAATAACTGAAAGAATTTTAGTTTTGTTCTTTAAATGTGCAGAAATTTGATCTGAACAATTGTAAGTTTTGTTCTGAAAAGTGATTTTAAAATGTTACATTTGTTCGGATCAAATTTCTGGACATTTAAGGGACGAAACTAAAATTCTTTCAATTATTTATTATCATAGGCTAATCCACTGCTCTCTTAAATTGAGGGAGCATATTGGGAATTAAAACAATGTCTTTCCAAAAACACTCTATGAAATGTTTAATATAAAACAATTTTTATCTCCAAAAGGAAGCAAAAACCAGCAAAATTCCATTTAACTTTTTTGTTTGAAATATCTCAAAGAATAACCCTCTGAAATTAACGACATTAATTACGGATCACTCTGTATAGTCATCGAAGATGAATATATCCCCCTATGTCACGAAGAAGATATCAAGAATGATCAACACTATGTATCTGTGGAGCCCTCACAACAGAAAACAAAAAAAAAAAAAAAAAAAAACATTATATGCAAATATTGGAAAGCTTCATCGGTAATGGCTTTCCAATATACCTAAAATTATTTATCACTTTTCCTTTCTTGTGTTTCACACCAAATTTATCAGTTATGTCTGCAGTAGTTAACACACATTAGTAAACAGAAAGCTTGTTTTTATGAGTCACACTTATCCGTTCAAGTATTTATCGAAACTAACGTACACTACTCTTGGCACCTACACAGAAGTTCACAACACAATGCCCTCATTCATTTTGAGCCGTGTTTAGACCATGCAGTTGCAATCCTATTTTTAGACGTGGCATTTCAGTGAAGTAATAGGAGGACGCTGAGTTAAGAGATAAAGCTCTGTTGCAGCACAACAAGGGGGCATTGTAGCGTGCCATCCACAGTTCCCTGAAGCTTGGCCAATGAATAAATCATTTTTAAACATTTTCACTTTGGTATTTTCTTTTTTATACAATGATAAAAAGTATAATTTAGAATATAAGAGTGCTGCAAAATAGCACTTACGGTCCGCGTCACCGTTTTTGGCGTGTGAAATAAGTAATGGGACAGTTAAGTGCTAGTGTCTTACCTTTAGCGCAGTCAGTCTGACAACTGTGATTGACAAATGGCTGATGTGACGTGTATAGGAAGTGGTACCATTCTCAGCTGCACTAGCAATATGCTCACAAACTGGGCACTATATATCTAGGACACACGCCAAAAACGCTGGCGCCAGCAATACAACCGGGTTAGATTCGACCGTCAAGGTTGGGCAACCGTCCGAATATTAGGTTTTCAACCGATCACCCCTTATGTTTTGCAGATAGAACACCAGGCGCACTTTATCATACATGAAAACAACATTTTCTGAGTACACGAACGGAGTAACAATTGAAGGAAATTTACTTCGTCTTATTAAAAAATGTGTTCGCTTGATATACGTCTACAATATTATTGATTGGACACTTTAATACACTTATTTTCATAACTAATAGGCCCGGTTTCTTCAACCTTTGTTAAATTATAGCAGTGTGTTATTCCATTTTAACTGTAAACTTAACAGTTGAAGCATTTCTTCAACTACTGTTAGTAGTAACAGGCTGTTAAAACCTATGTTAATTTAACTGTCCAATTTCATGCAGTTAAATCATTTAACTCTCTGTTAGCATAGAAGTATCCAATATGGCTGGTGCGTTAGATGCTGGACTTATATATCTGGATTATTTAGAAAATGATATCCATGAATACATAAACAGAGCGGATGATTTCTGTGATTTGACAGACCAGAAGTTCATACAAAGGTATAGGCTATTTTCTGCCAAGCCTCACTTTTCGCTTTCAACTTAGATCCGTTTGTTTGTTTATTCTCATTAATTGGTTTATACTGCGAAATAATTTCTAGCAGAAGACTTCTCTAGAACGAAGAGAAATTAGTCCCATGATTTCTATTTGTTCCAGTGTTTTCCATTTCACAACAGCAATACCAATACGGCACTCCACGCTATTGTGATACAGACGAGGAAAGAAGCAGAAATCAAACCTGAGAGAATAGAAAGACTTCTATTCTCTCTGAATCAAACAATGGAAACAAGCGAGAATCGCAATTGTCAGATTTCAGAAAAGAGAAGTGAGCCTATAGTTGGTGTTCACACTTGTGGAGTAACGGTCAGCGCGTCTGGCCGCGAAACCAGGTGGCCCGGGTTCGAATCCCGGTCGGGGCAAGTTACCTGGTTGAGGTTTTTTTCCGGGGTTTTCCCTCAACCCAATACGAGCAAATGCTGGGTAACTTTCGGTGCTGGACCCCGGGCTCATTTCACCGGCATTATCACCTTCATTTCATTCAGACGCTAAATAACCTAGATGTTGATACAGCGTCGTAAAATAACCCAATAAAATAAAAAATATAGTTGGTTATAGGTTATGGTTAAACTCTAGAATCTCTGGTCCTAACAGAGAGTTAACAAACAGAATGTTAAAATGTGAAATGTAAAGTTGAAGAAACGCAATATTTTTAACAGCAATTCATACTTTTAACTTACAGTTAATTAACGCTATGTTAGGTGCATTTTAACAAAGGTTGAAGAAACCGGGGCATAGTATACATAAATGAACAAATGGGCACTGGTAACAACAAAGGCAATAAATGTAATGCAGAATATTAAATCTGGTGCGTAAACAAATACAAGAATAAAATAAATTACAATTACTTACTAAATAGAAAAGAAAATAAGTAGTAAATAGGCCTACGTCCCAGTTTAATATTTACATTTTAAACTCAAAATGCATACCAGGGGCTGGTCTAAGAACGAGAAGGGTTGCCTGCTCGAAACCTGGGTACTCAGCGAACCTTAGTGTAGTCAGCCGGTGTGGGTTTGGGAATGCGCCTAACTTGAGGGTTAGCGCAATAGATCTTGTAAGGTGGTAGTGCCCCCTCCCGAAATTCCATTCCATTCCCTCCAACGGAAAAGTTCTGAATTCCACACTGGTCCAGGTCCATGTCTGGCGATCTGGCTGGCCATCAACTGGTCCTCCACGACCTATCCATTTCACTGTGACATAATTTCGAAATAAAATCGCTTTCAGAAAAATGGCTATAAGCCCGCATGCACTTTCCAACGAAGCCGGTCATGGTTTGATTCCCGGCGTGGACATAAATTTATTTTAATTAAAAAAATTGTGTGTTTGTACCTGTGTTATATTTCTCCTGTGACGTCCCCGCGGTGCCCCTGCGTCGTGCTGACCACAAGATCAGCGAAACCCACACAGTAAGAGGGTCCAGTGTTAGAAGCTGGCGCCAGTGTTTTTGGCGTGTGTCCTAGATATTTAGTACCCAGTTTGTGAGCATGTTGCTACTGTTCTCCAACCATGAGAAAGTGTCTGCCGAATGAGACGAAGGGGATAATGCTGTGAATGAATGTTGATGTCATAAGATGTCATAAGGTCACACACGTGGGTACTCTTATCTCTATTGGCTCGCTGTCACAGCACAAACAATAACATTGATACACACATGTTTATACTACCCTAGTTACAAAATTAGATCACTGTTAATCTCCTGGTCTTTTAATCTCTCCATACAGGAAATAACAAATGCAGGAGAGCGAATGGTTTTAAACTGACGTTATAACGATAATATTATATATCTACTTCGCTCCAATAGATGACGCAACAGTAAGCACATTCCTTTCACGGTTTATCTCCTGGTTGGAGAACAGTAGTGGAGCTGAGAATGGTACCACTTCATATACACGTCACATCAGCCATTTGCCAAACACAGTTGTCAGAATGACTGCGGCAAATGTAAAACACTAGCTCTTAACGTTCCCATTACTTATTTCACACGCCAAAAACGGTGACGCGGACTGTATTTCAAATGGAACCTTACGTACAACACGTTAAGTTGTAAGTCGGTAAAAAGGGGAAGGTTAAAGAAAAAGGCAAATAAGAAGATAATTGTAATGAGACAGGCGTGTGACGTGTGTGTACAATGTTCGGCGTGACCGGCAATGTTCAGCGCTCCACAATGTGACAATGCGGCGTGGGCCGAAGAGTCAATTTGCAGTTTGTTGACCTCTGCACGTTAAGAATCATAGGAAGCGCTGACTGTTGTGAGAACTAATTGAAAGAATAGTTGATTTCGCAATGAGATTAATGTGTGCCGCGCTGTCCAAATTAAAACCATCAAGTCTGATTGTGTTAGCCTGGTGGACTGTGGAAAATAAAAACTGCCAGCACGATTTATTTTTTGTGGGCACTCTTGATGAGTCCCGTCCTGCAGATTGTAGGGGAATTCACGGAATGAAGAAGTGCTACGCGTGTTGACCTCTACTTCGAAAACTAGGCCTACTCATCCACGGTGCAACTTGAGTTACATACAATGTTTAAATTGTAGAGATACCCAGAAAAACTGGTTCATTCATTCATATTTATTTATTTATTTATTTATCTATTTATTCTGGTGTAGTAAAGGCCATCAGGCCTTCTCTTCAACAACACCAGGAATACAAATACAATAATAGGAATAAACAGAGAAAAAAATACACTATATAAAAAGTAAAGCTACACAAGAAATAAAGAGAGAGAGAAAAAAACACTATAAACAAAGTAAAGCCACACAAAAATATACACAGGTTGCAATCACACAAACTTTAAATGAGTGATTAAGTATCATAATTAATTGTATCCTAACTAATTAACTAACATAAACAAGAAACTTGCAATTATAATCTAGAGTAAAAAAGAAAAAGAAAAAAAAAACAGAAATCAATACTTCTAGCAATACCTAAAACCATTAACTAAGACAAAATTTTCCAATTTAATTTTGAATTGTGATAAAGTCCGGCAGTCCCTGACGTCATTATGTAACGAATTCCAGAGGCGAGGTATTTCTACAGTATAGGAAGATGAGTATAAAGACGTTCTATGATGAGGGATAGAAAGAAGTGCTTGATGTCGGTTTCGAAGAGTTGTAAGAAATTGAAAGCGCGATAACAGATAATTCGGAGTAGAAGTAAGCATGATTCTAAACAGAAGAGACAGTGAATGTATTGTTCTTTGTTCCTTCAGACGCACCCATGAAAGTAACTGGAGGGAAGGTGTTATATGGTCAAATTTA